>NW_022900913.1:46414588-46448948 GCF_012274545.1 Fukomys damarensis
TGAAGGAGGCCCTTCATTTTTATTGTTTACTTTTTAAAAACTTTTTTCTTTTTTTAATTTTAATTTTTTTTTTTTTTTTTTGGTACTGGGGATTGAACTCAGATCCTTGCACTTGCAAGGGAGGCCACCGAACCACTGAGCTAAATCCCCAGCCCTAAAATCAATTTTTAAAGTGTCTCATATTTTTCAGTACTGGAGATTGAACCCAGGGATGCTTTACTACTGAGCTATATCCCCAGCCATTTCTATATTTTATTTTGAAACAGAGTTGCCAGTTCTGTCTCAGCCTCCTGAGTAACTGGGATTATAGGCATGGCTCACCACACCTAGCTAAGTGGAATAATTTGCTGAAGAATTCAGTTATTAATGAAGTTTTGTTGGCCAGCATGATAATCTCATCTGCTTTTTCTACCTTTTATCTACCTTTCATCAACTCTGAGTTATCACTGAGTGATATCTGTGTGTTTCCCCTGTGATGGGTGGAATTTAGTATGGTTGACTGTAAGACAAGAGGAAGAGACCCTTCCTGGACTTCTGTGGCAATTTCAGTTTTCCCTGTGATCTAGTTCTGGTCATCTTTCTGTCCTCAGCACCTGCCACACAGTTTACCACTGATGAGCTCAGAGAAGGTGACAGTCAGCTTTCCATCACGATTACAAAATACTGGAGACAATGCAATTAAAAAAGAAGAAAGGTTTAGTTTAGCTCACAATTTCAGTCTATCATCGGTTGGATGATTACTTTGGCCTGTGGTGAGACAGCATATTATGGTGGGAACATGTGGCAGATGTTATTTATCTAATGGTATCTGGGAAGCAAAGAGAGACAGGAAGAGGGCTGAGTCCCAACACCCTCTTCAAGGGTATGGGTCCAAAGACCTAACTTCCTTCCGGCTAGGCCCCACCTCCTAAAAACTCCATCACCTCCCACAGGAGGTGGGACCAAGTCTTTAACATATGGACCTTGGGGAAGTTCAACATCCAAACTATGACAGAGAATTTTTCATACAAAGTGGTGAGCACTGTTATTTATTCATCAGGCAAATACTGATTCAGCATCCACTTCCTAGTAGTGCTGGGCCCTGGAGATTCAAATTAGTCAAGGCCCTCCTGTCCCAAAGTTTAGGATGCATGTAGGGGTTGGAAGTCAGAATGGCACAGTTACACTGTGGAAGGACCTTGCTGTGGGGGGAGTGCAATGACAGGACTGGAGCACTGCCTGGGTCCAGGGAGAGCAACAAAGGGAGTGGGGCCCTAGGCAAATGAAGAGCGTGTGGTTGTGGTGAGGCACTGTGCTGCAGAGAAGAGGGAACTGCAGATCTGGAGGTGGTGGAGCAGAGGTGGTGCATCAAAGAATTGAAAGTTCCAGTGTGAGAGAGCGGGATGCTGCCCCATTTGAGCCTGAAGTAGCAAGCAGGGCTGGGAGTGGCTGTCCAGGCCCTGCTGAGCCTGGGTCACAGAGACCCTTGGAGGGGTTTAATGGTGGAAGGGAGGGGAACGCTTGATCTGCATTGAAGACCCACCTCAAGGGTGGGTCTAGAGGTAGAGATCCACAAAGGAGGTCCAGTGGGCATGGAAAAATTTAGAAGTTGGAGAGGAGGAGTCTATCAGGCTAAGGCTGTCACAACCCAGGGAATGAAGGTTGAGGGAGTAGGAAGAGCTCTCCCTGGAGATGAGAGTGTGAGCTGTAATTCTTGCCTTGCTGTGTTTGTTTCCTGTGGCAGCACCTACAGAGCTGAAATGAAGTTGCATTCCTTTCAGAATCTTCATGGTGTACCACAGTACCAGTGCCAAAGTTCGTACGACTAGTGTTGCCTTGACAAATATCAGGCTGGTTCCAGACTGGCACTATTATGAGGCATGGGCTCTATGCCTCCTAAAAATCTCTAATAGTGAGATGCTGGCCACAGTCTCCCAAGGCAGTGAGCAGTGAAGCTGATAAACGATCCTGTCAAAAAACCAAGTCCATGGCCTCTTCACAGCTAAGAGGCCTGGGCCTTGGAACCTTGAGGTCACCTGTGTGTGGGGTGGGGACACTTGCTGTGGGGGCTGGAAAAACACCTGCAGAGTTCCTTAAACAAACAGCCTTATGGATCTTCTGAACCGCAGTCTCTAGGAGACTGGCTTGGAGATTTCGATTTGTAGTTGCACCAATGACCCTGCAGCAGGTGGTTTATCTTGATCCTGAGTCCTGCATGGGGAGCACCAGCCTTCTCTGAGATCCACTACAGGTCTACACAGCAGAACTCAAGAAACAGTCCACAAACTGCACTGCCCCTATGTGCAGCTTTTCCAGGGTGTTAGGGAGGAGGTAAGAGGGGAAACTACAGTTCAGGGTGCCCATTTCTTCTTCCCTCTTCCATGGTGTCCTGTGACTCCAGGCTGGATAATAGAATCTCAAGGCCCAAATCATCCCATCTCATAGATCTGCTGGTAGTTAGAAGCACCTTCTCTGCTCCCTTCCCCCCATGCCAGGGAGGCGGTTGCTCATTCCCTGAGCGAAAGTCTCATCTGTGACTAGTAGCAGTCATATTCAAGGCCATATGTAGCCCACACCAAGGTTCTTTGGACTGGAATATTTTTTGCTGCAACTGGAACTGTCACTGTTCGGGACCTGACGCTGCCATCACAGGCTGCATTTTCCTGGTGCTTCTTGGCTCTTAAAGACCTCATGCTCTTATCTTTAGTTTCCCTTCCCCTCAAGGCCACTGTGGTCCAGAGAGGTTAAACCTGTTTCTCCAGGACCAAACCCATAAAGAGCAACCTGGCCTGTGATAGTTTAAAGGTAGCCCACTCCTCATAAATAAGCAATAGCCCACCCCAAAAATGATAAAAGGACCTTCCTTTCTTTGTTCTTTTTGTCTTCCCTCTCTCCGGTCTCCCTAACCTGCCTTCCCTAATAAAATCTCCTTTCCGGACCTCTCCGTGTGTGGCCTAGTTGTTGAGCGTTGCTGCGCCTCTACAGTCACTGAGCTGTGTCTAAGGAGATCCCCCAAGGAGGAGACCTTAACTCTCCCCCACCCAGAGGGTAGATTGCAGCTTTGCTGACTTCTGTCATAGAAAAAAAAACTTTCAAGATGAATCAGTGAGAGGCATGAAGAAATTTATTAGGCAGAATTGTTTAAATACCCACTTGGAGAGTAGAGTGCCGGCCCTTAAAAGGGAGCCACGTTATGTTCTGGAGCTGGGTATATTTGTGGGTCTTGGGGGTGTCTTCACTTCAGCCCACTTGGGGGTGACTTTGGATATGTGTTCCTACTGTCTGTCAGGTTGCTTATCTGCTGGGCTGTGTGAGAATGCAAACCATTTCCATGTGTTTGAAGCTGAGATCTACTGCCAGTTTAGCAGTGTTTTCTTGAGGAGGAAGTCAGCTGGGAGGAAGCACAATTTACAGGTGAAAAGCATAGGCCCAGAGCCCAATTTAGAGCTTATTGTGCCTTAACAACCCTTAAAAAAATATTATTGGAGTGGGTTTCCTGAGGAGTGGCTCCAGCATCTTTTGCGTCCTGAAGTTGTAGTTTTTTGTAGTTAAAAGTACACATCTTATATTATGATTTTTCTGGTCTCCTTTTACCTATCTTTATTCTTTTCTTATTCAATCTCACAAGAAGCCCAGGAAAGGTCCTTTTTCTTCTCTTCAGCCCGCTGGGGATGTGCACTCCATACTGACTGCCTCTGGATCTATAGTCCATCAGCTACACACTGGAACTGCCGGTGGAGGGTTCCGGAAGTCCCAGTGCCCAGGCCCCAACAGAAATTCTGATGGAAGTGGTCTTGGCAAAATTTCCCAGTGATTCTAGTCTGCAGCTGGCTTTGGGAACAATAGTGCTGGGCTTGTGCCTGTTTTCTTGAGTAGGGTCAACTGGGCTCTGGCTGCTCCCAGATCCTGTTCTTAGGGGATACATGGCTGCTGCAGACCCGAATGCTCCTCTGCTTGCTCTGTGCGCATGCCCCTGCTGATATAGCTCACGTGCAGCTTGGCCTCTACATCTGTGGGCTTACACCTCTTTCCCTGTTCCTTAAATTAGGAAGCACGTCGCTGCCACTTGCAGTAGTTTCTGTCGTAGTTTCAGTAGTTCAGTAGTTTCTGTTAGCCGCTGAGCAACCTGATGCGCCAACCCTGGTCCTCACAATTTATGATGAAAAAGAAGAAAGATTGGGTAAAAAAGGAGCTTCATTTCTAGGAACCTCTGTGGACTAGCACTGCTACTTTCCTAGCCTAAGAGATCTTCACCTTGACTTTGTGCCACAGGTGAGGAAAGAAACAACACTGACTGTGAGTGAGAGGACCACGCTCCAAATCTGCCTCGTCTGGTTCCTGGGCATGATGAGCAGCTCTCATCTCTCTAGACCTCTGTCGACTCACCTGTAAATGTAAGAGCTATACTTGTGGAACTTCCTGCCCTCCGTGTTCAGTTCATCTCAGAAGGGTGATTCAGTCCACACCGATGTGATGTGTCTCAGCCCGCCCTCCATGTGGAGGAGCCTTAGTCACAAGAAATGGGGGGTGTGGGAGAAACTGAGTCAGAAATACAGACGTCCACCAGAAAAACACACAACTTGACCTTTCCACCACACCAGCATGCCAAGCAAGGGGTTGGGAGAGGCCTGTTAATGCACATGTACCCTGCTCTGGAATGAGGAGTTTTTCCAAGGGCCAGTGTCCCAAAGTCCCAGCTGTTCAGGGGATATAGCATTCCAAGAGGGGCCCCACATCCCCCGTTTGGAGTCAGTCTCTGCGCCTAGCAGCTGTGGGATCTGGCTGATGAGGAGGATGAGGGAGGTCCCGAGAGGAAAGAGAAGTCCTCACCTGCCTGACATTTGTGCTCCAGAAGCCCTTGAATGGGTTCTTGTAACAGGGTGGTTGGCTTTGTTCCTTGTTAACTCTGATGGGCAGCTGAAGCCAGAAATACCATACCTGTAGATTCAGCTGGCTCTGGGCTTCTCCAGGGCTGCTCCTGGCTTACAAGAGTCAGCACAGAAAAGAGCCTTTGGTAGATGGGCACTGAGTCTGGCAGTGGGTCCACTCTGGTCCAAATGTTCCAGTTTCCCCCGGTCTGGGCTCTTATAGCAGTTAAGGTACTCTAAGCTGCAATTAATAGAAAACCCCACTGAGATTGGCTCAGATAAAGGATCCATTATGTCAGGTAACTTAAAGATCCAGGTTGGATAAGTACCAGGTCAGGTTGTTTCTTAGATTACTGATATCATCAAGGATTCATTCTCTGTGTTTCCTCCCTCTGTCATCCTTGACATTACCTTTGTCATCTGGTTGGGAGCATGTGGATGTGATAATATTCAAAGGAAGAAGAGAAATATCCTCTGTCTGGGTGGCTATCTCTTAAGAGAGAGAAAATTTCCTCTTATGTCTTACAAGCTGATTCTTTTGGAATTATTTGATTGATCTAGATTCATATACTCTGGAGGAAAGGATTTGGAGGAGTTGACCCAAAAGTCACCATGATTTCCAGTGTTATCTGCTTGCTCGGTTGATAGTATGATGTGTATGATGTGTATGATAGTATGATAGTATGATGTGCCTGATTGCATCCCTCTTTTTAGCTATTCATTAATTTTCTCCCTTTTTACCTTCCAGGTCTATTGCAAGCCCCCTCTGAATTGAATGTAGGTGGCACTCTGCATCTAGATTCTATTGAAGTCAAGAAAGACAAGAATCACATCAGTTCCTGCCCTCTTTTAGACTGACTCATCTGCCTTCAGGACTCTTTTTCTCTTCCATTGTGGTAAATACTCAATGTTTTCATTCCCCTGAGTGGGGGCAAGACCAGGTTGAAGCTGAACCTCAGAGATGGGTGAAGGTTCACAGGTCATAATTTCTTCTTGTCTTTCTTTTCTGATCACATGGATGGGTAATGAGAGCTGGAAGGCACTTTCTTCCTAAGTCCCAACACCTTGTACCTGCGGAAGCTTTTACCACTGGTCACCTGTTTCCATTAATTCCTTACTCTGGGAGTGAGCTTATGTAGAAGGAAAGGTATAGACTCTGTGTTTGTGAAGTCTTGCTCTTTTGAGAATCCACCAAGGCTTGCAATAGTGAGGGTCATGCATGTTGTTCCTTCTATCTGGGGAAGAAGGCAGGCATTGGGAAGATAAGACTGTATCATGTGAGTGGAAAGCCACTGCTCTCCACCTATACTGGTAATGGACAAAGAATGAGAGAGCTGGGTCCTGTTGTTTTTCTCTTTTGCTCCGTTCTACCTTCTTTGTATCCAGGGTTACTCATGGTGGTAGTGTGCTCTATAGTAGCGGCATAGCATGCTACACCATCAGCCCCATGGGAGCCTGCTACTGTGGAATGCAGGTGATATTTGCCAGCCAACTGGCCAGGACATTCACTATAAGAGCCAGGATAAGGGAAATAGGTTGAGATGAGGATGGAGCTGGGGCAGAACTATATCAGTTCATTACCCCGTAGGGCCAGCACTTGGGGTGGCCTTGTCTCTGTTTTATCTTTTAAAATAAAAGCTTTGCACAGATAAGAAATGATTTAGTTCATGCATATTGGCTGTGAGATAGACTGGGAAGGTATTTTCATCCTTGTTTGACAGCTAAGGAATTAAAGTTCAGGAAAACTGAGCCACTAATTGTGTAGTAAGCTAATCACTGATTCTTTTCTGCTGTCCTTTACCATACCAGCTTAGTTAACCTGACCACTCTGGGAAGCTGGTCATCAGAGATGGATGTGAACTCCTGGATGACCAGAAGCTCCTGCTGGTTGTATAGCATAGTTCTGAGGAGGTTCTCTAGTGGACTGTGACCCAAGTGTGACTTGAGTCTCTAATCAGATTGATGGCACTGGGCTATGACCTCAAGCAGAATTGTGGACAATATCAAGGAGAAACCCACAGCAACCCTGTGGTTGGAGGAACTGTACTTTTCCATGGATGTTTGTGCATGCACACAGGTATGTGTGGGTTATGGCATGCACCCAACTACACACTATGCCTGTTTGCATATATCATGCCTGGCATTGTTGGCTTCCCAGATTCACAGGCAACACTTGCTATTTTCTGCAAAGCTTCATCTCATGCTCTCTTGTTTAACTTTTCCAAATCTAAAGCCAAAGCTGGCACAGCTACAGATTAGCAGAAATCAAAAGCAAAGGCTGGGCTTTTGATGAGAAAACTGCTACATTAGGAAGCACTAGTTGTTTTACAATTGCAGGGTAAGGTCCATAATATTACCCACCAATGAAAGGCCATTAGATTGCAAATTATTGGTCACTTTGCTCGATAGCCCAGCATCCTGTAATCACGATCATAATATTTTCCTGTAATGGTCAATCCCAGGCACCTACCAGGAGTCTGGTTGCTGAGGTGCCAATTGTGGGCTGCATAGTCATGATTATCACAGCAGGAAAGAAGGGAAGCTACTCGAAGTTCTGGGTGTGTGATATTCTGCTCTCATTTCCCATTTGGAAGCAGAAGCAATGGTTGGAAAGACTTCAGGGTGCCCTTTCCCCAGTGTGTGCCCCACCCACTAAGGCTCTAACTTTATGTGCCTGTCTGGATCCATGTCATTCCCAGATGAGGTCTCTTGGGCTGACTAGGATGTAAATGTGGCTGACAAGTAGGAAAGAAGCCTTCTTATATGGTAAGTGTGTATGTGTGTGTGTGTTTGTCTGGTGAGGCAGAGGTGGCTGTGAAACATAGAACATTTCAAAGTATTAACAACTTTACGATGAGTGGTAGCTTCATAGTGTACATATGTGTTATATGTATGCTTTTTGTGGAATAAAAATGAAAAAAGGAAGAGAGAAGGCAAAGTGGATGGAGCGGCGAATGCTTAGCCCACACTCGGACTATCTCCGGGTCCTGCAGGAAAGAGATGGTGTGTTAAAGTGGAGGAGTTGAAGAGCGTGAGCGGCTGTGGACAAGGCACGGGCAGGGTTAAGGGAAAACAAGAGAGGCTGGTGCCAGTAAGAAGGTTACTCATTTCTAGGCACCAAAGGGTCAGGAGGCAGAAGTGAAGCTGGAAAAAAGGACTTCTGATGAGAGCTGCCCTTTTAGGAAAGGAGCTCAGCAGAGAGATGGGAGTGGGGGCCGGGGAAATACCCAGCTTTCACGTTCCTTCCTCCCTTCACTCTCCTGTTGCTGCCTTCCATTAGCCACACCCAACCGGAAGCCTGGGCATGGGTCCTGTTAAGGACGATTTCCAAAGGACGGAGCTGGATAGGGAAGGCGGAGGGGAATACGGGAAGGTAAAGGGAACGCAGCCAGTGGCTAGCCCAGCACTCATTTGTTAGCGGTGTGTCTGGCCATTAACTGGTCAGCACGCTTAGGACAGTGACTCTTATGACTTGCGTGACTGGCGTTCCAAAGTTATGCTCTGTTTTCACCCTGTGCTGTGGCCAGCAGACCAGAGACCTGCCCTGTCCTCCCAGCTGTTTTCCTGGCCCATGGGGATAGTGGTCCCTCAGCTTCCACCCCCTTTTGGCTACTGCCCAGCACTTCAGTGGCTGTAGCTTTAGGGTGTTGGGAAATGGTCTGAGATGTCTTGCTGGCCGTGACTACCTTGCATACAGACATGGGACTTGTGTAAGTGATGTGACAAGCGATGGAGAAGCCACTGCAGGCTAAAGGTCTGCATAGAACCTTGGCTATGTTTTGCACAGAGATTCTGTGTTTCTCTTCCCTCTCCTATCTGGGAAATTCATGAGAAAAATAGTACCCCTCACCTACCCTCCTTACCCGAGCAGGGAATAAATGCCACTCCCTGCCCTAACCTATTTGTCAAACTCCTTTTAGCAAGGCTGAAACAGTGACAGGAAAAGACTCACATGGCCCATAACAGGAGAAGAGCATTGAGCATAGCAAGAGCTCACAGGGCACTTATGTTGCACTGGGTGTGAGCTGGGTGTGTTGGGAGTACGCAACCCCAGGAACTCCCCGCTTGGTATGGGTCAGGGTCTGACAGAAACCTAGGTTGCTCAGCAGGAGGTGAGCAATGCGTGAGCTGAGCAAGTGAAGCATCATCTGTATTTACAGTTGCTCAGCATTACTGGTCCATGAAACCAGTCTCTGGTGCCAAAAAGATTGGGGACTGTTCTAAAGGCTTTGCCATGTGATTTTATTTAATCCTCTAGACAAGCCTATGAAATAGGGGTCAGAGCTACTCCCACTTTTCAGATGAGGAAACTGAGGCATAGAAGATGACTGGTCCAGTGTTGCACAGAGGGTAGGTAATGGAGCAGGGGCTCAAATCTGGACATTCTGGCTCCAGTTATGCTGTCCCCTTTCCTTCTTTGGCTAACTTCTCCTTCATAAGTGATCAGATGGAGGTTGTCGCTAAATATGCATAGTGCTTAGAGCTGGGAAGAGCTTGGGCTCTTTTCATCCAGACTTCGTGTTTTGACAGAGAAGGCAACTGAAGCCCTAGGGTCCCAGGGAGCTGGTCTCTGGATCCCTGGTCAGCAGGAATGACATGCCTGGCAGTTCTGGCAACACCAGGCAACTCAGTGGTGGCTGGCTCTGCCTAGTGATATCCTGGCAATTTTCCTAGCTTTGTTTACCAAGCATATTTCTTTGAAGCAAAGTTCCTTTTATCCAAGAAGTAATGTGACCTTCAATCTTATTTTCTATAAAACATCTCTGACATTAGCTTCATGAAGCAAAACTCTGAAGGTATCTGTGTTGTCCTTGTGTACCCTGAATCTTGTATGGTCTCTGTTTCTAGTATGAAGGATAGCTCGGGTCACAAGGAGGCCTGGGAGCCAGGTGAGTTGGGCAAGCTGGGGGCAAAGATGAAGGAAACCTTCAGGGACATCTGAAGCATTGTTCTCTGCAGAGGTCCTTGGCCCACCAGGACAAGGAGCTGTCACAAAGAACAGAGTGTCTTGAGCCATGTGACCATAGGGGAGGCTGCCCAGGCCTCTGAGGGGGCTGCCAGCTTCTGAGCTATTGATTCCATGACTCTGGGATCCAGAGCTGCAGAGAAAGGGCAGCATTCTTCCTGCAGAATCTTGGTCCAAATGGCCCCATGGCTTTCTTTCTTCCAGGATCAGCAGGCTGCTGTGGGGAGGGACAACTGAGGTTGTTGTCCTGACCTGGCCCCGAGGCACTGCTGTCAGTTGCAGAGTTGGCTCCCTGGGCTCATCCTTCCCTACCACTGCCATACAGGAGCTCTGCTCCTTCCCACCTTCTGGGCCAGTGGGTCTCTCATGGGTTGTCCAACCCAGAAAGTACAGAGGCCAGTGGAGAGGACTCCCACCTCTCCCATAAGCTGGGCATTTGATTTCCTTACCTGGATATGTTAGAAATAAGACAGAGACATTGTGTGCCTGAAGAACTCTGGCACTAACTTGGAAAAACACTCATTTGCTCTGGTTTTCCATGTAGTGCACTTTCAAAAGAGGTAAAAATGTCATTTTTCTTATTCATCTTTGTGGCTTAGGTAGTACAGGGGACAGGGCTTAGCCTCAGGCTGAGATCCTACCTTTTCTCTGATAGAAGCTTATTTAGTCCTTGATCATGACTATTTTGAAAGGCTTCACATAGCCTGGACAATCACTTACTCTCCTGGTATGAGGCAAATGTCTTCTCTTGTTGTATGCAGCCAGTGGGAGAGCTTAAGCCTGGGTTTGCTTCCTAGGAGAGAAGTACAGAGAAAAGAGTTACTATGACCTGCTCTAGTTCAAAGTATTTCAGCCTTCTTAGTGTCTGGTCAAAGGGTCCAAGAATTCTAAATCCTGTCTCAGGCTGATAACCCTTCTAAATAACTTCACATATCTGTATGGGTCAGGGAAAAGTAGGAAACTGGTGGCACCATAAAGTGAATAACTGGAGGAGATTTTAATAAAGGGATGACTTACAAAAATGTGGGCAAGATTTAGGGAAGCCAGTGAGTACCCTGGAACAGCAACAGAAGGGAACCATTATTACTGCTAGGCCTGAAGGCCAGGGGCAAGAAGCAGACCCTGGGCCCCAGAGAGATAGTCCACGGACACAGCCAATGGGTATGGCCTATGGGAGAGGGAAGCACTCAGCCACCTATGATCTGGCCATCCAGGGTCCAGAGTAGTTAATCTCAGTTTCTTCTTCCACCTCCATTTGCCCAGTTCCTCCCATTGACCAAACTCAAAACAAAGCTAGAGAGAGCAAGAGCAGGATGATCCCTATGGACACAGCCCAGAGGCAGCCTCTTGAGGCCCAGAGCCGGGTAAAGAAGAACAGAGTGGAGTTGGAGGGGTAAAGGACAAGAAGGAATATATTCAGCCTATTGCTTTAATGTCACCTGAATCTCACTGTCTCTCTGATCCCCAGAGAATACATACACTCCAATGTAAGGTTGTTTCGGGGCTACTTCATCACTCTCCACAGTTTTGATACCTTATTCTCCTTTATTTATTTAATTTATTTATTTTTTCCTGGTACCGGTGATCAAATTCAGGACCTTGTGCTTGCCAAGCAGGTGCAGTGCCACTGAGCTAAATCCCTGGCCCTATTTTATTCTCATTTTACTCATCTGGTAATTTTTTAGACAAATTACTTATATTTTACTACTTTATTAAGCACAGAAAAACAAATATCTTTCAGCAGTGTTGGAACTTTGAATTAGATACTTTTCAACTTGGAACAATTTCTCCCCTTCCAAAGGGAACACATGACAATGTCGGAGGTATTGAATATCACAGCGGGAGGAGGGTTCCTACTGGCACTTAGTGCAAGGTGGCCAGACAAAGATGCTACTGGACATTCTGCAAAGCAGAACACAGCCCCCAATCACAAAGAATGTGTTGCATGATGTCAGTAGTGCAGAAGGTGTGAACTGCTGCTCAGGGATGAAAAGTTTTGGGTTGTTAAAGGGAATCAGAGGACAGGTAAAAGGAAAGAGGGACTTTTGTGTTAGTTGTTTTGTTTTATTTGGGCATGAGCACATCCTGTGTGAGCTGTGCTGTGGTATCGAACTCCTGAAAAGCAGGGTTGGGAACTCTTTAGGGGAAAATCTCAGACCATGTAACTGACACTCTTAGTTTTCCTGCCCTTCGTGGCTGCTGGAAGAGTAGACTCTGAAGAGCTGTTTTGAGATGGTTCAGCTGGACCCAAAGTATCGTGCCGCCTTTCCCAGCCTACGGGTTCTCTACTTTCAGCTCAAAGTTTTGTAATGTCAATAAGTGGGGAACTTATAAAATGTCCTGAAATAGTTCTTAGGTCGCAAAGGAAATGTCCTACTTCAGAAAGTATGAGTGTAGCCAGTTGCCTTTTGTTATCTTGCTAATTAAACCTAATCTCTGCTTCTTTTTCCTGTTCCTTCCTTCCTATATACCATTTTCAAGTCATTTCCCTTACTGTTAGTGCTACTGTCAGAGCACAGGGCAATCAGGTCAAAAACTGCAGAGTAGCTTCTTTGGGGAAGTTAACAGTTCTGAGAAAAAGATGGAAAATGGGCTACCGCTATCTGTACAAAGCAATATGAACAATTACTGTGATAGCCCTCTCTCCACTAACAAGTCTTCTCATGGCTGCTGTAGAAATGACTTTAATATTTATCACATTTCATTAATTTTTAAACAAACAGTTCACTTACATAGTGTAAAAACAAAATAACAAAGGATTTATAGACAGGGAGGACAATCTCTCTATCTACCCCCACATACCCCTTCCCAGAGGTGTCCAGAGATAAATTATCTAGAGATATTTTATGGCTCTGCAAATAAATATAGATACAGATCTAGAGATCAATAAGTACAGGTACATAGAAATATATATTTTATTTTTCACAAAATAGAAATAGTAGTACGTTTACTTTTTTAACTTACTAATGTATCTTGTAAATCTATATCAATTGAGAACTTCATTTTTTAAAAAAATGACGTTATGGTGTAATATAGATATGCCTCGATATTGTTAGCAAAGCATAACTTGTTTTTAAAAAGACTTCTGCATTTGTGTCAAATAGAAAGAATACTCAACTAAACAACCCAAAACCAAAATAAAATCTGTTTAAAAGCATTGCATGTAAGACCATTCGCTTTCATTTTTCTCATTGTACTGAGGTTTTCCTATTTTGAAACCTTTGCCCCTTAACTTAAAACCTCTGTCCAGTAGTTCTTCAGAACCATGGCAGGTCTGCTGCTTTGGTACTGCGTAGATGGAAGGGTGTCTGTTTTATTAAATCACTGACTGTTCATCTGCCTTTCTTATGGAAAGCCAGCCTAAGCCCACTTGAGTGATTCTGACACCAGAAAAGCTTGCCTTGGCTTGAGACAAGATATGGATCCTTTCCGTTCCCAGATTTTCCTATTCAGAAATCTGGATGTTATCAGGGAACCTTAGCAGCTTTGAAGCTCTGTGCTGGGCAGGACTAGTTGGGATTCAGAAGTAAGGGACTTCGTGTCTGTAGGGCATTTCTGTGGTACATCGAGGACCTGCATGAAAGATGAACACATTCTAAGTAAAGAAGAGCTTGCTGCATTTGGAAGGCAAAGAGAGGGCGGGCAGAAGAGCCGTCGGGGTATACAGTGTTGTGGGGCTCCGGGGCTTTGAAATCCTTTTCTGTGTTGTCACTTGAATGTCGAACACGTTATTCTCAGTGGACACTAAAAAGAAGTACAGGTACCACGGGCTCCAGGGGGATTCATTATTCAAGGCACAAAATTTCCTACGCAGGCCTACAACACATTATAATTCAAATGAGCCAAGCACAATAGAAGAGAAATATGCAAGCAGATTTCTCTCTGTCGTGTTTTCCCCCTCCTCTCTGAAACCCTATAATTACAGCAGGCAGGTGGAGCATCTGGGGTGTGGGGGACTCCACTGTATTTTTACCTTCCCAGGAACGCGACTTGCCTACTGCATCAATATATTTTATTTTTAATTAAGTGCTTATTGCAAAAACCCGAATCCCTTGTGAAAGCCTGATTCACAACTTTATTTTTTTCCCCTGCCTTTCTCTGACATGTTGCTGCTATTAGTGTCTCAAATTTCCTCTTAAAGTTTGTTCTTTTAGTAAATGAGTACTGGCCTTCTGTGAGTTCAGTAGTTGCAGTGAGGCTGATGGTTCGGTCTTTATATTCCTTTACCCAGTCCTGGGTGGGTTTCTCCGGATCCCTTGCCGCTGCCCTCTCCACAACCCTGGGCGGTCACACTGCACCAGGGGACGCAGTGCTAACAACACCCAGGGGCCACGAACGCAGCGACTCGGCCCTGCAGCGCCCACCCCTGTTTGCTCGGACCCTGACCCGGGTCTCCCGAAGCCCAGGATCAGCGGCTTCGGCTCGGGAACCCCACTCAAGGGGCAGCGAAACCAGAGGAACCGAGTCTCAAGGAAGATCCATGGTGTCCGCTGAGCCCAGAGCTCCTTGTCTCTCCCCTCCGACATTTGCCATGGATCGGGCATGCCGCAGCCTCTGCTGGGCACAGCTTTCCTCCTGGGTGAAGATGGGGGATTCTGACCGGCCCAGCTCTGGGATCACCAGATGCACAAGGTTACCGCGGTCCGCGGGGCCCTAGCCGTAGCTCCTGACCACGGCAGCCACCCCGGCTGTTGGCTGGCAAATGTGCTTGGGAGCCTCTTACGGAATCTGAGACGTGGTCACAGAGAGGCAACCACCTTGGGTCCCTGGTGAAGATTAACCAGAGGCAGGAGAGTCAGAGGGATTGTTTAAGCTGATCAAAGAGAGAAACCTATCTGTGGAGTTTAGACACACACCTGTGGCCCAAAGAGGGTCCGAGCCTGGAGTCTGCATAACACAGGCTGCCTGATTTCTGGTTTTTTGGGTACTCTGTGCACATGGGCTTGTCCTGGGGTCCTGGGCAAAGGGTAGAGGCTCAGATCGTTTTAAAGAACAGTGGAGAGCGCAGGGGCCAATAGCTAGATGGACCTCAGGCAAGGGCAGGCCTCCTTGGAGCCAGTTGGTGCCGATAGGACAAGACCTGTTCCCCACAGGTGCTGGTGGGTCAGCGCTATGACCGAATCCCTCCTCCCCACTGGAGGCCATGCAGGGCCAGGACAGGGGCTCAGTGTTGTTTCCTCTTTCACATCTTTTATTGTATTTGTGTTTTTTACTACAAAAGCAGTACATGTCTACCGTAGAATTAATGGAAAATGCAAAATACAAAGGGGAGAAAGTAAAAAACAAAGAAAACACTCATTACCTAGAGACAACCCTTTCTTGTATGTCCTGAGTACAAACACAGTTATTCTGTGGGATAACTGGCTTCTTCTATTTTTTAAAGAATCTACTGTATTCTTTCCCTGTGAGCATCCTACTAGATGAATATCTGATCTCCCTAATGCTTATGCAGTATTTTTGTTGTAGGGATATAATGTGCTGTTTTCAGTCATTCCTTTACTGGGCTCTTACAGATTGCCACTTTAAAAAACAAAACAAAACAAAACCTCTGTCCACCCTAGTCCAGGGTCATCCTCCTGCTGTGTCACTGTGCAGGTCCTTAATTATTTCCTTAAGATCCATTCCTCAAAATGGCTGGGTCAACTGTTCTGCATTTTTAAAAAGTTTCACTACATTTTGTCAAATTGCCCTTTAGAAAGGTTATATCAATTCACATTCCCACCTACAGAGAATGCAAAGTCTGTTGCCAGAGTTCTGTCCTCGTCAGTCATAAATGTTGGTCTTCTTTTAATCCATTTCTCTGCCTATTTTTAAATTGGAGTAATCATCTGTTTCTTACTGGTCTGTAAGAACATTTAATATATCCAATCTATTGATTCTTTCTTATATTTACCACACTTCTATCCAATTTGTGGACTGCTTTTCATGTATAAATTTACATTTTAACATCCTGTATACTCAAAATTCTTAGTGTTTTAATGTATGACTTCTGCTTTTGGTGTCAGTCTATAAAGTCCTCTACTTTAGGATTTTTCTCACTATTCATGTGTATATTTTGTTTCCATTGTTCCCTTTATATCTTTAATTCATACAAAATTTATTTTCATATATGTTATAAAATAGGAATCTAAGTTCACTCCCCTACCTTTGTTGTTGGTTCTGAATTTTTTTTTGACCCTACCATATATTTATTATAATCTATTCCCAAAAGAAACAGAGCCAGAAGGAAAAATTGATTTGGGAGATCCTGACTCTAAGAAGCAACAAGACTGGAGGTGACTGAGAAACTTCCTAAAACCAAGAATATGATTCCTTTTGTAGCCATCTACATCAGAATCCCAGAGATGTGGATGAAACCCAGTCTCTGCCATTTTCTATCCTCTGGAACCTGGGAAAAATTACTTATTTAAAGGTTAGTCTTACATCTGTGCAATGGGTATCACAATATATCTAAATAGTGTCACAATAGTGCCCAAGTAGCGGTGAGGATAAAGTAATATTATACATATGAAATGCTTGGACATATAGCACTCAATGTCATTATTATCAGTGAGTGGAGAGAAGACAGGAAGGATGATTGCCATGGTATATGATATAAAGACCTGAAAAAGAAATAAAGACCTTATCAACAATTAATTATAGACTCAAAGGTGATAAATGCATGTTCTGTAGTTTCAAGTTCCAGAGAGCTTATCTGACTAATTAGGAGGGTTTCCAGGAAAGAAAGACCTATATTCCTAAAGCCTGGCTCTTGTGGAGTCTGGATTTACATTAAACACATGCATTTCAATGGAATCTAGTAGTTTTTCTGTTCCTTCACTGATTTCAAGGCTTTCTGCAGGAGCTGCCTGCATTAACATGAATCAGCTGAACAGTCTTGCTCTAGGAGAGCTCACAGGATGGACAGTACCTGGATCTGGTGGCCCAAGTGAGTAGCCATCTCCTTTTTTGACTTGCCCCCAGCCAAACATCATTGCAGAGAAGTAGTCACTGGACAAGAGCCAGGGGCATCAGTCAGTTTAACCAAGCGAATCAATGGACACTGTGTTTTTCTTTTGCAAATGAGGAAAATGACATGGTGAGATGGCATATGCCTTGTCCAGAATTGCAAATCCTGCAGGCAGGGAAAGCAAAGAGAAATGCTGCCTCAAAAGGGCCATTTCCCATCCTGAGGAGGCCCAGGGCTGGGTCCACAAAGGGACTAGGGATGCTGCTCTTGAGCTCCAGGGCAAGGGAGACGCAGCATATTTTTGTGAAGCATAGACAATGAGTGGCTGTTCAATAGGCTGAAGCTGCCTGTTTTTAGAAAAGGGCAAATATTTTAGGGATCCCTTGTTACTAGGCAAACTGCCTGATTGCTTTTGTGGGGGACTGGGACTTGGCTGTAATGTTCAGTATCTCGGGCTTTCAGCTTTGAATCTGAGTTTTGCTTCAGTAGAACAGTGGCTTTCAGTTCTAGCTGCACATTGGAAGTAATTGTGGGGCCCTTGAATATACAGATATCCAGGCCCCATTTACAGAAAGCTGGATTAAATGGGCCTGTAGCAGGACATAGATGTCAGTATTACTAAAAAGGTTTTTAGTGATTCTAATATGTAGATTAGGGTGGAGAAGCCCTTCTGTGCATTGTTCTTCCTAACTGCATCTGTTTTCCAAGATGATGAGAAGTTGGTAGCAAGACAAGACTATCCTAGCAAAATGTTCTTTGAACTTTAAAGGATCATCTGAGATTTGGTTAAGATGCAGGGTCTGATGTGATTGGTCTGGCTGGGTCTGAGATCCCACATTTCTAGCAAGCCCCATGTGGTACCGATGCTACTTATCTCAAAACCACTTGAGTAGCAACTCTAAAAGTGATCCTCAAAGTTGAAGGAACATAAAAATTACCCAAGTGGCCTAATAAAATGGCAAGTTCCAAGCCTGATTCATTGTGTGAGAGATAGGGGCCATGAATCTGTATTTTTAATAAATCCTCAGTGAACTGATGGACTTAGTAGTGCAAGGGTCACACGGGGTATGTAGTCAGTCTACCCACAGTTTTTTCAGGCATTTGTCTTTTTTAAAAAACTCTAGAGTGGACTTGACTAAAAGAACACAGTCAAGTGGCCTAGAGTTGCAATTGAGCAGAGCCCATGATGCCTGGCTCCTGGTCCTGAATTCCAGCCCACAGACTGTGACATCCCTTCATGTTCAGGCACAGTCCCATGACCACAGGAAACCTACACATTCTTTCATTTTCTTGAAATAAAAGAGCTACCTGTGTAGGTTTTGATTTTGATTATAGGGTTATTTGACCTGTCTGCCATTGGGACTATTACCAATGCACGAAGAATCAGAGCACAGTACCTAGGAAAATGAAAGCAAAGGATTTTAGAGGCCTTCCACTCAAGGAGGAACTTCAGCAGGGGAATGAAAGATGTTATAAAAAAGTCAATGCTCTCTACAACTTTAAGAAGTCTCCACCAAATTAATGGACTTTATCTATTCCAATGAGACAGCCCTGAGATAATACATACTTATAACCCGACTGGGAGTCCAAAATGAAACAGACAGATTTGACCTATTCCTTCTTTTGGTTATTGTTTACTCATTTGGTTACCATTTTGAAGTACTAATTATTTAGCTTGTAGAAGATTCTGAGATTTTATGTTTCTCCTGGTTCTTCTCTTGTTTTTCCTTGTTTTGGATATTTCACCACTTAGTAGCAGCTTCATCAAAGAAGGAAGATGGAAACCAAGCTTGCATGAGGCAATGTAACATCCGTGAGGAGGCCTGCTCAGACATTAGCAGGTGGGGAAAGAGAAACTTCCATTATGATTGCAGGGTTTATGGTGTTCACTTCAGTGTATGGGCTAGGACCATTTTTATTGGACAATTCCAAACCTTGAAGAACCCAACATCCTCCTTACCTTTTTAGTTCAATAACTGGCAATCATGACTCAGTAGAAAAATTAGAACTTCAAAAATCCTTTATTATCTCAGATATACTTATTGCTTTATGTAAGTTGTTTGGTAAAACTACTGTGTTGGGGGGACAAATTTATCACATGCTAAGGAAGATAGGCAGTTTGAATTCCATGTAAAAAGAAGGAATTTTCACCTATTTCTACCAGCTAGTTTCAATATATTATACCACAAAAACCTACCACTTGTTCCTATTGATTGATATATAAGAATCTTGGTAAAATTTTGTACAGTTTGATTACTCAGTCAAAACTGAACTATCCTGCTGAGAGAACAATCATTTTAGTGACACTGTTCTATGTCTTGGTTGAATTGAATAGTTACTAATCCAGCCAGAGAAGAAAGACATAGGTAATTGGAGTTGAATAAACACACCAAGCCCTAAAAAAAAAAGACAAATGAAAACGTAAAATTTCCTGTCAAATGTCCATCCATCTCTGTTTTCTCTTTTCCTTAGAACAGTCGTTGTGGCTGTAGGAAATGATTCTAGGGAATCAGATCTACACTAGGGGAAAGATAGCATTCCTCATTCAAGCACTGTGGAAATGAGTTTAAACAGAAACAGTCTACCAATGGTCAGTGTGACATCAATAACTTCAGAAGCCAATATGCATTTTATTTTAAGAAAGATAACACCCCACCTATCACCCTCTTTCTCCATGTGGAATGTCAGCAGATCATTTTAAAAAGACTGTTTTGAGCGTAGAGAACAGGGATGTTGGTGAGCTTTTCAAATGTAACTTCTTAAATGTAACTTGAATAAATTAATAGCAATCTTTTCCTCTCATTTATCTATATAACTAAAACTGTGAGGCCTCCTGTGGGCTGCTGTTGAAGATCAGAACTGGAGCAATAAAACTGATGACCGTGGTTGTGGGATGGTCAGGATTCTCTAGTCTGGCTGTTCTCTGAAAGCTTCCCTGAAAGCATAGCATGGTGCTAGTTCTCCGCAGGTATGGAGATTGGCAGTCTGGCTAACAGGCAACCAAGCGATTTTTAACTATGCAATTTTTAAACCTAGAAGGGACTTTTGAAAGAAGAGAGGTCACTAAATATTTCCTATCCAGCAATTTCCCCCATTTTCCTTCCACCTAGGATCATGATTTTGTTCAGCTAGTCTTTGCTTGGCTGTGCCTGCAGGAAAAAACACCCCATCCAGGGGTCTCCTTTCCAGTTATTGGTTCAAAAATGCATATGTGGGACTCACGGTCATTGCCATATGAGGGAAAGTCTTCCAGGGGACCCCCCTCTGCTCTTCCTCTGGCTGATTTGGAACTGATGTGATGGCAGACCTGCAGCCTCTCCTACTACCAGAAAGAAGACCAAGCTCATACTCAAGTGGCAAGAACAGAGAGAGTGATAGAAAGCATTCGGTCCTGGAGCACACCACAGAGCCATGGAAGCAACGAACCGCTAAGCCACCCTGTGGTTTTTCTTTGTGTTATATAGGATTATACATTTCCCAAATATTTAGACTTCTTTTTGTGTCCCTTGGTCCAAACATCTTGAATGACTAACAGGAGTTTAAGACCAAGTTCTCATTCACAGAAGATGCTACAGTGTTTACTCAAGATCATGTTTTAAACCGGGCGTGGTGGTGCATGCCTGTAATCCCAGCACTCAGGAGGCTGAGGCAGGAGAATTGCTGTGAGTTCGAGACCAGCCTGGGCTACACAGTGAGTTCCAGGTCAGTCTCAACTACATAGTGAGACCCTGTCTCAAAAAACAAACAAACAAAAAAAAGATCATGTTTCAGGTGACAACAGAACTCACCAATAGAGACAAGTGAGCCTTTTGCTCCAGGGTCATTTTTATCATATGCTGCCACTCTTGCAATTTACTTCATTATAAGTTAAAGGTGTTTTTAAAATGTGTCTGTTTGTTGTTGTTGTTGTTGTTTTTGGTACCAGAGATTGAACTCAAGATCTTGGGCTTGCAAGGCAAGCGCAGTGCCACTGAACTAAATCCCTCACTGTTCTTATATTTAACAAAATTGTCCTGCTGAGGTAAAAGTCTGGAATTTTAATCCAGATTTTCCTCACTTGGATATACTGAATCAAATTGGTAACCACATATATGGCGTATATTTGTGAACTTGAAGAACTTAAAATACTTTGCTCCTGGTTACTGGAGAGCAAGGGACTAGAGACTTGATCTGCTGCCAACAAGAAAGACAATTTCTGCCTCTTTGGGTCAAGACTTGTCATATGTAAGGTGAGGAAGACCACAGGATATTGTCCAAGGCTTTTGTCAGGCCCTGGGTTGGAAGGCATAGTATAGTTCACAGGCAGAGGATGAGGCGAGGCTGGGAGGAGGAATACAAGGTTTGAAGGTGGCTTCTCTTTCTGATCCCAGGGTCATTTCTCATATCAGGCCTTCCCCCCATCTGCAAGATCTTCTGTTTGCCTCACTCGAGTGCTTCCTCCAATCCACCCATGCTGTAGAGTACGGGTTGACTTCCACCTGTTCCGCCAAACTTTCTTTGATCACCTTTGTACACACCAATAACTCTTTTCCAGAACTCACTTAATGCCTGAACTCCTTATTCATTGAATATGCTGTTATGGATTATTTTCTGGTATGTCACTTGTTTTCTCCCTAAATTTAGTTTTCAGGGAGCAGATAAGCAAAGAAGAAAGGACATAGAATTTAAGGACACTTTGATTTGATCTGAATCCTGCTCCAGGAGCCAGTTCCATACATGGCAGCTCTCCCTGGCTCTATCACTTTGGAGCAAGCTTCTCTGGTCATCTTAAATCCGCTGTGGAATGTAGTTGGGACAGGTGTAAACAGCCCCAAGATTAGCTTTCTTCTACTGCTGTGACAAATTACTACAACCTCAGTGGCTCAGAATAATACAAATTTATTACCTACAGTTTTGAAGCTAAGAAGTCCAAAATAGATCAGAGGTCTGGGTTTCTTCAGGAGGAAGAATCTGTTTCAGATTCTCAGAAGAGAAACTGTTTCATGATTTATAGTCCTTCATCACTCTGAGCAATCTCTAATCTCATTGTCATGTCTCTGTCACTCTGACTCTGGCCTTCAGCCAGGTAATCCAAGATAGTCTCCCGACCTCCACATCCTCAGTCACCTCTGTAAAACCTCTTTTGCTTTTTGAGACAAAGGATTTCAGGCTTTGGCTTCTTTCATGTCATTCTATTTACCACGTACATACATATTCTTTGGATTTGCTTCCCCATCTGTGAAATGGAGAATGACGATATCATTCATCTCTCAGGGTTGTTGAGTTGATGAATGAGGCTATTTGTGTACGTAAATCCCCAGCACCATGCCAGGCTCAGGCGAGGAGGTTCATTCTGGTCACTGGTGTCTTCTGAGTGGGATGTAAGTTAGAGGCCAAAAGGTCTATACTGTATACTTCTTTCTAAACCTTGAGGTTCTAGCTATTGCTGGCTCTGAGTTGGAAATCAACACATGTATTACTTAATTACCTTGATTAATGACAATGCCTTGCACATAACAAGTGCTCTTAAATGATTTGTTTTGTTTGTTATTTTGATGGTAATGAGTGAAGTGGGGGGCGGCCGATTAAATACTACTATTTATTAAAATATAAATTTGGATTCCTCTGTTGCACTTTTACCTAATTACACTAAACACTACTGGGAAAGAGAAATGACTTCACAATACAACTTATGGGAAAATAATCTCCCTGCCACTGACTTTTCTCCTTGATCTGGAAACTTCTTGGTTTCCTAGGGTACGGCTGATTACTCTCTGCGACTGGAAAATCTCTCAAAGGGCCCTGTCCAGTTAGGTCACACGAAGCCAGGCTTATTATTTAGAGAGCACACAATGCCCCCTCACATAGGGCACAGAGAAGAAAGAATTTTTTTTAAACCAATTCCAGTCCCCTAGAGCTGCAAACTGCCCTCGGGGTAAAGAAGCCTGCAGAATAATTGGGTGGAGTCTGGCAGGGAGGAGGCCGAGGTAAGTTAAACTACATTTTTTTCTACATCCACCAATGCCATGCCACTCTTTAAGAATTCCCCTCTGGGACAAACCTGTATATCAAGATAAATAATTAAATAATAAGCAAGGGCCCAGTCAGGAAAACTGGTTTCAGCCCTAGAAAACAGCACTGAGAAACACCAGCCTGTCTGTTACTGAGCTGAGTTCCCCTGCTGCTGTGAGGGAATTGGGTCAGGGATGAGAGGCTGTCTGCTTTCTGGTCCCCTAAACTCAGCAGATTTATGCCTTTTCAGGAAGAATGTAGAAAATGATCTTACCTCCTTCCTCCATCAAACCAGCTGCCTGAGGAATTCCTAATACAGTAGTGGATGATAAGTTTTGAGAATGGGGTGGAGAGGGTCCAGAGATCAGACCCCAAAACTGTGGCAGAGGGAGAGGGCCCTGTCAGAAGGACAGACTGTTCCATGGAATGTTCGCACCTGAGGGTAACTGCAGAAAAAGAGCCTGAACACTGGACCTCTGAAGTGCCTTCATGTACTGCCACACCATCATGACCCGGCTAACCAGGGGCAGGGAGAAGATATGTAAACACAGGGTGTTCACAAAGCACAGAAGTAGAACACAGGGACTTGATTGATAAACTTTTGGGGGATGTCATGAGGGAGCATCATTCATATTCTGTGTGACCAGAGTATCAAAGTTCTGGTCCCAGGAGATGGCATGTGTGAATGAACAGATACCGAATAGTCTTAAACTCTCATCTTCCTCTGCACAGAGCAGGCTGGCAGGATGTGGAAGTCAGGTTGGCAGCGGTGGCATATTTCAGAGTCCAAAGCTAATCGCAGCAGTAATAGCCAGTACCATGGCCAACTGGTACTAAGGGCCAATTGGTACTAAGTTACTAAGACCATATCTAGAGTGATTTTTAGCAAAGTTCTATCAGGAAAGAAAGGAAAGATGAGAAGTGACTATTTTAGGGTATCTGAGACTACAGGGAGCTAAGGAAGATAGGAATGCGCATTGGAAGACATGGTTGGAAAGGACTCTGTGGATACCTGTGGACTCTCAGGAATTAAGGCCACAGCTCTGGTGTGGAGTTTGAGAATGTCTTGGGCAAATTGGCTCCCCAGCAGAACTAGCACATGCAATCTTTTCTGGGGAGTGGTGGTGGTACTGGGGTCAAACCCAGCTACTCGTGTGTGCTAGGCAAATGCTTTACCACTGAGCTACACCCTCAGGCATCAATCTTTAAGACGGACATAGGTAATACAGTCACATTAGGTAGCAAGCTGTAGTTTGGGACTCTTCTCTCATGGAACAGAAGGTGGCTTTGAATCTAGCTTTGTACAATAACTCCTGTATTATTGGCCAGCCAAATTCTGTAGATGGCTTTCAAAGTATGCCATAGTATCCCCCACTCACAGTTTTATTTTCTGAGGTTTCAGTTATTTGTAGTCAACAGCAGGCAGAAAATATTAAATTGAAGATTCCAGAAGTAATTTGTAAGTTTAAATTGTATTTTGCTCTAAATAGCATGATGATGAAAACTTATACCATTCTGCTCTGTTTCTGCCTGAGATGTGAACCATCATCCCTGTGTCCAGGGGATCCATTCTGTATACTCTACCTGTCTGTGAGGCACAGAGTAGCCCTCTTGATTATCAGATTGTCATGGTATCACAGGGCTTACACAGGTAACCTTCATCTTAATTAATTAGGACTCAAAGCACAAGAGTGGAAATGCTGGTGATTGGAATATGCCCAAGAGAAGATATAAAGTACCTCCCAGAAGTGAAAACATAAAAATACAAATTTTGACACAGAGAGGGAAGGTTACTTAACTTTTATTACAGTATATTTTTATAATTGTTCTGTTCTATTATTGTTATTGTTAGCTGCACCTAATTTATAAATTATACTAAGTTCAAGTTTATCATGGACATGTACATATAGGGAAAACATGCATGTATTGGGTTTGATAACTATCTACACTTCCAGCATCCACTAGGGGTCTTGGAACATATCCCTGGTTGGTAAAGGGGAGGGTATTGCTTTGTGTCCATATATATTCTTCCCAGTTAAGTTGGAAGCAGGGAAAACTGGCATTGAGGTGGCTACCTTGGTCCTTTCCACTAATGTTTTCTTTATGAGGTCCCAAATTCCTAGGAATCTGGCTGTGAGAAGCCCAGTGGGGGTCTGGACATGGAATAAGAACCAAGTGAAGGATGGTACTTGTACACTCCAACAGACTAAAGTTGCCAAATTTAGCAAATAAATCTATAAGATACTCAGTTAAATCTAAATTACAAAAACATTATGAGTAAGTTTTTTAATGTATTTCTATCCCAAACATTGTTGGGACATGATTCTGTTTTTGTTTTTTTTTTCAAATGAAATTTAAGTTTACCTGGGCATGGTGTCCTTTATCTGACCACACTCTCTAGGCCCACACAGAACCACAGCTGGCTGGGCACCAGGTCCCAGGCCAGAGCAAATCAGGTAGATGGCTTCCCTCTGCTCGACCTTAGCTAACAGTCTATTTTTAAGCTCAGATCTCAGATCAGCAGAATATTTGCCACCAAACACCTTTTGAATTGTAATTTGTAATCTACTGATGAAAGTGCCACCTACCATAAAGCTTCAAATAACCCCGATAACTATCTAGTACTGAAGATGCTGTGGAGAGAGAAATGAAGTGCAGTGCAGGCACAACAAAAAATCCCATAGTTTGTCTATGGCTTTCAGAAAGATTGCAGATATTTTTGTCTTCGGTTCTGATCCTGCTATAGGGAACTCATGGAGGGAGGAAGCAATGACTCTGCTCTCCCTGGGCCAGGATTTCCATGGCTGAGGTGACCCAGGGGTGGCAGGCAGATTTGACAATCTGTCAGTTTCTGGACAGAGTTACTTGTCAATCACCCTTTCCTGCTAAACTATGTAAACTCAGTTTCTTTAAATCAAACTTTACTTGTTTGTGATGCAGTTCAGTCCCTGTTTCTGGCTTGTATGCAGAAGAACTGGTACCAGCCTGTCCACCTGGTCTTGGGAAACTGTGAAGTCAGCCTTCATTCTGGGCATCTTTGCCTGAGGCTTTAACTAATTTTCTTTCCCATCTAAGCCCTCATTGCTGGGATCGTTTTACATAAAAAGATAAGAAAACAACTAAAACTTGATCTTGCTCTATGGAGATAAAAACAAAGTAGTATTTTATTTGAGAAGAAAGTGTGTAATGACAGTAATCTGAAAATAATGATATCTATAAGGTCTTTGGCAATGCCACCCAGGAAAAGAAAAACAATGGATGTGAAAGCTTCAGTGAGTCATAACACTACCTTTCAGCATCCAGAGGCCCTCGAATCGGAGTTAAATAAATGAGTTTCATCAGCTCCAGACTCAGCTGTATGCATTCCTTTTCATTCCTAGCACCAATTATACACTCTCTGCATTTTGCCAAGGTATTGGCTCCCCTTCAAGACACTCAACCGTGCAGAGGAGGAATGAAAAGCATTCCTTGGCAGCTTTTTAAGATCTAAACACAAAAACAGCTCTCTCCCTGGGCTGCCCAGTGGGCTTTCCTTCCCCTACACAAAACAGAGAACTGCTGGCTGGACCAATGTTCATCAAAAGGTGCCTGTGCACACTGTGTGAGGATTCTATAAAAACAGAGTCTCAGTAAGTTTCCTAAGTGAAATTGGAAACTTGTGATCCTCCTGGCTCAGCCTCCTTCAATGTTGGGGTTACAGACATGGGGCACATTGCCCAGTTTGGGAGTCTGAAGTTTTAAGGTTGCCATAATCCAAGGATTGTTAGGCACGCTAGGGTCTAATGGCCTCTGGGTTGTCCAGCCACCTTGTGCTCACCTTCTCTTTCTGCTTCTATAGTCACTTGACTTCCTGTGTCTACCTCTTCTTCCCAATGCAATTCCAAGGGCAAGGGAAATAAATTCTTTTTGTTGTTGTTGTTGTTCCCTTTAGTGTTCAGTTCACTGCAGGTGTTTCAAAACAGTATCTACTGAATGAAGGACCTGAAATAATTTTCCTTTGCTTAGAGACTGCTCAAAAGGCCTCTCCACAGAAGGTTGGATGATTGTGGATTTGCCAATTTGATTTTAAGACCGATCTTTCCCTCATTCTCTCTCCCCACCTTCTCTCTCCTGAATGCATGTTTTGAGAGTCAAAGGCCTCCCTTTGTCCAGAAAAAGACAAGGGACATATTACTGAGTGACACTGACCCAAGAAGTAGGAGAAACAGTCTTTTCCCTTTCCTGAAAAAACTCAGGAAAAGTTTGGGGGTAAATAGAACAAGGGGACTAGATGGCCATGTGCATGGTGTGGCTGGGGTGCACCAAACAGCCTCCTGACCAGTTGATCCAGGCCCTTTGGTCTGTGTCAATGAAGGCAAATAGCCACTTATTTTCAAATCAGTAGCATAGCTCTGTTTCTCAGAGCATTACCCTTAGGGCAGGGAATGTGGACAGGCACCTTTGAAGTGTAGGGAAGCCTGGAGTGGTGACACATTATGAGGCCTGAAAAGGGAGTGAGGCCCTTTCTGGCTTCAGAGTAGGGGAGTCCAGGGGGAGAGCAAAGGTTCCTAGACAGGGCAATGGGTGGAGGCCCTAAGGGAAAGCATCTGCTTCTTCTTTCTCTGGATCATAGTCGCTTCCCAGGCAAAAGCCAGGAATGTGAAGGAGTGTCAGAAATGAGAGGGAAGAAAATGGAGGTTGGAGCACAGAAACCTACATTCAGAGGGCTGAATGCAAACTCAGTTCAAGCCCTTGTGGAATTCAGAGATTTGCCAACTCCTGGACATCCTGTTTGAGGAGTCCCCGGGAGACAGGATGCCAACCTAGGGACCAATTAGAAAGCACTTATATAGCTATAATCCACCTCCTTGAGATTCTCTGCTCTTTGTTCATAATACTTCTCTCTCACCCCTTTCATGGCCTCTACTTACTGATAGATATTCACACATTTGAAGAGAGCTCTTGTGTCATACCCTGCCCCATCTTTTCTCCCCTGCAGGTGGAATTTTCACCTCTTTGTGATTTGGTTCCCTGCCCTATCTTTGGTTCACTGACTCAATAATCTCCAGTTACCTGTGTTCCCTGATGAGTTCTCTGATTCTGTCACCATCACCTTCATCTTCTCAGCCACCCAAGGCTTGAATAGTTGAACTCAATCTCACCTCTTCCTCTCTTACCCTTTAGAACTTGCAAAGTGTGTGTGTGTGTGTGTGTGTGTGTGTGTGTGTGTGTGCATGTAATTCTTCAAGGCATTTTTGCACATCTGGTGACAGTTTTTGTCCTGAAGAAGTCCCCAGGCCAGGCAGAAAGAAACCCTGTCTCTTCAGCTTGAGGGAGGGTCATGGCTGAAGATGTCTCCATCATGTGAAGTATGACCTCTCACTGAGCTCCCACAGCTGAGCCTGAAACCAGAGGAGAGTAGAGTCAATAGATGTAAGGCACCAAAAGTGCACCTGCTGTATTAAATCTTTTACCTGCTTCAAACCTTGCAAAGATGTATTTTCTGTTGCTCTTAGATGAATTTAGACCCCTTACTTTGACAGACCAGGCCCTTCCTCACCTGCCCCACACACCTCTGTAGCTCATCTCTTCCCTTCCTTGAAGGGCACCGTACAACTCTTATGGCTTAGATCTAAAATGTCCTCCCAAATTCTCACAGTTGGGAGTGGATCCTGTTGGGAAGGGGCCAGTCGTGGAGGGTGCGACTTGGAAGGGTGTTCTCATCCCTGGCTCCTTTCCTCTTTCTCTACTTCCTGGCCATCATGCCATGAACAGCTTTCCTCTGCCATGTGGTCTCTGTCTTGGAGCCAGCTGACCATGGATTGAGTCCACTGAAACTGTGAGCCAAAATAAACCTCACTTCCTTCAAGATGTGGGTGTTGGGTGTATTGTCTCAGTGATGGGAAGATGACTAATGTAGTACCACAGACATCCTGAACAATATTCCAACCATTCTGAGCACTCCATTTTTCTAAGAAAACCTTATTCACTAAGATGTTTGATTTGGTCCTCTTGACCACAAAATATTCATCAGAGCTTCTAGAAGGGTGAGGGCAAGAGTAATTTGACCGTATTTCTATTTTAGAAAGATTGAGGTAGCCCCAGTTAGAAGATAAATGAGAATAGGGTGAAGTGCTAGGGGACGTTCACTGCTGAACTTTATCATGAGGTAAATAAGGAGAACATGGGTGGTCGTGCAACCATATCAGCATGGTGGGGGGACTCGGGCTATAGGATTAAGGCATGGTATTGAGAGTGATTAATTGAGTGTGGTAATGTGGGAAGGGTCAAGAATGAAGCTCAGGTTTTCAGCTTGGGCAAATAAGGGATGGTGATTTACTGACAAAGAGGTTGAGAAAGGAAGAACATTCCTTGGGGAGAAAGATGATGGATTAAATTAGTTTTGGATATTCTGAGTTCGAGGTAATTTTACAACAAACATCTAAGTGGAGTTGTCTAAAAG
The DNA here is from genome assembly GCF_012274545.1 of Fukomys damarensis. Taxonomy (NCBI): domain Eukaryota; kingdom Metazoa; phylum Chordata; class Mammalia; order Rodentia; family Bathyergidae; genus Fukomys; species Fukomys damarensis. The sequence goes on from NW_022900913.1 coordinate 46,443,784, forward strand.
TCTATCAAAGAGAGAACAGTGTTGGAACAATAGATTTAGGAGTCATTAAGCGATGTACACGGACAAGTCTAGAGAAAGTGTTTATTGAGTTGATGGCTTTAGTAACAAGCTAGTACATGGTGAGAAAGGTTTTTGTGGATGATGAGCTCAGAAATTAGCTGCTGTGAGTTGTAGAATGAGCAAGAGCTTAGGAGGTAAAGACAGAGAGAGCAGACACATCTTGTTTTTAAAAAGACCTGTTGTGAAGGAGAAGAGCATCCAATAACTTAAGTGGAAGGTAGACTTGAGTGCTGTTAAAAACACTGAAGCATGTGTGACGTGGACCTTCTGGGGGAGAGATGGAATGATCCACACAGTAGGAGGTGGCAGAGTGCCATGGGTGGAGCCTGAAGATAGCTTTTTGCGTAATCCCTACTCCCTTTCTCCTCCCTAGACTAGAGAGTCAGACTGAGATTGTAGATCCTGGATGGCACAACCTCAGGAGACAGCTACATTATGTATCCTCCTTCCTTTTCTGCACATGCCCCAATCATGAGACAATCACGTTCAGCCTAGGCCATGTGGGCCATGTGGCACTAGTTACTCCGGCTTCCTACACTACCAGTAAAGAGCGCACTGGATGCCAAGGTGAACATAGCTCATCAGGCTATGGTCCCACCTGGTCCCAGTTATAAAGCATAATTTTGCCTTCTTTCTTATTATTTTCCCATTTTTTGTCTTCCACTGCTGTTCCCGGCTTGGCCCCTAAGCTGTGTGGGTCGTGGCAGCAGAGTAGTGATGGCATGCAGAGTAGGCTTCCCCAGAAGCAGGACATCTGTGAACCTCTTAGTTCTGCTCTAGGCTGTGGTGGGCTCCACCAGCTGGACTTTGTCTTTCCATTCTGCATAGCCCTGCGATCATTGCATCACACATCAAAGGAGGTCAATGAGTGTTTCTAAAATAAATCAACCAGTGTAGGCTAACCTTGTAGGAGCACAGAGACATTTACTCTGTGACATGGTTTATTAGAGGGAAGGGATATATTCAGGATGCTCTGAGGGAGAGACATGTTGTTATTCAGTTCTGGAAATACAGATTTAGGACTCATTAGAATTTATAAATGGCCAAGTCTAGAGAAATTTCACCCTGATGTTCTGTTCTCATTTAGATGCTCCAAAGTCCCTCACAACCAACTATTGAATTTTGGGATCTTGGGGGAGGATTCTCAATGGATCAGACTCAACATCCTCTTTCATTAAAATACATTCTTACATTTAATTTTTTGAGGTGAGATTCATTACTAATAGAACACATCTTTAAGTACAATTAATATATATATATATATATATACTTTTTTTTTTGTACTGGGGATCGAACTTGGGTTCTTGTGCTTGCAAGGCAGGCAGCAGAACCACTGAACTAGATCCCTGGCTCTATATACATTTTATATATATACTCACACATATATATGTATAGTTTCCTAACTGTGATAGAGGGAAGATGAAGTGAAAGCAATTTATAATAAGAAAATGTTTTCCCCTACTGCTCAAGACTATAGAACCTAGAAGAGAGCTTCTCAAACTTTGATGTGCATGTGAATCATCTGGAGATCATATGGAACTACAGATCCAGGTTCAGTGGATCTGGGTGAAGCCTGAGATCATTCTTTCTAACCACCTTCACCATGATCATGATGCAGATGCTCCTGGACTGTGGACCACTCTTAGGAGCAAGGAACTAGATTGCATAAGTTTGCTTTCCTCTTCTTCTTTTTTTTTTCTCATTGAGTTTATTGGTACATTTTAGGTATACAGTTCAGTTACATTCATTATTGGGATCTTGTACCTTTATATGACAGATCTTGGTTTTCATTTTTTCTCCTTACCCCTGCCCTCCCTTCATCCCCTCCTCCCTTCCCTATTTACAAATATTTTATTTCCATTTTTTCATTTTCTCATATTTTTTTTCCTTTTACCTTACTACCTTTCCCCTACCCTTCCTACTTCCCCTACACCTTTAGCCCTTTTCTTTCTATTTCACATTGTCAATTATATCATTAGGATCTTATGTACCATTATATTTTTTCCCACCAGAGAAACTATTTGGTATTTACACATGTGTGACTTATTTATTTCACTTAGGAGTATATCCTCAATATGTATCCATTTTCCTATGAATGACTCTAATTTCTCATTCTTTATGGCTGAGTAGTATTCCATTTTATAGAAAAACCACATCTTGTTTGTCCACTCTCCAACTGATGGGCAAATGGGCTGTTTCCAAGTTTAGGCTATTACAAAGTGTGCCGCTATAAACATAGGTGTGCATATATCACTGTGGTATAATTCTTTTAATTCTTTTGGAAAGATACCCAGCAAAGGGTTGGCTGGGTCAAATGGATTTAGAAGTAGTAATATACATTTAACTTACTATTGATGATATCTTCTTTAGAACTGGCATTTAAAAATATATATCCATCTTGAGTGTGACAGCTTCAAAGACAAATTTATACTGAAGTGCCCTATTGGTGAGTCAAATACTGTAATGTAACCTTTGAAAATGACAACAATCCCTGGGGAAAGTTTTAGGAGAACAAATCATCAATATCCACTATAGTTTCACAATTGGATAATTCAGTGCATAAAAAATAATGTGTTTATATGAAAAACATGGGCCCTAGTCTCAGAAAACTATGAATAAGTTTTATACCTATGTCCATATCTGGTGGGATTTTGAAATCATAAGGCACCGGACAATTTTTTTTTATGCCGACTTGTCTCTTATATTGTGTAATGTTTACAGCTCTGCCTTTGCCCAATAAATGCAATGGAGTTGCTCAGTCATTCAAACTACTGAAAATACCCCCTCAAGATTCCACAATGTGGCCCGGGGATTTAGCTCAGTGGTTCCACTGCCTGCCTCGCAAGCACAAGGACTCGAGTTCGATCCCCAGTAACAAAACAAAGGTTCCATGATTCCCCCACTGAGAACCACTAACTTAGAGGAACGGAGAACAAAGAGCAGCAGTGGGAAGTTTCCAAAGAAAATTGCGTCAGACCCCACTGCTATGTACAGAAGTTGTATTTCCCTGGGAAGGAACCACAACCAGTCTGCATGCACTAAGCTCAGTTTACAAATCTGCAATTGCCTGGTGGATACAAGTGGCTCACATCACAAAGCCCTTCTGCATGACCAAGAGGACAGAGTTACACACTTCACCAAGATAAGATGTTGTCAAGATGCTGCCTGGAATGGAATTATGTACTCTTCTAGGCACAAGTAAGTTCCAGTGATGTTTCTACTAAAACTATCAAATGAGACCGAGGTAAGGGCACTGTTCTTGCTCCAGGAGTGGTGGGGTAGACACATGGGGCTGACTCTTCCTGGCTGCCAGCTCCTCCTCCAGCTTTCCTGGGTGTCAAGCTTCTTTGTGCTTCCTCTGTTCATGTTTTTGCTTTTGTGGTTTCTAGCAGTTCTTTTGGGTCTCAGGATCTCTTATACACTCTTCTCTATGCCTAGAATGTTGTTCTACTTTCTTATTGAGTTGTCTTTCAGATCCACTTTGACCCTTCCTCGGGAATGCCCTCCTAGATCCAAAGACTGAGTCTCAGATGGTCTCTTCTGTACTCTTGTGTCTCCCTACACTTACCCTTTGTAGCACCAACTACAATGGTAATAATTTGTGATTTGTTCCTAAGTCTGTGTTATGGTTTGTGTCTAGATGTCCCCCAAAACCTCATGTGATCACAGACTCTTGCAGAGGTCTCGAGTGTGTGGTGCTGGGATTGATTCATGATGCAACGCTAGGCTCAAGAGCACTAGAATTAAGGATGTGAGTGCTATCCACTCTGAGTAGTCTGAATAAGATAAAAGGGGCAGAGAGACACTGTTAAGTTGTTAGTTGCTTCTGTTGTCTTCCAGGGGCCATGAGCTGTTGTTCCTTTTCCACCCTGCCTTGGAGCCAGTCGATTATGGACTGAAACTTTTACAAACTGTAAGCCAAATAAATCGTTTCCACTTTATCTTTGCATGTTGGGTATTTTGTCTCAGCAATGAGAGAATAGTAATTAAGACAGTCTGCTTTCCCTTCTGGATGAAAACTGCTAAAGGCACAGACCAGGTCTTTCTTTCTTTCTTTCTTCCTTCCTTCCTTCCTTCCTTCCTTCCTTCCTTCCTTCCTTCCTCTTCCTTCCTTCCTTCCTTCCTTCCTTCCTTCCTTCCTTCCTTCCTTCCTCCCTCTCCCCCCCCTCTGTCTCTGCCTCTGTGTGTCTCTCTCTCTTCTTTTTCTTTTCTCACATTTATTCCTTTCCCTTCTTTCCATTTCCCTACCCCTTCCACTCCCCCTCCCCTTTGGACCTCTTCTTCCTATTTCACATTATCTATTATACAATTTGATCCTTAGGCCTTTCTGTTTGACATTTTAGTCTTAGGTGCCCAACACAGTGCTTGGTACCATGTAGATGCTCCAAACGCATTTAACGGCTATGTGTGAGCCACAGGGAAGGCCAGGAATTTACACTAGGCTTAATTTCAATTAAGAAATACAGTGAGGCACCAGCAAGTTATTCTGCAAGAAAGAAGGACATCTGGAATGTGGTAAAGTTGACTGGGTGAATGGGTGAAGATGTCTGCATCATGTGGGGGGCTGGATATCAGTTGCCTCTGAAAACAGAAGCTGGAGATGCAGAGTGAGGATGACTTCAGAGGACTAGGTGTAGGATTCCAGTGGGGACAGGTCAGCGAACCTGCTGAAGAGCCAAGAGGAATACTTACAGTTTTATCTTGTGGGGAAGTGAATTCATATCAAAGCAGGGCCCAGGCTTGATATCCAGTGGTTTTCTTTGAATCAATGGACAATAGCAAAGGTGATGAGCTATCACTTTGGCAATTAAGTTTCAGAAAGGAGATTGCCTTGTTAGCAAGCCATCTGTTGCCTTCTTGACTTGCAGTGAATAAACTTGAAGTAACTTTGCATTGTGGGGAGATTCATGTAGGAAGGGAATGGGGTGGGGGTGACGTCTGGAACTTAGGCTTTCTGTGCAAAAGCCCTCAGGAGTCTGAAGGCTTGAACCTGAACATGGAAACAGATTTTTCCCTAAATGAGCCTTTAGAAGAGCCCACCGACTCTGGACTGACCCACTGGTTGTTGCCTTGCAAGAGACTTGAGGCAAAGGATATATATATCA
>NW_022900913.1:46449096-46476504 GCF_012274545.1 Fukomys damarensis
TATATATAGCCAAATTCTTGGGGATCATTCTGCATATATATAATGAATGTGTATTGTTATAAGCTGCTAAATTGGAGTAAGTAGTCTGTTTGGCCATTCATTTGTAAACATTTGTTGATTGAATGAGTGAATGATTATTGTGCCCTGAATCTCCTGAGTAGGATTCGGAAAACAAGTGCCCAAAAATACTAAGATCAAGGCTGTAGTTTGTGTAACTCCCAAGTCTCACAGACTATAGAGCAAACCCCCAAAGAGAAAGCCTGTTTGCTTCCAGAAACCAAGTTTTATGCAAATAGCCTTACCTTACCTTTTCCAAGACTAGCTCTTCACACTGCTAGAATTCAGGGGTCTCCTAAGAATATGGATTTTAGAAGTCTATACCCACCTTTCTGATAATACATGGGTTCTTCAACTGTGCACCCCCTTTTCTTGGTTATTGTTGATACCATGCTTTTGTGGGAAAACTCCCAAATTGAATACTTTGTGGATTATGAGTACACTTCATGAATATACAGGATGCCATATAAAATAACATAAATGTTTCCTAATAGAATTAGTACACTTTCCAAGCAGTTCAGCTTGAGGCAATTATTGCACTTCCTGGGAGATACAAATTACTTTGCCCTCAGCCTCATACCAAATAACCCCCCTAAGACGCACACTAATTACCCAGAAATACACTGCCTGCCATAGCTCATTGACTAATTGACAATCAGTTTAAAACTTCAGCAAAATATCTTAAAACTTAGGCTTCACATTTAGCAAGGAAACCAACTTTGTTTATCTCCTCATTTTGGTCTGCCTCATTGGCAAAGTTGTAGTATGGTTTGTAAGTAGTGACTGAGCAGGCTTATTATAATGATCAATGATAAAGGAAGAACATTCCATCATACTGTACAGCATTTCCATCTCTCATTTCTGTGATTCTATTAAGAACAATTACCAATAATATATCCGTTAATGTAATACAAAAATAGAATGCAACCATGTGTGCAATAGTCATTGCTAATGTGGTCTGCTGAGCTCAGTGCACAGCTGTCACCAACTCTTTTCTCATGCACTTCTCAGATGTAGCCTTCGCATTCTCTGTGCCCTTTACATTCTGATCTGAGCACTTGCACCCAGAGTTCACACTGTACCTGTTTGTGCTCCTCCTGCGTCAAAAGTGAGTCGTGGACAAAAGCCAAATTCTTGGGGATCATTCTGTATTATGTTTTCTATTTGCAAATAGTTGTTAGGAACCTAACATCTTTATAAAGTCTTGCTAAATTTTATTTCTAATCATCTCAATCTTTCTAGGAGTTGACATATTATCACAAACCCTTGCTCTGGATTTGCGGGAATAGTCCAGTCTTATAGAGATGTGTATCCAAATTTCAAAGAACCGATTTAGAATTGAATATCTGCTATATGACCCATCCACATTCCTGGGATAGGTGGTACAGAGCAAATCTGGAGGAGGATAGAGTTATGGAAGGGGCAATCATTGTGAAATTACTGGACTATCATTTCTATTAGTATTGCAGGGTGCAGCCATCCAATATCCAACTAGGAGTGGCTTAAACAATTAGGGAATAATGTTTTGCACAGAATAAGGCTTTAAAAGGCAAGAAGTCGGGCTGGGACTGTAGCTGTGTCACTGAGCTCAATTCCTTTTGTTGTCCTATTCTCACATCCTTTGCCTATTGATAGGTTGCCTCCTGCTTTGAAAATGACCACTGCAGAGAAGTGGGAATGTGCCCCTGCCATGTCTAACAGGTCCATCAGGGCAACACGGGCAGATTTCAGCTTAGGTTGCAGTCACTGCAACTGACATATTGACCGCATCTGGCTATAAGGGAGGGCTGCAAGCTGTGTTAGGGCGGCTGAGTGCTGCTCCAGTAAGTCAGGGTTTTGTTAGCAAGGGGTAGTTACATGGATCCTGGAGTGGGCAGTGTACCCTCTGAGAGGGTCTGATGGAAGAGGTGCTCTCTCATGTGGAATATGAGTGACGGACACAATTCAGGCAGAGACAGGAGAGAAACAAGGGCCCTTGGTGGAGTGATAGTGAAGTAACACTGGGGAAAAAAATAACAGTGGCCTGTTCAGGAGACTCTGAGAAGGCCATTCCAGAAAAATTCTGTTCAGAGAAGTTGGGATATGTCCAGTTTCTGGAGGAACTCACCTCCTTTCCACCCCAACCATGCCTCCACTTTACTTAGGTTCAGTTGGAACTTCTGATTAAAAAAAAAAGAACAAATCTTAAGGGGACTCATCTCCCTGCACTTTGATCTTTCCCTAAGTGAGAAAGTCTTCCGCATTGGCTACATACTAGGACAAGTGGAGAGAAGTTTAAAAAAAACCAATGTGGATATCACATCTAACGAAATTGGCCTTTGGGGGTGGGATCATGATAAGAGTTTGATAACTGGATCTGAGAAAGGAAAAGTACTGTGTGTGTGTGTGTGTGTATGTGTGTGGTGTGTGGTATGTGTGTAGAGTCATTACAAATATACTCATATAAATTGTTATAGCGCATGACCTATGTGCACTATATAAAATATGCAGCATAATACTCCTCTATTGGGTGCTCTTCAGATGGCTGGTTCCCACGTAATGCTTTCCTGGATTCTTGCTGAACTCTTGGGTATGTAGTTAACCTGTGGCTGCAATTTAATCATGATTTAATAAAATCTAGCCATACACAAATATTTGGTTATGGTCCAAGTTCAATTACTGACTCACAAGGATAGTTCTAACATGTGTGTTGCTTGATATTTTTGTCTATTGACAAACAAGATGGGAGTGAAACAGTGAAGAGTATGTTGGGATTTCACCTGTTCATCAGTAACATGAGAGATTTCTTTGCCAATTGAGTAACAGCTGTCAATAGTAGAAAAATATGTCCTCAGTTTTCTGTTATTCTCAGTGCAATGGGTACAGATACAACTTTTAATTTGCATTAATACTTTATCACTTTCATGACTCTACACCAGAGATTGGGAAATTCTTTCAATAAAGGCCTAGATAGCAAACACTTTATGCTTTGTGGACCATAGTCTCTTCCCCTTCCTCTTTCTCACCCTTAATCTATCTCTCTCTCTCTCAACAATCCTTTAAAAATATAAAGACTTGTGGGTCATGCAAAAATATGTGGCTAGCTAGATTCAGTCTATGTATGGTAGATGGCTGACTTCTCATCTAGACTCTCAGCAACATAACAGATAAGCCTTGATACAGAAAGTTTGCTGATTTCTCTGGTGAAAATATCCTATAAGCTATGTATATGATAGTACTGGATATAGAGTTTGGAAGTGATGTGTAACAGCATATCATTAAATAGCATTACTATCATTTACAGTCAATAAACAACCTCAAAAACATACAGACAGTAAAATTATAACAGACTGATAGATTTTGAGCATTCACTTTATTTTTAATAAGACATTTAACTATAAGCTTATGTAATCCAATTTTTAAGTATGGCTATGTTTAACAACTGACTGAAAATTCCTGAAAACCACCATGTTTTTTGAGCTGCTGAGAATTGGCTGTGGTGCATCCTTAAGGGGAACACTGCATTTTTATTTTTTAAGGTTCCTCACAGAATGCAACATGGTTTCAGAAGGTTTGGGCCCTCAGAAGCTGGACCAGAAGACCCAGTGTATGTATTCCTTAATTTCTTCCAAATTCATCAATCACAGTTTCCAAAGTTGCTGATTAAGTCATCCAAGTTTTTCTCTGCCCATCCCAGTCATCAACTACTGACCTTGTCTTGCCCGTTATCAATGCTTAGGCAGCCTGGCCGAGCCTCTGAGATTCCCTGCTCTAATTAACCACCCTCATTATTTCTCTGCCTGAGTAGTTTTCCAGCTCCATTCTGGGATATTCATTTGCAACTTGTGAGAGGTTCTTCAACTTTTCTTTCTCAAGGAAACATTACCTGGCACACTGTTGGTGCACAACAGATACGAGGAGAATGAGCCTGCCAGGGACAGCCACGTCTCATCAGGGCTTCACGAGCTGGGAGTTCAGGAGATGAGAGCTTTTGTGTGACCCACTTTCCTGTTTGTCCTCAGTCCACCTTCCAGTACCCCCTTGCTTTGGACCTCAAGGTGCCCAGCCCTTGCCAATGTCTGGCTGAAGAGCAGGGTGGTGTGCAGGGATCTGGAGAGCCATTAGGAAGAAAGACACCAGAATAGCCCTTGCCTTTCTCCTTTGACAGCATTTGTGGTAGGGGCATGTTTTCTTCTGAATTGTGTCCTCTGTTATGATTTTAGATCTGCTGGCTGCCCTAATTTCTGGGATCTGATAAACTCACTTGTCCCCTTTGCCCCTCTGGCCCCAGAAAGCAACTTCCTACTGGTGCTAATCTTTGTTTGGGTTGTCTTACCATCCCCCTTGCCCTGTCACCTCCTTCAAAAATCTTCAAAATAATTTATTGTATTAAAATCCCTTCTCTGGGAAGCTAAGGCAGGAGGACTGTAAGTTTGAGTCACAGGTTTGAGAAGAACCTGGGCAATTTAGCAATTTAAAGAGACCCTCTATGGAAGAAGGGCGGGGGAGATGGAGGGAGAGAGAGAGAATCAAAAGGACTGGGGATGTGGGAAAGCTAATCCTTAGTACCATAAGATAGAAATCAAACAGATAATAAAATGAAATCCCATCTCTTTAGCTCTTTTGTTAGCAGGACCCTGTCAAATGCAGCCTGAAATGTTGTGCCAAGAAGTCTGCCTCTTGCCTTGCAAAGTTGGCATGTCTCCACTGGGGGCTCTGAGGAGGGATGTGGTATGGAAATGGTGTTTCAGAAAGGTTCAGTTAGTAGAGATACTGGAGTCTCAGTAACATCCTAGGGAATCTGTTAGGTAGTTGAATTTGTTGAATAATCTATGAACATGCTACAAATCTATGTAAATTTTTGTGCATACACATGTAAGCAAATATTTTTCCCTGAGGAGAGAGCTCATAGCATTTATCAGATTCTCTGTGGTGTTCCAAAATATGTTAAGAACCACTGGACTAGATATAGAAAGGTCAGTTAGGGGGTCCAAGTAATTTGGTGTTCAGTCAACTCAGTGTCCTGAGAGGACTACTTCAGAGGTCTGGAAAGGCAAGAGATGTGAACAAGCAAGAGATGTAGAGGAATCTCAAACTTAGCAATAGGGAGCTATTAGCCCCTAGAACTGAAAGGTCAAGGGGAGACAGTGATTGGGGCCTAGGACAGCTGGTGTCCAGGAGGAGGGACCTCTCTGTTCAAGAAGAGTGCTAGAGAAATGCAGGCTCCTCGGAGATGGGCTCTTGAAGCAGGGACCCTCTCCATCTACCCTGTGACTGACTTCAGTGCCTTCCCTGGTTTGAATCCAACTAGCAGCCAGCAGCCAAGGGAGCCTGGGTGACAGATGATCAGGGCTGGAGCAGGACAGAGAATGAAGGTCATTAGATGGACTGGGTCAGAGCGGAGTGGATGGAGAAGAAACAGCACACTGGAACAGTGCTTAGAGCTTCCAGAAATGCACAGAAGGGAATTGGAATGATTCATGTTTGGTAGCTCTTGGCACTGTTCCTTGAAGTCTGATCTGGATTCTGCTTTTCATCAGATCCTTGTATACTAAGTTGGCTCTAAGTGGAAAAGCCAGGTTAAGGGAAGCAAAATACAGAGGATTTTATTGTTGTAGTTAATTTCATCCTTCTGCTGGTACTTTCAAGCTCTGTGACCTGAGTTTTATCCAGAGAATATGGAGGTTGGTGTTGATGTTCTCCGTGGTGCCTGCCCTCTGGCTTGCACATTTTATGATGCTCCAAGGGTGTCTTTGGCTTCTTCCCTAGTAAAGGCATTTAGAGTTCTGGCTCCTTCTAAGGAGGGGAGCCACCTCTTCTTGACTGTTGCTTTCTGCAGTGGTTTGAAGACTGGAAAAGAGCACTGGCAATAGCATCCTGTACCTTCAAGGAAAAGACTGCAGGTTATTAGCATTTTATTGAGGTTGGCTCTGCTGTTGATTGTCAGGATTTGTAGTGAAATGCTTTAATATACATTCGCATCTAAGAGTGATGCAGGCCAAAGGAGCACTAATTTTACAGACATATTTGCATTGTAGTTTGTGTTCTAGAGAAACAACACATAAAGACACATTCTGGCAACTCTGCTTCCTTGGCTGGTGGAGGGACTTGAGAAGCATTGCTGAGGGGAGCTGGCTTTGGTATGCATTTTGGAGATTTAATTTTATTAGCCGATGCAAATGATCTGTTCCACAGATGTAAAACAAAAGGACAAGAAAATGATCCCTGTGTCAACATCAGGATGTCTGACTTAAAATCCCATTTAAATAGTGCCCTAAAAATGATCAGACACTGAATACATTATTTTTCTGACTTTGACAAAACCAGTCTGCACAAAGCAGCAACCCCATGAGGTTACGGATAAAGCAGCCCCGTTAAAACTTCAGCATTTTCATGTCAGTCACAGATTTTCTTAAGGGCTAAGTCACTGTTTAAGGACTAATGTGTTTGGAGAGGGGGAAAAAAACCCACACTGTGTCATTAGGCAGAATCCCCTTTTCATACAGGGACTTGATCAGTTTGCCCCTGATTCTGTCGCCTGCTTTATTGTCCTACTTCAAACACGGGGCCCTGGGCATCATCACAAGGAAGGACTGATTGAACTGTCGCCCTGACACTTGTCAGCTGTAGATAATATGGGTTTCAGTCCATCATGCTCACACATAAATGAACCATGACAGAGATAGACCTTTGAATAGAAAAAGCAGCTTTACTCTGGATAACCTTTCTTGAATAAATGCAACAAATAATAAAGCCTGAAAAGAGGGCGGGTAGTGATGTTCAGAACCAAATAGTTATTATCCTTTTGGACCATCAAAAATGGCCCATTTATCAAAATATTATCGAGAGAAAAGGTAGAAGTGTGGTGATTATCATAAAAATGAGGGCAGTTGAGTCTATGGGATCTTCAGTATGATATCACATAACAAAACTCAGTTACAGCTTACCAGTATTTAAAAAGGAAGCATTGTTTGTATACCAAATGGAACCCACAATTGTTCTTTGAAAATGGTGACACACATCTTCATTAAAAGAGCAGAAGAAGAATCTGAAACTCTTTCTTTATGTCTTCAAAACATTTCTTTATTATTAAAAAAGAAAGAAAGAAAGAACTCCCAATAGAAATTGTAGAAACTCTACATTTCAATCAAGACAGTCAAAAGAATGATTTGAATTTACAGGCCTGTAATTGGAACAAATTGGAAACAAAAGAAGAGCTCGTTTAAGCCACGTGATATGGCCAAGGACTGCTGTGTACAGTGTGCTAGGAGAAAAAAAATCATGTTTCTTTAAAGCAAAGCTAACTCCACTGCAGGCTCCAAGCAATTTGCATAAATGTCTCTACCATGATTTTTTTTTTTATTTATGGGCCCTAAGTTTCTAATTAAATACTAATTAATACTATCACTAGAATTGTCTCCCATCCCCAGCTCTTCATAGCTTTGTCACTTTGATTAATGCACAGTCATTTATTAACTTATTTAACAAGCTGGGGTGCCTCATGACAAACTAGATTAAATTATCCTCATAACAGTCTCATTACTGAAAAAAAAGAGAGAGAGATTTAAACTTAATAAAAATTATCCTCAATAATGTTAAAGCTTTTTCACTGTACCCTTAGAAGATAGAAATAGGTTTCTTGTTTGATTTATAATATATGGAGTTGTATAAAGCATCCATTAATAAAATTTATAAGTTCATTTAAGCTTGCACATTACAGTAGTGCTGTAGCCTTGGGTGCTTATTATTTAACTTTTGCTGTAGTTATGAAGATAATTAATGTCCTGACCAGATAGGGACTAAAATACCCACTAGAATGAGATAATTAGAGACATAAATAATGTTTAGGTTCTTCTGTGCTGCTTTTAAATTAATTGTTTTGTTTTCTATCCAAAGCTGATAAAGAAGAAAATAAGAGTTTACCAAGGAGCTGTGGAATGAAAGAGAGGCATTTGTCTGAGGGGATTGGAGAGTAATAGGAAGCCAAGTGCAACAGTTTCCAAGGGACGCTGGTCATCTGGGTAACGTTTGGCCCTTATTGCTCTCTTGCTCCCTCTAGTGACTAGGTCCTGGTGACCGGCTCACCTCGCAGCTAGGCCAGAGCTGAAGAAGGATGAATCAGAGCCGGGAAATGAAGTCACTTGATTAAGAAATAGGGTAAACTTCTTGTTTTAGGTTCTGAGGAGAAGGTGAGTCCCAAGGGAGCTCAACATGCCTATGACAGCAAATCATTCATGCTGACAAAGCGGAATGCAGGAAGGAAGCTGTGGCTAAGGCCCAGTGGTCTCCAAAGGAATCTGTATAAACACATTAACTTGTGTGGAGCGCTGACCTTCTTTGTTCAAGCTGTTTGTTAAGATGCCTAAATGCAGCGTGTTCTGGGGGCACAGTCTTGCCTCATTTTCAGTTTCTTGCTAAAATAGCACCCTCTTTAAGCTTCCTAGGTAATCTCTAGGTTCTAGGGAAAGAGGGCATTCTATTACCTGTTTGCTTCTTTTGATCTCCTAATGAAAAAGGGTTTGCTACTTAAGCTTCCTTTTAGCCTTTAGTGTCCCACATAGTTGTGTGGGGTTAGTGAAAAGGGGGAGTAGCTCCTTAGTCATAGATAGGGAGCCGACATCCCATATTGGTGACATGTCAACATTGACAAAGTCCTTTGGCATAGAGCACTCTACCTTTGTCCTCCAGAATACTTGGAGACTCAGAGGGAGGGACTGTCGCTATGGCTGCTGAGTCACATGGTGGTTTGAGTTCACAAGTGGGCTGCTACATTACTTTATTCCAGCCCAGCATCTGAGGTCCTTCCTGCTTTTCCGCATTTCTGCAGCTCACCCGGATTCCTTCCCTTTCACACCTTCTCTTTTCTCATTCTCACCTTCTCTTTTTATCCTTGATTCAGAGCAGAGATGACAATAACTGCACTACTTCTCATACTCAAATAGCAAAATGGGGACTGGTGTTCCAAGAAGTTGCTCTGAGGTCACAGTCAGGGTCACAGTCATCTCCAATAGATACCCCATCTCTGGGGCTACATAGATGGCAAAATGTCTTTATTCTTCATATCTCTTGTTTAGCATCAAGAACGTCATCTTGGCAAGTCTGTTCCTGTAAACCTGTTAGTAGATTGTGGCTTTGACCAAAACTAGATCATCACCCTAAGACTAAATATCAGCTACCTGAATCTCTAGGTTTCATCTAGGCAACTTTATTTAAACTCACTGTGCTAAGTTCCCAGGCTATCCCAGGATTCAGGTTAGGCATGGATGCTAAATCAAATCAAAGAAACCTGTAGGGAGACCAGATGAGGATTAAAGCAGAGCTTAGCAAGGGAGGAGTTTGTTCAGTACAGCAAGAGAAAGCCCCACTAGTCCTTTTCCTGTCTAGCTCCTTTCCTTTGGGTCCCCACTAGCTTCTAAACGATGGCCACAGGAAAGGAGCGTGCAGAGAAAATGGCCGCCAAATGGGCAGGCACCATGGAGTAAGGATGTGAAGTTGGAAAGGACAGAGAAGAGACTCTTTCAGAGTAGTCCTCAACCTTTAATAGGCAAAATAATGTTTAAATGCAGGTTCCCTGGTTCCAGTGTTAGAGTTGCTGATTTAATCTCTCTGAGATGAGGCCAGGAAGCTGCATTTAAAATAGTCCTTAAATGGTTCTGATGCAGAGGGTCAGACTGTGGACTCGTTGTTCTGAGACACTGGGTAAGGAAAGACAGGAAGAGAAAATGGAAGAACTGAGAGGAAGTGACGGAATGTTGTCCCGGTCCTTCTGTCGACACTGCTTACCTGGGACTGCATCTTCGAGTGGCCATTGTGAGGGTGTGTGTGTGCGATGTGTGCGAAAGGCTCTCCTCATGGCCAGAGTGGGAGATTTGGTCACAAGCTTCTATCAGCACCTCTCCTGAGGGCTACCCAGGTGGCTGAGCTGAAATCTTAGTCTACTGTGTGTCTTCATGAGGCTGCTTCTATAAGATCTGTCATTCTCCTGTTTACCTCTTCTGGTAGCTGAATCCTTCGGTATCAGAAAGAAAAATAGGAGTGCAGCAGTACTGAGCCAGGGTTGATACAAACACTTCAGCAAAGAGAAGACTGTCTAGAGGGGGCCTATTTCTCATCTCTGCAGCAGCCCCCTGGAATAGTCAACGTATGAAAGTTAACCTTGTTAAATGACCTCAGGCATCTTTGGCTTAGTTGGATTTGGAGTCACTGTGGCATGTCTGGCTTCTGGAGGCCAGGTCTATTATTTAAGCCATGGTGCTGGAAGATTAACTTTAGAACTAAACATGCACCCAGCTGCAACTTCCTGATGTATTGAGATTTCCCTAGTATGCTCTTAATGTCTTTACAACCATGAAGCCAGTGGGGTGGATGTGTCATATGGGCACACAGTTTCATGCAGTGAACATCCATGGTCACAGGCGGGCACTGTGCTGGGTGTTGGTGCTAGATGATGAAAGAGAGTTCTTGTAGATTGGTTTGACTGTTGCCCCTTTAGGGCTAACAGTGACAGCACCCTGATATAAAAGAGTAAGCCCAGACAGGTTACCTGTGGTTGAAGTGCTAGGTCTTTCAGTCCAGGTTGGAAGGTGAAGGAAGCAAAGCCATGTGGGAGCTGAGAGGATGGAAAAATGGAAAAAAATAATGGGACGAAGGGGTCAAGGAGATTTAGAGGACTTTTGGATTTGAGGGAACAAGAATCATGGGGGAGAGGATGTGCTCAGAGAGCAAAGGAAAAGATTGGGGGTATGTCAGATGGAACAGAAGAGGGAAGGAAATGAAGGGGCGTGGAGAGCAAGTGTGTTGGATGAATAGTCCACCCGGATGTTGGAGAGTCCAAGGTGTTGCGCAAAGGGAGACAAGAAGGAATTTATACCACAGGAGAGGAGAAATGGTCTCGGAGGAGGCCACAGACTGAAGAATCAGAGGCCTCTGGGAAGGAGGGGAAGGAAGGAGCTGACCCTGGTGGGAGACTTGCTCCAGTGGAAACAGGAAGAGAAATGAATGCTCTAAGGGAGTCGCTCACCGTGAAATGAAGGCTCCAGAGGGCACTGGGTGCAAGCACAAGTGTTGGAAGGGATGGGGCTGGCTTGGAGGGGATGCTCAGGTTTGTGCTAAGAGCCATCCTGCAACCCTCTCCACATATGGGGGTGCTGTTTATTATTATTATTTTTGGTACCAGGTTTCGAACTCGGGACCTTGTGCTCGCAAAGCAGGTGGCAGAACCACTGAGCTAAATCCCCGGCATGTGGGTGCAATTTTTAAATGGTCTGCTTGGGAGGTTGTGGAATTGATTTTGTGAGCATAACTGGCATTTTTCTTTTTTTAAAGGAATGCAAAAATATTTTTCATTCAAAAACTCGAAATAAGCTATCTGTAGGCCCGGACAATGACAACCATAAAGCATCATAGATTTTCCACCAGGAAATAACTGAAATGCATAACCTGTCCTCAGTCTCTTTTTTCCAAGCAATTTCCCTGAGATGATTGGTGAGAAACACAACTTCAAGTTCATGAATAATGATCATGCACTATTTTAGGAATCAGAATGTGCCGCCTCCTATGCCACCTCCACCAGTCCGCCCATGCCCGGGTCCTCCTCCTCTCAAGGATCTGCATGACGACTGGTTCACTCTCTCACCCAGCAGCAGCCCCTCCTACCTCAGTAGAGCCATGAAACCTCTCCTACATTGGCCACGAAACCTCTGCAAGGCCTCCGAGGGGCGTCCGAGTGGCTTTGCACAATGTTTGCAGCTATCAGGCCCCTTATGACTTTCATGCTTGCCAAGATCATTGCAGGCATTTTGGGCGTCTTCAATGTAATTTCTCTTCATCTGTTTTTGATCTTTATTAGATAGAGTTAGTGAGTCTAAAGGTGGAATGTCCTAAAATGCAGACAAACCATCTCCCAGAAAGATGCCTTCTTCACAAGGAGCTGGAGCAACGATGAGCGCCTCTAGAGCCCCAGTTTTCATTTGGTTCCACTGCACCTGCTCCACCAGCCTCCAGCCTGACAAAGCCATCTGACTTTGCCATGTGTCCACTAGGTTCTTCCTCTTTCAATCCACAAGAAGCTGCCTTCCTTGGATATGTTTCTTCGTTTGAGACTTGTCGCCTTTCTCTTTCAAGGACACAGCACCGTCATTGCTTGCAATGACTTCTACTTTTTTTGGAACTGAACATCTTGAAGATTTTGGGTCAACCTCTCTTTTCCAAACACCTGCAAAAGGCCTTTAAAAATGAGCCAGGTTCAGGGAATAGTTTTTCTTTATTCTCCCAATTTTGTTTAGAGTACGTTATGCGGGTGTTTTGATGAGAATACAGAAGCACCTTGAGACAATGTATTTCTTTGAAATGTGAGAATTTAAGATCATTGCTATTCCAGGACAAGGCTTGGGTATACAGTTTTTATTGCTTTAATTTGCATTATTTCATTTACTTCTCCAAACTTTCTCAATTAGCAACAGCTTGATCTTGCAGATGAGATCATAGAAGCCAGAGGAAACTCAGAAATTTACATGTTTAGTAGTTGGTGGAGTCAGGACCAGAGCCTAGGTGTTGACTCTATGTCCAGTGTTCTTTCTCCTAGATTATTCTGCCTTTCTCACTGAGGACAGATTAGACAGTAAGGTCATTCCTGCTCAGAAGCATGACAGGTAAGACTTGTAAGGCTCCCTGTACTGTATCGAACCCAACCCCCACCTTCTTAGATATTCAGTAAATGTACCTAATAAGGGGAAATGTAAACCATAGGATTGAATACCTATAAATACTATTCCTGGAAAGAAAAGCCCCATTTTTATAAACATATAAAAATATGGAAAAAATCACATTTTATCTTTGTGTTGGGGCCATGGCCACGGTAATCTTCTCTGTATTGTTCCAATTGTAGTATACATGCTGTTAAACAAGCTCCAGAATATTTTAAAAACTAATGTACTACAATAGAAAATTCAAAGCTCTAGAATATTTAAAAACAAATATACTATAATACAAAATATCCAAGTACATCATGTAGTAAAGTATTGTTTGGGGAAACATTTGTGTTGGATACATGTATGTTTATACATGTGAGTCTTGATATCAAATTTATTGTGCATTGTGGATTGCACTAACGAATGTTGGGAAGCCATTGGTGTATTGGAAAAAGCGTTGGAAAGCGAGTTCTGATACTTAATTTCAGTCTTTATTCTGCCAAAAACCAACTACGTGAGTTTGGCCAAAGAACTTCACTCCCCAGGGCCTCCATTTCCTTATCTATAAAATGAGCGGTAAGACTAGATTATCTTTGCATTCCCTTCCTCTAAAATTCTATCATTCTGGTGATTCTTTCATGACATTGATGAAACACAAAAGCCTTTCAAATGGGAAGTCTGGTGGGGAGAGGTGGCTGAGCAGAGAGACAAACAAGAGCCAGCTACAGTCATGTGACTCTGCCTTCAGCAGCTGCTGCCCTCATGATCCTGCCTGCTGCTTGCAGTCTTGTTGATGTCACCCCAGGATGCTGCTGCCACGAGGGTGTGAATGATGACCTGCTCAAATCCAAGTTGGAGCCTGTGGACTGCAGTGGAGGTGAGGACTGCCAAACACACACACCTGGTACCACGCTCAGCACTGCTAGGTGCTCAGAAGTAGTTTTTAATGACAAGCATGATAAATATTCTAAGACAGAAGTACAGGAAAGGCAACTTAGAACAAGTCAAAATTTAGGAGCTGTATTTCCTTAACAGTCAAAGTGGCCCTGGAGAAATAGAGACCATCCTTAGAAAACAGCTCCCCCCACCAAAAACAAAACCAGGGGACTGATTTCAGAAAATATGCAATGAGAAAAACTTAGCATAACTCTTCATTTGGTGTGGATTAGCACTCAGTTGTCTAAAGAACAGGGACTTCTTGTAATTTTTCACTCATTTGATGGATAAGATGCAAAGTTAATTTCAAGATGGAGAAATACCCAAGAGGTTGCCTGTTTTCTGTTAAAACAGAAGACATCTTTGACATTAGCATGTGAGATATTATATGTGTGTGTGTTTACAGAAGAATTGATAAATGCATTACATGCATAAATTATTTATTAATTCTGGAACAGTATACAACATGACAAGAAATGATATATATTTGTGTGATATGCACACACATGGAGAAATGACGGAGTGTTTTTCTCTCAGGTGGAAACATAATACCAGGAAACATCCTGCCTCTGAAAACAAAAGTACAAAGATATTCCAACAATTGAAGGTTGTAGTTTTGCAAAATTGCTTATTATTCATTGCACTTGGAAATAGGGCATGGAGAAGACAATCATCTTTCCCATCCTCAATCTCTTTAGTGTGCTTCAATTTTCATGTCACTTGCTAGGGAAGAATTAATAAGATGTGTCTGTTGGCCTTCAAAAAAACCTGATTGATAAGAGCCTTGTGTTCATAAAGCAAATCAAAAGCGGGCTTCGGGGCTGGGGATTTAGTTCAGTGGTTCTGCTGCCTGACTTGTAAGCTTAAGGACCCAAGTTCGATCCCTGATACCAAAAAATAAAGTGGGCTTGGTTGTTGTTGAACACGCTGTACTTGTAAAGAAATTAATAATTGAAATCATTTCAGTTGGGAGGGCACTGAACTGCCAGCTGTGCACCAACACCTCATCTGGTAAATGATGTTTCAATGGTGTAGGCATAGAAAATCCACTCCTGGCCCACGCAAGAGTCTCTTCCAGCACCACTTTCCAGACCCTCCCCCTGTTCAGGTGACTGGGTAGACGGAAGGGGTGCATGCCTTTCTGGTCATGACTCATCATGGCTGAGTCTCATGTGAGAAGTTGATGTAGCAACTTCTTCACTTATTCCATCTACTTTCAAAAAACAAAACCAAAACAGGATTCAAAACCAAAATAAAAATAACTCCCAATAAAGTCCCAACAACAGGGAAATAAAAAACCCAGCCTGTACTAACCAAGCAGTCATTATTTTTGGCTGTGGGTTGGGCCGTTGACATGCTCTTTGGCCGCCCATCATTGTGTACACCCGTCTGACTGGAATTTTTGTGAACTGGGAAAGGGATGGTTATATTTGGCCTCTAGAAGGGAAGTCACTGAGGTAGAGAGGCAGCTTTAGGTCACAGTGTCTGAGCCAACAGGAGGGGGAAGCAACTCCCGCATTTCCAGTTAAGGAAGTGGGTGGGACAACACAGCTGAAAGCTTTGGCAGGAGTCAGGTGCACATGTTCCACCCTTACCCAGCAGCCTCCAGGAGACAGCCTGACTCTGGCTGACCTGGCCGCGTCTGGCTGCCAGGTCTGAGGGTCAGAGGCACCTCCCCCAGCATGGGCCTGGCTACTGCGCCTTTGAGTGCTTGGTCTAGACAATTGTCTTCTCCTGGTGTTGCATTTAAGGCAGCTTCTGTGCTGTTGTTTATGAGTTATTATTCCCAAACCCTGTATTTGCCACTGGATGGTGGGTGCTTTGGTTTGCCTTTTTTGCCCACATGGCTTCCACACACAAGGACATTGTGAAGATCATACATGGACAAGACTTCCTTCCTCCCTGAAGTTCTGGGTTAGGGTTATATATATAAAAAAATTAAACCTTCAGTTGTGTTATAAAAAGAATGGCTCTAGAGTCGTGATAGAAAACAAGATTATTGTTTATGAATATACCACTACAGTATGCATTTTGAAAGGCTCATTGACTTAGTTCCAGTTCGGGAAACCACACAGATATACATTAGATATTCATTATATTTCCTTAGCTGCTTTTATTAGAAATGCCCATGGTGCCAATGGCAAGGAGGATCTTTCAGGGGCTGAATCAATGCTTGAAACTCATCAGTTTCTTATAGGCAGTTTTGGTTTAAGGTATTTTGATGATTTTATAGAAATGTTTTACCCTATTAAAAAGCTATCACTTAAACTGTGATGCAGGGCAGGCACACATTAGATGATAAATGGCTTTATGTGAGAGATTTCAAATTTGTCAAATCTGCATTAAAGAACTATATTTAAAATTGGTTCGAAGGTTGGTGAATTCTCCAGGTGAAAATGACATTTGTTTTATAGATCCCTCTGAAACAATCCCCCCAGAGTTTTCATTTGCATAAATCGTATCCAAGTTCATCACTCCAGGAACAGCCAGCAAGGTGGAGGAGCCTCTTCTGCTTGCGTGTTCCCTTTTGCTTTGGGTCAATTTCTTCATGTGTAAACACAGTGGGACTAGATGACTCAGAGGTAAGAATATTTGCATTCATTCATTCATTCATTCATTCACCAGTTACTTATAGAGCAGGTGAAGGCACTAAATAAACACCACACACAAAACCTTCTTTGTTCTCCTGCAGGAGACATCCTGCTCAGACAAAGACAATACATGGTGCAGATAATTTCATGAATCAGGAAGTGCCCTGAAGGCCATCAAGGAGAATGTCATGGTGGCAAGGGTGCATGGGTAGTGGCAGGACCTCTTCTAGGAAAAGGTCATTTCAGCCAAAGAAATGGCACTCCGGGCAACATGTGGAGGAAGAGCATTCCAGGAGAGGGACCAGCCAAGACAGGTGGCAGACTGATGGCATGTCCAGGAAAATAAAGGCCTACGTCCTGGATGGGTAGAGGGAAAACACTACTGGAAAAAAACCCGAAGCCTGTGGGGTAGTGGAAAGAGATAGGAGGGAGGAAATGTGTTCAGTAACACTAGAATTAGAGGTGGATGGACATGTTAAGATGGATGAAGCTGTGTTGCAATGAGGAGCAAGCCTCACAGCTCAGAGGCTGAACCCCGTTCTTTCTTGTGCTTGTTATGGAAGTGTGCACACTTATCTCTGAGTGGGTAGCAGATTCCTGCCATCATGTCTCCGCCATCTCAGCAGACTTTATTTCTAGGCTCACGAGGGAAAAGGGATGAGCAGAAGTTGTGTGGAAGTTTCTGAGGAATTTGCCTGAGGGTATGCAGTCACAGACAGGCTCTGTGTTTCTCCCACTCAGACTCCAACCTAACTGTAGGAAGCATGGGAAATCAAGTGTTTGGGGTGATGAAGAAGAAGAAAGCACTGAATGGTGAGTGTCTAGTAGCCTTTGCCAGAAGAGCGATAAGGAAAAAGGAGGGGATCCTGCTGCCCCCCCCCCGCAACTTGAGGTTGTACACTGGTACCATCTTGGCCAGGTGTGCTGGTGAAAGAGCTGGGAAAGGAAAGGAAAGGAATACCCTCACAATGATGAGTTTGATAATGTTCACCAAAGAAGACAGACAAGAATGAGGCGGACGATATAATTTCAGCCTTGGGAGGAAGCTCATTGAATGATCTCACTCCAGGCTGAAACTAAGTCATTTTGCTGTGTGTTTGGAGCCTGGAGGATAAGCCAGATTTGATGCTTGAGAATCCTAACTCCTTTTTTCTGGCATTCAGGGCTTCCTTCCATCTGGCTTTAGCATATGTTCTACCCACCTCAACCATATGCTCGGGCCAGGCCAGACCTCTTGATGCTTCTCGCTCAGTAGGAAATGGATTCCATCCCACTGTGTTCTCATATTTTTCTCCTCTTGCAATGCCTGGTCCCTTCTCTTTCTCCAAATGTGTCAGTCCTTCTTATCTTTGTGGAGCCTTCCCTGCTTTCTCTTATCTCAGCTAGAGTGGGTCATATGCATTATTCCTTTGCAACCCTAGTTCACTGCATGGTTGGCCCAAGGGTGTACGGTCACAGGCAGGCTCTGTGTTTCTCCCATTCAGCCTCCAAATATGCTCAGATGGGTCCTTATTTCCCATCCTTTAGAGACATCTCACACAGATCCTGTAGTGTTCTACATTGCTTCCAATTATTAAACCTATCAATTTTGATTACTTTGAAGTATTAAAGATCAAGTTCAGTTTAATGTAAAACTTCAATCTCACCTCCAAATCAATGGTACTGACTTAAGCTAAAGCCCTTATGAGGAAGGGTTGGTGTGCAGTTTGATCCTCCCTCTGCCTCATCTCTCTCTGGCTCTTCCAGGGTCCAGGTGGGTTTTGGTGAGATTACAGAGAGAGGTACAAAAGATGATCTCACATCAGAATTTCTGTAGGGTCACTGTACATGGGCCACTCGGTGCCCTTCATCTTGGCAGGGGGACTATCAAGTTTTCTCATGGGGTGCAGTGTTGGAGAATTTCCTCTCATGCATCACAAAAACTTCATACCTCTCTTCTGATTACTCTGCTTCAGCCACTGTGGCCTCCTTTCTGTTCTCCGTGCTGCCTCAAAGCCATTGCATCTTCATTCCCTCTGCCCGCAGCCCTTGGCCTCTCCCTCTCAATCTAGTTATATTTTAAATCTCAGCGCAATCACCAATTTTTTGGAGAATCCTAACTTAAACTATCACCCTAGGGCACACCCTCACCATGCACTCTCACAGCCCTTCTAATGAGAATATTAATTGTGTCAACAGTTGTTTAGCACCCATCTTTTCTGCTTGCATGTGGATTCCAAGAGGACTTGATAAATAGATTTTTTTTTTTTTTTTTTTTTTTTTTGGTACCAGGGATCGAACTCTGCTCCTTGGGCTTGCAAGGCAGGCCACCGAACTGCTGAGCTAAATCCCCAGCCCCAGATAAATAGATTTTTGTAGAAAGACAGAATAAATGGATTTTCCCAATATGCTTATGAGAACTCTAATATATCAGTAACTAGTTGTGGGAATGACATGAAGTTGAAAGCAGGAGCCATGTCTATTAACCTCTGAATTTGCTGTATGATTTGGTGCATAGTAGGAGTACATAGTAGTGAATAGGTGTTCTATAGATACCTGCTGCCTAAGTGTTGTGAAGAACCTTATGAGAGTTAAACCCCAAAATAGGGAATTGGCTGGAACGTAGTTCTGACCTGAACCTTGCAGATTCTCTCAATGTTAGCAGAAGAGTTATTGCTGTCCTTGCAAATATTATGCCAGCCAAAGCAGGGGACTTTACTCTAACTAGCTGACTTGCGATTCCATAGTCCAAAAGGAACACGAATGTAGGAAGGGGACTTGGATAATGTAACCATAGATCCAAAGGAAAGGGACAATTTGTCCCTTTGTTTCCTTTAAATTACTTGTACCACTATCAGTCTAGCCACTACAATTCCTGGGCTCTTCAAATAGGGTCACCATATGTGCCTTCAACCTGACTTGTATGAAGACTTGTTTTATTAGTCACAATTAGCTGCAGGTGCAAGGACTGAGGGCACAACTATCTGTGTCTGGAATCACCTCCTCACATATGCAATTAAACACTTGCACACTCAGAATTAGGTTCAAGTGGCTAATTGCACCCGGAAGTAGGTAATTGCAGGTGCAATTAGATGCAAGTGCAATTTTTCACCCGAGACTAATTGCTCCCAAAGTAAGGAGATAGGGATTGGAAATTCAGCACCGATGGTACGTGTGGTTATTGCAACCACCTGTGATTTTAATAGCCCTCCCCCTCTGACTTTAAGTGTGGTGGCTTTCCCTTTAGTTTTTATGAACAGTTAGGTTGCTTAACTCCTGTGTGTTTGTTTTACCTCATTGTCTTCTCCAGTGGGTCTTCTTTTTCTCACATAGACTCTCTTTCTTCAGGATCTTTCTTTCTTTCTTCTGGAATTGTTGGCTATTTAAAGGACATATGCTCTAACTGTTCAACTACCTAAAACTCCTTAGAATCTAGCTGAGAAATGGTCAGTAACTTGAACAGCATAGCAGGTGGTAACTTCCAATTAGGTCTTGCACACACTTCCTTGAGAAATATCATCTGAACATGACAGATGAAAAGCTCTGCTCCCTACCTCAGATGAGGACCACTCACTCCATCAAAAGCCCGCAACTTGTCTTCTACAGCAAGTTCCACTTGACACATTTTGTTGTATAAACTTTTCTCTTGTATTTATGAGTCCAATCAGAAAACCACTATATAACACACATACCCATGCATGCATGTACGTACTGCATGTATATTTGATAATTATAAAATTAAAGCATACCTGGGAAAGTACAATTAGTTTTGGTTTAAATTTAATACTAACAAAGGGAACCAAAACTGTTAATGCTACTTCAGAAGGTCTTTTGATTATGTAAATATTAGTTAGGTAAGGAGTTGATCATGGTAGTTATTTTAACAGAGAAAATTTAATAAATGAAATCAATTAAACCAGTATTAGCAGACTAAAAGGCAAAAAGAAAGGAATCTTGAGGTATCTCAGTGATAGTAACAGTAGGAAACAACTCCCACCTGAAGAGCTGAGGAAGAAAAGGCAAGAGGCTGGGGCCTTGGGTTATTGTATCTGGTTTCTCATAGGAGAGGCTGGCAGAGCCCAGTACAGAGCCTTGGTGTGGGTGAGAGGAGGACTGCACAGAGCTAAGACCCAGAACTTGGAGCAGGAGGCGCTATCAGAACTTGGAAGAGTCCCTGAAGAGCTGGAGACCAAGCTCGGGGTGGGGCACTTCCCAGATGGCACTGCAATCTGCTGAGCAGAGAGGCACCCATTTATAATGAGGAAGACATGCTACAATGAGTGCCCTGGAGCCTGTGGTGGTTCTCTTGGATTAGATCAAACCAGGATGGAGCATGTTTTGGTAGGAGATGGGGAAATGACAATTGCAGAAAAGAAAAGGGCATGAAGTTAATGAGCACGAGCCTTTGCAGGGGTGTGTGCTTTTAATGTGTCTTATTTTCTCTAAATCCAGCATTTTCTTTTGCATGATTATTCATTTTATCATGCGAAAATGTGAGCATGCACGAGAGAGCAAGTGAGCCAGAGAGAGAGAGAGAGCAGAAGAGAATCTATCTTAGTAAGACCCAGCAGCCGAGGTCAGAAGATGGTAGTCCTAGCAGGTGTGCACAGTTGGCCCTGCCCAGGATATGAAGCTGATTTCATTTCCTTGCAGCTTACCTGGCTGGTTAAATCCTCTTTCCTGCTGGGAGAGTCCAGGGCAGCCTAAAGCTGACCTCCTGACTTCCACAGAGTGCTGACTCCTCCTCCACTTCCTTGCTTAGTCATTCTGAGGTGGGACAGGCTCCCACTTGCAAAGCTGGTGGCGGCCTCAGCTGAATGCCAATCTGATGGGGCAGTCAACCCCTTTGATCTCCCTCTGGCTATTGAATCTGCCATTGTTTAGACTGGTGTACATGGACTGGTGACAAAGTTTGTGATGACAACGGGAGGGGAAGGGAGGAGAGTGGAAGGCCTTTGACTTGGCCTGGGGATCTGGCAACACTTTATTGCTCCAGTCAGATTTTGCTACTCCTGGCTCCAGCTGTGGGCTGTGAAGGTCAATCGGTGGTCACTGCCCACAGGAAGGTGGTGTTTACTCGGTGGCGGCAGAGCCAGGCTCCTTAATGGATTGCTTTGCTGAGCACTTCCACTCGGCAAAGGGAGATAATGTTCCTTTGCCTTATCATCCTGTGTGGTTGCATCTTGGGTCTCTCAAGAGGGGAATAAATATTAGGGGGAGTTGGTTCACCTACTGAGGGTTTGGGCTAAGAAAACCCTTGGTTTTCTCAGGAAAAATGAATAAAAGAACATGATGCAAAAAAATGGAAATAGAAGAAAGAAAATAGCAGGTTTAAAAAGTGTGACTAATCTATAATAGTCACTAACAGCATTATAGGTGATTTCCCCCACACCTCTCCTGTGAAAATACTTCCTTTATTCATTCCGTAAGTATTAGTTGAGTGCCTACTGCAGCCAGGGGCTAGAGATGGGACTATGAACAAGAAAGATAAAAATTCTAGATTATATTCTGGGCAGGGGGAAAGGTCAAGTGTCTTATACATGTAATTTTATATCCCATTTTCACTTGTCACTATCTTGCACTGCGCTTATCATTGTACCATCTTTATCCATTATTCCGAGGATTGCTTGCTTTTCCAAGTGAATGGATCAGAGTTCACTTAACCATTTCATTACTATCAATTATGAGCACTGTTTACAGTTTTCCATTTTAAGTAAAACTGTGATAAATGTGTTAGTATAGACACATTTAAAAAATGTCTATGCCTTTTTTTTTTTTTTTTTTTTTTTGTACCAGGGATTGAACTCGGGTCCTTGCACTTGCAAGGCAGGCCACTGAACCGCTGAGCTAAATCCCCAGCCACCTCTGGATTTTGAGCAATTTCCTCCCTGATATTCTTCAATATTGGTACAGTTGACTCTAAGACTGATTAATTAAGCAGAACAGGAAGGTACTGGCTGTTGTACAGTAGCTCACAGAGTTGACAGAAGTCTGGAGGACCAAGCTCAGAAAAGCAGCAGGAAGAAGGGCCAGGAAGCAAAAATGCAGAACATGGGCACTCTCAGAACAGTTTGTGTGCGCCTGGCTAAAGTCACCTCCTCACTGCCTGAGACTCTGGACTCCAACAGTATGGCATGGAATTTCTACCCTCCTTGAGACTATCTGATGTCCCTGGGATTCCAAGTTGAGCTGGGGGTACCAGCTTGGCTGAGCAGGGTCACCAGCCTGCTTCTCTGTGTTAGGCAGTGAGGGGGAGTTGGAGCAGCTGTCCTTCCTGGCTTGCTTAGTGGGACTGAATTTCTGCCCCTCACCTCTGATGTGGTATTTGGATCCTGGGTTGGAAAGAGGAGGAATAACCATGAAAAATGTTCCTTTACTGTACGTGGGATGGTTGAGGGTTAGGCACAGTGAAAGGGAAGTTGGTTTTGCTTGCCAGAGTCGGGTATAAGTATAATATGCTTAGCGTGCAACTGCTCAGCATGGCTAGTGTGCCGGTACATCTTTTACCTCCATTTTATTTTACCAAATTATCTCCATTTTCTAGGGAGGGAATGGAAGCTTGGAAAAGAAAGTGACCAACTCATAACTCACAGCCAGCAAACCTGAGCCTCGAGGATGGGTCTTCTGAGGTAAGAGGGCTGGCTAAACTTGTATGACTGCTCCATGCTGGCTGGTCACTGGTAAGAGGGGGCCTAGAGCCATTCCCTCCCTTGCTGGAATAAAGATCCTTTCAACAAAAGGGGCCTTTGTAACAAGCCTCTCTTTGGCCACAAGGCTGTTCCTGGAGTAGTTAAGGCTTGTAATCTTTAGATATGAGGTTACCTGACAACCCTGGACAGTGATACAGCAGTATGAGTTTAGTGCCCATGCTGGATTTGAAATGCATATCCAGCTACTCCCTGACCTAGACTGCCCTGTTCCTTCTGCCTGACCACTCCCTATAAGGACCAGACAATACCACTGGTCCCAGGGCATGGGGTGCTAGCTGCAGTCTCTTAGCAGTGCTAGGGAAGAAGGCTCTTATCTGGGCCTTTGATGAGCATCTGCTTCGCTGCTCCTTTGAGGAAAAATGTCACAGTCTTCTGAGGGTCCTTAGGTACCCTGAGGTAGTCCTGAGGCAATGACCACCTGCATCTACCGATGTTTGGTGCCTTCCCTGATGTGGGGAGTAACCACTGTTCTCTATCTAGGGAGACATTCTCCCCTGGATTCCCTTGGGGTCTTGGCAGTGAGCATTAAAATTGTCTCATTTAGCCAAGCCTCATGGTACATGCCTATAATTCCAGCACCCTAAGAGGCTGAGGTAATAAAATAGCAAGTTTGAGCCCAGCCTGAGCAACTTAGCCGACCCTGTCTCAACATACAAAATAAAAAACGATGGAGGATGTAGTTCAGTCTGAGTCCTTGGGTTCAATCTCCAGTATCGCCCCCACAGGGCTCACGATTCTAGGCACTCTCTGTGAGACTGTGCTTCTGTTTTAAAAGCTTCTCATCTAGAGAAAAGACCAACAGACCATCTTGACTTTCCCTAGAAGTAAGGAATTAGCTTTCGTCCAACTTGTGCTACTGGGAACCTTGAAGAATACCAGCACTTAGAGGGGTAGAGAGAAGATTGTCTCTCTCTAGGCAGCACCCTGTGTCCTGGCCTCACCCCAGGGGTGTTCTGCACGAGGTCGTCTCTCCTGGCCTCTGGACTTTTGGTGCACTGCTCATTGGCCAGCAAAGGAGAGATTCCAGTGTGTGGCTTAAAGTGGACTTTTGGTAGTGGTAGAGTTAACATTCATGTGTGCATCTTCATGACAGGAAAAGACTTTTAGTTGTGCTGAAGTGTACACTCCCATCACAAAAGTAGCTGAACCACTTTACTGAGAACTTGACACAGGTTTTCAACAGTTTTGGGCTCTCAGTTCCTCGTCACCAAGATAAAGTTTCAGGGCATCTGGGAGTCAGGAAGGGGACAGATAGGCTGAGTCTTGCAGGAAGCATGAGGTACCCGGCAAGGAAGGCCTGTTGTCTTGGGATCACCCTGACCACTCCCCCTCAGGGACCAGCACCCTCCCCAGGCCTTAGCTCCGAAGTCAGCTCTTTAGGGCCCAGAGACCAGCTTACCTGGGGCTCTGCACACAGCACCAGGCAGGGTAGTGGGGTGGTTCTCATGGTGTGTGTAGTTCAGGGCTGCATTTCTTACAGAGGGTTTAAAACCAATAATAAAATTGACTCTAAGTCAGTCTTTTTATTAGCCCTAGGCCAGCAATTCTAAACAATATCAGTAATAAAATAACCCTCCCCCCAAATCTTTTGTTGGTCCATATTCTAAACAATTGCTGTGGTAACTGTTGAATTTTACTTATACATATTCTTAATTACATATATGTGGGTATATATATATAATTTCATATTAGCATATTTCACTTTATTTCCCTTTAGTAAATATTCTATTCTATGTGGAAGTCACTTAGGAGAACTCCCAGTCAGGAAGAACAGTTTGAGATGGGTTGGAGCTGATTTCAAACTCAATCTATGTCTCACTTTGTGGTACTAGGTTTGTTTATGTTTAAGTCATCGATAAAGGGTGATAGCACCGTGACTGCAAAGGCAGGGCACAAATCCGACCTAATTCAATTCTGTTTTTCTGTGTGACCACTTGGAATTTTAATTTGTTTAAAATTTAGTATATGCAAATTTTGGTTTATATGTGGAATAGTTAAGTGAATTTGAAAAAAAATCTTTAAAATTTAAATTACTTCTTTTAAAAATCATTTTACAGCTAATGAATGAATCATGATAAGTATAATAACTACTGATTATCATATGATTATCACTGAAAATCATTTTGTCACATACAGAAGGGTGTTCAAAAAAGGATCGGTTGTGGGTATGCAGTGTGCTAGGCCTGCCTCTGTGTATGCTGATTCAGACAACAGAAATCACTGCATCCCTTTGAAAAATGTAGGGAATTAAGAGTCAGGGGTTAATTGGCCTACAGATATTTTGGAAAGCCTGGACAAGCAGGCTGGAGCTGGAGCCTCCAGAATGTCTCTGCTAGGGCAGAGGATGCTGTGTCCCCTGACCCCTGCAGAGCCCACCTCCTCTGGGCTGTGATCTGGGCCATCAAGGTAAAGACCTTTTGCTCTGCCCCCATCCTCAGCTATCTAGTCTGTAAAGTGGGGTATTGGGGCAAATGCGTCTGATTGGTGGAACCCTAATTGCAAAGAAGGAAGTGAAATATTGCTTTCACTTTGCAGTGTCTGCAGCACAGGGTGGGCCCCCGGGAATGTCTGGAATGAAGGTGGAGCAAGCTAGTACCCAGCTCTCTCCTTGTCTACCCTGCCAAATCTCTGCATCTGACCTTCTGGATCCTCGCGCACAGTATAAGGACCTCCTCTGATCACAGCCAGGCCCTGGTCCATGCTGGCTTCTGGGTCAAGCATCTGTCTCATAGCCAAGAGTTTCCAGGTCAGCCCGTATTTGTGCTGTCCTCTTGCTCTCTGGTACCCCCAAGAGAGGAGCGTTCCTCCCTAGACTCTTCACTGTAGAATCTTCTGACGGTGCACTGTGAATCTCCAAAGTTCCTCTACCTTCTCTCTAAACTTCTGTTGGGTCAGAGTTGCTCCCAAGCGTCCAGCCCTCTGTAATGCCAACCTTGAACTCCACCCCCACTCAATTACATGTCTTCTTAACATTATTTTTTTTTTCATAATAACTTTGTGTTTCAGGGATTCTTCTCAGTAGAAGTGGCAGATTAAATACAACTTCTATCCTTAAGGAGTTTTCACTATTTTTCTCACAACATTAAAAATATTCAAGTCTGCATTTATACTTGGGCAGCTAATTTTCAGCCCATCCATCCCTTCTGGGGTTAGTGGGTGTTTGAGGGTGATGCTGGGATGGAAGGTAGATTCCAATCAGGTGACAGTTCAGAGAGGGGCAGGATGCAACTTTGGCATGCAAGTGCCAGGTGAGGCCCAGGCTCCTACAGGAGGTTTAACCCTGTGTCCATCTTGTAGCACAGTGGGCAGGGCTCATGGGGAAGCAGGGTAGCCACACTGTTGCCTGAATCCTTTACCTTAAGGTAGGGAAGAAAGAGCACATGGTGAAATGGAACTGAAGAGGCTGGACTTCTTTCTGTTACAGCCTCTTGACAGCTCTGGCACCACAGAACAGTCAGTGACCCTCTCTGGGGAAGGATGTTACATCAGATGAAGATGGTTCTTACTTCTAGTGTGGTAGGTCTGGGGGAAAAAGGTGGCACAGAGGAAGCAAGAGGTAGGACTTGTACTTGGGTATATCCTTCTGGATTGCCTCTGATGGAAATCCCTGAGACAGCACAGGTTGGCAGTGTGGCTGGCTAGTCCTTACTTCACCTTGCCCTACCCCCGGTCACCATCAAAATAGTCAGAGATGTGACTAGGATACTGAGTCCCCACATGGAGAGGAACCAAGGTAGGGAGTAGGCCTGGAAATAGCTCAGGTTCTTTCCCGTCTACATATTCATACAGGACCATGCACTCTTCTGAAACCTTTACTTTCTTCTCTGCAACTTCTTCATGACCTGAACTCCACTTGACTTCTAAGAATGGGGACAGAACATTTGACCCAGTGGGATCACTGAATAAAGGAAGTCTCATTTATTTCCCCAGAGTCCATGCCATGTTTAGTTTTATACACACGTGCACACACATATAGACATATATGTGTTTATATATAAAATATATGCATGTGTATTTATTTTATCATGGTTTTCTCTTACCAGAATAACTAGACATCTTGCTGATGCCTCCAACCAACCACTAAATCTCTCCAAAGGAGAGCATAGTTAAGATTAGACTCTTCTCCAAAGATGCAGCTAATTCCAACCAGCATATTAAGATTCTAAAGTTAAGAGTGCATTATGAAATGTGAACTGCTGTGACATTGTCAAATAAAATGACTTGTGGGCTTGGGAGGTTGGTGTTTGTAGGCAGAGTCCAAAGTGTGCATCTTAATCTTGATTTCCTTTGGGACTATTTTGTCCACTGTGTTCCTGACTCTGATTATGTTCTTGTGCAAACAAACTAGCTCTAGTCCCTAAGGCTGGACAGTTCCTTTTTCCTTTTTTTCCCTTTTTCCCTTCTTTTTACAAAGGATAAATTGGGGTTTTTTTTTGTTTTGGTTTTGGTTTTTGTGGGTTTTTTTTT
>NW_022900913.1:46476608-46479223 GCF_012274545.1 Fukomys damarensis
AACTCGAAATACACGTGTGCACAAAATCCCATCCAATTAGGAGGGAAAAGATTGTAGTTCAAGTCCAGCATGGAGTATAATTGGTTGAATGCATAGCACGCTCAGCTAACAAAAGTTCAGCAATCAGTCTGACCGCAAAAGGGCATGGGTGATTCAATAGGTAAGCATAGGTTTCTTCATTTATAGCCACGTAGTTTCAGGATATAATTAAGCCTTTAGCCTTAAGAAAATTTCAATAAAGATTTGTATTTAACACCAAGCTTATTTTGGGCTGGGTTTTAAATGTGTGGGAGACATAAGCTAGGTAAAAACACAGATTTTTAATTTCAGTATAAGATCTGTTTCGCCTATCTCTTTCCTCTGTCCATTCAGGATCCAGAAACTTTTCTGCTGCATAGTGTCATTGCTCTATTTTGGTATCTCAAATCATAGCACAGTATTTAGAGTATCCATCCATCTCCATATGTGGACTTCTCTCAGACACTCCCTAAGCTCTCTTTCAATTTCTTTGCTATGTACTTCAGTGAACTGCAAACAAACAGATCATTTTCCTGATGATGATAAGGCGGTAATAGACTTTACTTCATTGCCTAGTGCCCTTCAGATATGCTTCCTACAAAACTCCTCAGCAGAACAAATATAGTTACTGAATTTGGTTACTGGTACACAATGAAATAATAGCTAAATAACAGAGTTATATGGTTATAATATAGTTAAATCATGCAGCAAGTTGCACACAATAGCAAATGCAGTTAGGCAGAGAGAATGAAATTAAGGGTTAGAGGTAAAAGAGAGGATATATCCTTAGATGTGATTTGAAATGAAAAGCAGACACCCTCGAAAGGACATACAAAGACATCAGCAGATGATGCATGAGGAAGAGGCTTCTCTTGTCAACTATGGAAAGACTGGGAAAGGAGAGAGGGAAGGGCATATTCAGTTGGCTGTACGTCTTATTTTATATGCTCTGTCTTTTCCTCCTCCACTATAATCATCCTGACTTATTCCTTCTCACCACCTTCCTGGCCTTACAATTGCTAAGTAGCTAATTCTCTTCTTATTTATCACAAAAAGCACTACTGAAGATTTGTCCTTATTTTTTTTTAAGGCATCAGGGCTGGAACCCAGAGTCCCTACATTGAGCTATATACCCAATACTTTTTAACTTTTAAAATTTTGGGGCAGGGTCTTGCAAAGTCGTTAATTGCTGGGCCTTAACTTGCAATCCCCCTAGCCTTCCAGAGTGCTGGGATTACAGGTGTGTGCTACCAGGTTCTGTTTCAGTCATTGTTTAACACCACTGAGTATATCATTTTTGCAGAGCTTCTTACTGAAGTAGAGTAAGTGCCACTTTGTTAGCCTGGCACTCGAGACTTGGACATACTCTTTGTCATAGTCCTACTACTCATAGTGTGTTTCAGCCCAGAGCATCACCTGGATGCTTGCAGAATCTCAGACTCCACTTGAGACTTACTGAACAAGGATCTGCATTTTAACAAGATCTGGGTGATTCACATGCACAGAAAGTTTGAGAAGTACTGCTGTAGTCAAAACAAAATACCTACTTTCTTATTTTTGGCTTCTGCCTGTGCTATTACCTTCAATTTTCCTCCACATTTGCCTATCAATTTATGGGATCCTTTCATCATTATCTCAAGTATTACTTCCTCCATGGACTCCTCTTTCAGGTATATCATGGAACAGGTAGCCCAACCTTCTGAACACCAGATTGGCCCTTTACCAATTGAACTGTTCCTCCTGAACGAGCAGTTCTACTTGATCCATTGTTCTGGCCCTTCTGATTACAGAGACTGGTCCATTGCTGGGTTCTCACTACTAAAGCAGCCCGTATGGTGGCTGGCCATTAAACCTGAGTGTGGCCACCTGCAATCTGAGTAGAAGCAATTAAATTCTCTCTCTCTCTCTCTCTCTCTCTCTATCTATCTCTCTCTCCACTTTACAAATTCAAATTGGATGGTTAGCAGTGATTACTAAAACTGAACACCAGGAGTTAACTAAAGGTCTCCACAGGTCATGTGCAGAACACAGTTACGAGGAAACAGAAACTTTGAGTAAGCCAAATCAGTAGAGACAGGAGGACAGGACAAACATCCAGATGTGGCAGAAACACCATGACAAAAAGACAGGGAGAGAATTATGGTATCCAAGACTTGTCCAAAGGCCTGATGACTTACTATTACCAGATTATATGTTATTACAAGAACATCTTCTAAGCCCCATTTACCTTTGAAAATGTGTGTAGTTCTCCATTCTTTGTGACCAAGATAGTCTACTTGAGGTATCTCAAATGGACCTGGCTGCACCACAGCCTTCTCCTACAGTCCATATTCCCCTTTCTTATTGACTGTCTCCTAGCTTTACTCTGTAACCTGTGATGCTATAAATACCAGTTATTAATTTGCAATGAGATCATGTCCCTGTTTTTGAGCATTTAGCAAGGTGCGTGCTTAAAAGTAATGGTAGGGATGACTCAAATGAATTCTAGTGGAGCAAAAAGACTGTAGGGAAGGGCTCTTAGAAAGAAAGAAATGCAGTTTATCATTAATAAGGGAAACTGAGCTGCAGAGTGGCTAGAATTTAGTTGAAGTCTCTGG
>NW_022900913.1:46479723-46491155 GCF_012274545.1 Fukomys damarensis
TGGTTCCACAAGAGACTATGCATGAAGAAAAAGGTTTTGTTGTTTATGTGTTCAGTCTCTCAAGCTTATCTTCAAAGCTTTCTGAGCGCACCCTCTGCTTCTTGTTCTGTTAACTGCCCCTTCTCTTCCCACTGGCCCTTTACTTAGAGTATTCTGCTTTATTCATTGCTCCCTGAGGTAGATTAAAGTTGGCACTACAAGTTTTGCTCTTTTTTTCCCATTGAGTGGTGGAAAGTAACTCCTATTGCCTTAAATGTAGCTTAGTCCTACATGGAATGTAGCCTGGTCCTCCATGTCAGAATGCAGTAGAAGTGATACTTGGATCTTCCAGGGTTAGCTTATAGGAAGTCTGGAAACTTTTGCTTATGTCCCTGGGAACAGTTTTGGAACCAAAAACTGCCTTGTAAGAAATCCTACTACCCTCAGGCTTCCATGCTGTGAGAAGCCTGAGACATGGTGAGGCAGATAGGAAAGAAAGAGAGAACAAGAGAAGAGTAAAGGCGGAAGACTAGTCACAGACTCCAAGCACCAGACTTATGAATGAGGAAACCATTGTAGAAATAGCCCCTCCTGCCCCAGCTGAAACCTTGTAGATTCACAATGAACCGCCTACCTGATACTTTCCATTATTACTGAAATATAAAAAATGTGAGCAAAATGCAATGCTTGTTTAAAACTACTAAACTCTAAGGTAGATTGTTATACATTCATGACCAACCGAGATTTTCCTAGTCATAGCAGGGCTGTCCCAGCTTCCTTGCCTTTCCTTGTGCCATTCTGTAGCCCAAGGACATACTCTTCCTTCATCTCTATGTCCTTTGGTGGTCAATACAAGCATCTCCCTTTCTGAGAGGCTTTCCCTGATTACTCATCTCTTCTCTAGCATGCTTGGACAAAGCCGGTCTTAGAGCTCTTTGTTTATGTATCCTGTGTGCCTCTTTGAAGATTTTACTGTCTAGTGCCTAAAGGGAAGAGCCTTTGCCTGCTCCTGTTTTGATCTCTGGGCACCTTGGCAGAGACCTGGACAGACAAGATTCAGCATACTAAATGCTTTTGTCTTGAAGCTAAATAGACCTCATCACTTTAAATCAAATCTATATAGGTACTAGTCAAAAGTTTGTCTTCACTTACACATTTTCAATTAGGTGTTTAGATTTTGAAGTACTTTCTGTTTTTTATTTTCAGATTGTATATAGGCTTTATACTTTTAGCTGTTGGGGAAAACTCTAAGGGACACAGAAAGAAATCCAATGTACCATACACAACGGGTAGAATCTAGTGATATCCTCTGCTTGTTACCTGTGTCATAGATGAAAGGTCAGAGTCAAGCTCTACATTTATTGTTCAGTTCTAGGTTGGATGAGGGAGGGAACATTTTTTAACCGTACCATCTCTAAGAACTATTGTG
This sequence comes from Fukomys damarensis, assembly GCF_012274545.1. Taxonomy (NCBI): domain Eukaryota; kingdom Metazoa; phylum Chordata; class Mammalia; order Rodentia; family Bathyergidae; genus Fukomys; species Fukomys damarensis. Next base: position 46,481,132 of record NW_022900913.1, read on the forward strand.
TTGAGATTTCTCCTAGCCCATGGAAATGAACTTTCCCATGTTCCCAATTGTTGTTTTTTTTTTTTTAATTTCTGTGTAACTTTTGGTTTCCCTTCCACAAGCAATATTCTCTTTGCAGTGTTCAGAAAAGTCATTAGCGTCCAACCTCCTCAATTAGGCAGAGTAAACATGCATTACTCCGGATGGATGGCCCCACGCTGCAGTACAGTCAGACAGAGTTCAATCAAAACGTTGGCCCAGCACCTAAGGATTTGACCATTGAGGTTTACTTCCCTTCAGTCAAATTCAGATCACATCTTCCTGTACTTTAAAAAAATAAGCAATTAAATTATTTTCTTCAGTTTTCAAAGGATCATCGTTCCCTCTTTTACTCATATCCATTTCCTCTTTTATTCATGGCATGTTACTTATCTACTATTGTATATGTACCATTCCTTTGTGGAATCATCTGCTTTTAGATTATCTCATTTTTAAAAAATCTAACCCTCACAAAATCAGCAACCTTAATAACAGAAGAACCAAACTGAGACACAGAGATCTTTTGTAAGGGTGCAAAAGAAAAAGAAAGGATATATTTATTTCTGCTTCTTAAAGAATCTTATTTTTTTAAATCTGTGAAGTTACTGCACTTCTCCTTAGAAATTACAACTGTATAAATTCTAATTTTTCCCAGTACTCAGTCACATAGAATGCAGAGAACATTCACCACGTTCTATTCATGCTTATAAGTCGTGACTAAGATAGATTTTAGAGAAGCTTCAATGTGGGTGTGCTCCTGGTGGGAGGTATTTCATGTTCCAATCTCCCTGCTGAACACCTAGAATATCAGAGACTTTGTAAAGTTTGTACTTGACTCTTGTAAAGGAGGATGTGAAGTTATTGTGGGGTCATGGTGTGGTAGATCTCTGACATGACACCTTGAAGGCACACAGATCTGAATAGAGGGAAGAAAAGTAAGCCAAAGTGAAAAGTTCAAATGCATTTGTGCTATTCTTACAAGAGGTGACTGAAGGTTACTAAGGAGTAGCTTTTATAGAAGAAGTGGCTAATAATCCACATTTCCAACAGGAATTCTTTCTCTTTTTCTTTTTGAGCTTTCTCTTTCTCAAGTGTTGTCAGTTATAATTCCACACAGCACAGAGGGCCACATAAATACACAGCTTATTTATGCTCAATATCTAATCTGTTGAAAAGTATTTACTTTTCTTCATCAGAATGCTGAATTGTGACATAGTCTTCAGTTCCTTAGCAACAAACTGTCATGTTACCCTTGTAAAATTGTGGTCACCTGAAAAGATAGGGAACGTTGAATTGTGAATAGAGAAAATCCTCATTTTAATCACAAGTGTGTATAAGAACTAGAAAGATAATATGAAAAGGCAGGCCAAGAAGCTGCATTTGAACAAGTGTATTTGATTAAGGTTTATGTGGGCACAGAAGTCCCCTTTAAGTTCCTTTTTATTGAACAATTTCCTTTTGATCCTTGAGTAACTAAAAGAAAAACCAATACTTGACATTAACCTGTGACTTGGAGCCCCATGGTAAGATTCCTTTTCCTGGCATCTTCAGAATCTGACCAGACAACAGGCTGCCCAATGTGAGCACAGTCAGCTTTATTTCCCAACTGAGCTTTTCCACCATCTCCTGGGTGGGGATGGAGGACAGTCAGCTGCAGCAGAAAGTCCAGACAGTCCTTGTGTACTTTCTCTTTGTTTTTAAATGACTTCCCAGAGGCTGGTCAGCAGACACTGACAGTTTTTAAGAAGTTACCTCAGGAAGTATGGCACCAGGAAAAAAGCAGAGATTGTCAAACACTGGGGGCACTGAGGACTCCACCTCATTTTTCCTTGTTCTATCTGTTAAGGATGATGCAACATAATGTTTTCTTTTAAAAAAATTTGGCTTTGTGAATAAAACTAAATCATCGAGCTAGGAATGTGGCTTAGTGGTGAAGTATTTGCTTAGTATGTGCAAAGCCCTGCATTCAAACACCAGAACCAAAAACACAAAAACAGAAAACAAAGCAAACAAACAAAACAAAACCATTGAAATGAAAACAGCATCAAAAGATGGACTTCTTTTTTAAAAAGATAAATGAATAAAGACAGAAAGACAAAGGAAAAATTACTTAACCCCAAATTTTTTTTGTTTTTGTTTTTGTTTTTTTTTTGGTGCCAGGGATCAAACTTGGGCCCTTGTGCTTTTGAGGCAGGCACCAGAACCACTGAGCTAAATCTCTGGCTCAACTTTAAATGTTTTTAAAAGGCTGTGTTAGTACAATTTACCTGAATTCCCAGTTTCCATATTTAAATGTCTGATCAATCAATTCCGATACAGACAGGATGTTTAAAGGCCACTTTGTAATAGTTTTACCCTGGTCCAGATTATTTGCAATCCAGGGGGAAATGTGCCTTCTGTGTGAAAGCAAATAGAAAACATATCTGAGCACAAATCAAAAGAATGATTACCACACTCATGCTCTGTACCCATTACTGGGTCCCCAAGGCTCTTGTTCTGTTTGTCTTGGCACTTTTTCTTTAGCAGCCTTTAGTTGGACTGGGTGGGAGAACAGCAACCCACAAAACCTCAGCAGAGCACAAGGGTGGTGGAAATGGATGGGCTGAACAGATTCAACATCCTTCAAGGGCTCGGCGCTTCAAGCTTCACTGAGGGGGAAGCCGCCACTGGGGAGTCCTGCCCAGATTCCGTGGAGGGCTTTGCTGTATGTGTGTCCAAGAGCATCTCCCCTCTCACTTCGATCTATAGCAAGCTCCCATTCAGTGGGTAATGAAAAATGGCATTTGCACAAAGTGGAGAGAAAAAAACACATTGCTTCTCTAACACAGGAGACAACATTTCATATCCTCTAAGAAGAATTATCTGTATAACTTACTGTGTATGGCAGAAAAGTTGCAGTATATCTTTAAAAGAGCTGTCTCTATCCTGCAAAAACCACTCTGTCTCTCCCACTCCCTGCTAACAGAATAGCCAGTGTTTATAAGCAAATCTACTCAACCCCTTAATGATGACCTGGAATAAACATCTGACATACACTAGCTTTCAAGCTCTCCTGTGTTTAGGCATGAATTGTTCATTTCTATGCCTTTTGTATCCAGCCTGAGGGAAAGACAAATGATACAAGGGATGATTTACATTATCTATGGAGACAGAGGTTACGCCTGGGTTTATCTGATCCTCTTTTATTGTATAACAAACAGTGAGATAACCAGCCTTGTATACAATGTCCATTCAATTTGAGCCACCCATCCCATTTCCATGTTGACTTTAATTTTAAAATATATTAAAAGACAGGCTGTTGTATAGTAATACAAGGCTCTGTTGGCTCTAGCAGGTGTGTAGGAAAAGAGTGGGCTTCTTGTTCAGTGTTTCTCTTCCTCTCCTCTTACCTCTCCATGGAGCTGACAAGACTGTGGCAACTAGGACTTCCCTTTATAATTGTACTAGAATTGCTCTCCACTTTGTGAGGATTAGGTGGATGCCCAGCTCAGGTTGACTTTGAATTCTTTGCAGAGTACTGGACACTTGGAATAAATTAACCATTAGTAAATTAACACCATGGGGTTTATGTATGCACCTGAAGAATAGGTAAGCATGTGTCTTAGTCACTTTCTCATCGATGAGAATCAATATCCAACACCAACAGACTGAAGAGAAGAGGTTTATTTTGGCTCAGTTTTTTTTTTTCTTTTCATTGAGTTTATTGGTAGGGGACAGGGAACAAGGGAAAAGAAAAAAAAATATGAGAAAATGAAAAAATTGGCTCAGTTTTTACAAGTTTCAGTCCATAGTCACCTGGCTTCAGGTAGAAGCAGCTTGGGAGGGACTGGGCCTGTGTGTAGGAAACCGGCTCATATATCAGCCAGGAAGCAGAGAACTAAGGAGAAGCTGGGAAGGGAGACATACCCTGTCCTGTCATGCACTCCGCTGACCCACCTCTTTTGACCAGGTCCCACCACCTAACATCACATTTTGCTATAGCACCCTGATTCAATCACCTGAGTGTATTTTGGCTTTGCAGAGGGGAGAGTAATCTAGAAATAAATCATAACAGCTGCTTTCCTTGAGCTGTCAGTATGGCCTGGAAGATGGTTTTACTATGTGAAACCCTTCATAAGCCTTCAGGAACTCTGTACAACATTTGAACATGATGCCTGAGACTAAATGCACTAAGTATGCCCTTTGGAACAAACTGTTCATTCTCATGTAGCAGGAATTGATCTCTGAAAGAAAAAGCTTCTTAAATGGCTAGGATCTTTCTACCCCTGAACATGACAATTTTGAAATTTGTCTTATCACTAGTCCCAGATGATCCTTCTGGAACTTATGGATGTAGGGTGTGGTCAAGGCAGTGGTGACCTGAATGCCAGCCACTTGTGTAGTTGTAAACAATGACTTGTGATGCCAGAAAAGTGTAAGTGTATGTAAGCATCAGTCTGAGCCCCGATGTGTGTGTTTGTAGATGGGATTTCAGTCAGTGGTTTATATAATTGCTATAATTATTGCTATCAAAATGGTTCCATAAAGCTAGAAAAGAAGCTAAAGAAGGAAGGGAAGGTAAAGAAAGCAATTACAATAAAAAAGAAGAAAGAAATTGTGAAGCAATATGAGAGTGGCATTCATGTGACTGATCTCACTAATGTGTACAGCATGTTGAAATCCACAATCTTCACCAATCTTACAGAGAAAAGATTTGTATAAAGAAGCTAGTATTGCTAAAAGTGTTACTCAAATTAAGTCATGATCAACAGTGTTAGACGAGGTAGAAAGGACATTATTACTGTGGATAAAGGAAGGCAGATGGCAACTTATAGCCTATCTAGGTCCAAAATTTGTGAAAAAGCTAGGGCTATAATTGTAGATCTCCTAAAGGATAATCCATCAATGAGTGATAATGGTGAAATATTTTGTGCCAGTGAGAAGTGGTTTCACAAATTTAAAGTGAAAACTGGGGTCTATAGCATAACTAGGCATGATGAAGCAGCCAGTGCTGATAAAAGGACTACAGAAAATTACGTACACCATTTTGAAATGATGACACAGAGAAATGGCTTTTGCTCTCATTAAGTTTTGAACTGTGATGAAACTGACCTTTTCTGGAAAAAAAATGCCCAGGAGAACATACATTACTCAGGAAGTGAAAAAATGTCAGGCCACAAGCCTATGACGGACAGGCTAACATTATTGCTATGTACCTATGTGAATGCTGATCTCAAGCTAAAGCTTCTCTTGTTTTATCACTCTGAGACCCCTAGAGTTTTCAGAAAAAAATAAAACCATAAAGAATAGGTGAGGGGTCCTATGGAGATTTAATGCAAAAGCCTGTGTGACAAGTATATTCTTTCTTGAGTGGATCAGGGAGGCTTTCTGTTAAGAAATATCTACAGAACAAAGTTTTAGTACCCAACGATCTCCTCATCATGGACAATGCTCTTGGTCTCCCACAAGACTTGGAAGAATTGGCTGAATAATTCCCATGGCTCTCAGTTGAGTTCCTCTCATCTAATACGACTCCTCTATGATAGCTAACCTTAAGAAGCTGTACACTAAGGAACTATTCCTGAAGTACTTACAGATGATGTCAGAAACAGACTTTACCTTTAAAGATTTCTGGAAGAAACATTACAACATCCTTTCTTGTGTGGAGTTGATTGAAAATTCCTGAGCCAGTGTCTCTTTAAGGACACTGAGTTCTGCCTGGAAGAAAACGTGGCCTAAAATTTTATGGGAGAGAGGTTTTGAAGGCTGTGTAGAGGAGCCTGAGCCTTCTATCAACCCTGTGGTTGATGGAATTGTCACTGTAACAGAGTCCATAGGCTTCCAGGTGGACAGTAGTGATATTGAGGAACTGGTGGAAGAACACTCAGGAACTGTCTACAGAGGCACTTCAGCAGCTTCTGGCTGAGCAATAGAGAATAGCAGCTGAAGAGCTTTCTGAAGAGGAAGGGGAGTATCAACAATCAGTACAGCAAAGTTATTTTTCTGAAATAAAGTAAACCCTGGATAAAATGGACAGAGCTGCAAACATTTGTAGAAGTGACCAATGCAGACAGAGAAAAGGCCAGTTGTTGCAGTCACTTGCTTGATGACAATGTCATGTCATACTATAGAACAGTGTTAAAGAAAAGACCGAAACAGACACCCTCAGACCAGTTTTTCGTTCTGAGAAGCTTGAGATCTAATGAGTCGGAAGCAGGTTGTAGTGGGCTACAGACTCTCCTAAGGAAAGAAGAGAAACCAGAGAGCCAGATTCCTGATGTTCGTATGGAAAGGGACTCTCCTTCTAAACTATAACCACCTTCCATTTCATCCTCCCTTCCTGAAACCAAAGATGTCAACTTGAATGGTGACTACAGTATGAAATTGTTGTTTCTGGTAATCTAGGCACATTTTAAATTCTTACACTAGGAAAATTATTGGTGTTTCTGGTAAATTTTGTGCATTATACAAACTTTTTATTATGAAAAGGTTAGTTAAGGAATGCTTTGGGAGTTTTGGAATGCATTATATGTATTTCCATGATTTCTTATGAGCAAAATAGACTTACAATTAAATTGAGTTACAACTAGCCCTCCTGAACTAGGTTCATAAGTTAAGGGTTCACTCTATATTGAAGTAAATTCCTTCTAAACCTACTTTGTTGATAGTTTTTAATCATGAAAACACGTTGAATTTTGTCAAGTGTTTCTACATCTATTGAGAGAGTTTTGGGGATTTTATTCCTCATTCTGTTAATAGGGTGCATCATATTAATTAATTTACATATGTTGAAACATCCTTAAAGCCTAGGGATAAGTCCTACTTGGTGATGATGATGTCTGAACTAGGTGCAAAAGGAAGAAATTGGTGGGCTGGGGATTTAGCTCAGTGGTTCCGGCATCTGCCTTGCAAGCTCAAGAACCTGAGTTTGATCTCTGGTACCAAAAAAAAAGAAAAAAAGAAAGAAATTGGACCTTTATCCTATACCACACACAAAATTTCTGGCACAATGAATTAAAGATTTGAAGGTAAGATCTGAAGCCATGCAGTTACTAAAAGAAAATATAAAAGAGAAACTTCATGACATTGATTCTTGGGAACAATTTCTTGAATATGATTCCCCAAAACACAAGCAACAAAAGCAAAAATAGACAACTGTAACAACACCAAATTAAAAAGCTTCTGCACAACAAAGATAGTAGCCAACAGAGTGAGAAAGCAACACAGAGAATGGGAGAAAATATTTTCAAACTGTATATCTGATAAGAGATTAATATCTAAAATACATAAGGAACAGCTACAACCCAATAACAAAATAAACATAATAAACAAAAAGATAAATAACTTAATTAAAAATGGGCAACAGACTCAAATAGACTTTTCTCAAAAGAAGACACACAAGGGCCTGCAATTTAGCTCAGGGGTTCCACCACCTGCTTTGCAAGTGCAAGGTCCTGAGTTCAATTCATGGTACAAAAAAAGACACACAAGTGGCCAATAGGTATACGATAAGATACTCAACATCACTAATAATCAGGAAAATGTAAGTTAAAATGAAAATGAGTCATCATCTCACACATCTGTAAGATGGCTATTACAGAAAGGCAGGAGAGAACCAGTGTTGGCAAGGATGTGCGGGCATCGGAATGTTTGTATACTGTTGGTAAGGCTGCAAAAACAGTGCAGCTGCTATGCAAAAGAAGGTAGAGGACTTTCTAAAAGTTAACAATAGAACTAACACACCACTCAGCAATCTATCTTATGGATATTTATCCAAAAGAAAATCAGGTTCTTTGAGAGATATCTATAGTCTGTGTTTATTATAGCATTATCCGCAATAGCCAAGGTAGGGAAACAACATAAATGGCCATCAATAGATGGATGGATAAAGAAAACATGAGATAGCTATTTATACATATAACATTTTCAGCCTCAAAAAGAAGAAAATCTTGCCTATCAATAACATAAATAAATAAATGAGCCTGGAAGACGTTATACTAAGTGACATCAGCCAGTCAACAAAAGGACAAATGGTCTATGAATCCATTTACACGAGATACCTAAAACAATAATTAAAACCACAAGTGGATACTCTTATGCATCTAATAGAGTGGCTGGAATAAAAGAAATATGCTGATAACACAAAGTGTTGGCAAAGATGCAGAACAAGTGAAACGCTTAAAATTGCAGGTGGGAATGCAAAATGGAACAGTCACTCAGGAAAAGTCTGTCAATTTCTTTTAAAGTCAATATCTACTTAGGATAAAACCCAGCAATCTTACTCCCAGGTGTTTGCCCTGGATAAATTAAAATTTATTTTCTTCAAAAGCCAATACACAAATATTTTAACAACTCATTTCATAATTTCCTAAACCTGGAAATAATCCAGATGTCCTCCAGTGAGCGAATGGATAAACAAACTGCAGCACATTCTGGAACTGGCCTAGTTACTCAGCAATGAAAAGCAACAACTTAGGTAAATCTCAGAGGCATTTGAAAGGCATTTTGAATGAAAGAATCCAGTCTCGGAAGATCATTTACTATGTGATACATTTTGCATGGATGTTTCAAAAAGACAAAACAATAGTAATGGAAAATAGTGATATCTTGAGGGAGATTTTGGCCAGCGGAATTGCTGTGCATCCTGATGGTGGTAAGTGTGTTTGTCTACACAAGCACTAAAATTTATACAACTGGACATACACGTAGATGCAAATCAATTTTACTGTGCAAATGACTAAAGAAATAATAATCCAGAGAAGTCTTCCCTCCCCAGGCCCATTCTCCTGGGGTGGGGGCGGTGGTGGACAAGGCTTCCTTACTTTCCTTGCTCTCAGGACTGTTACATCCTTCTTCTGAGTCACACTATCATTAGGCTGTGGCCCATCATGTAGCTCTGCCAAAGGCTGTGGCTTCACTCCACACTCTTCTAAGAGAAGCCATCAAAACCCCCTGGGTTCCCACAATAAACAACAATAAGAGAAGCAGAGACTAGCTTTAGTTTTTCTTATTTCCCCACCTCCAATTCACTGGTGAGTACTATCAGCTCTGCTTCCAAAATAGGTCCTGAATCCAGTCAAGTGTAGGCCACTGCTATCTTGTGGCCTTAGCTGCTGCAATGGGCCCTCGTTTGGTCTCTTTTCTTCTGCTTTTTTCCTATTATCACTTTCTCAACAGCAATTAGAAGCATCCACTGAAACAAGTTCACGTCATTTCCCCCTTTATAACCCTACCCAATCTTCCCAGGGGTCCCGATAAAAGCCAAGTGCCTGGCTCTGGCCTGCAGGGCTCTCTGGTCTGGCCCGGCCACTTCTCCAGATTCATTTCCCCCTTTATAACCCTACCCAATCTTCCCAGGGGTCCCGAATAAAAGCCAAGTGCCTGGCTCTGGCCTGCAGGGCTCTCTGGTCTGGCCCGGCCACTTCTCCAGCCGAATTGCTCCCCTCCTCCCTTTCCTCCCACACTGTGTTCTAGCCACTCTGATCTTATTGTTCCTTCTGGGTTATGTCGTGCTCATCTCACTTGTTTTTTCTGCTTGGTACCAGCTTTTCCCAGAAATCTGCATGGTTCCTGCTTTAGATGCTTCAAAACTCAACCCAAAGTCACTTCTTCAGAGAGAATTCTCTATTTATTTTAAGCAGCTTCTTCAGCTTTCCAGTTTCTAGCTCTTGCCTCAGTCTTCCTGTAGTGCACTCCCACCCTACCTCGGGCTTCTGTCTGGACCACATTTTATTCTGTCGCCCCGTCGTGGACATTTCCTTACTTTCCCATCTCAGCTCAAGTCTGGCTTCTTCAGCGGGAACCTCCCTGAAGCTCAGACAGTGCCAGGCCCAACACAGTTGTGACTGGGTGTGTATTGCCATGATTATTTGGTTAAAGCTTCTATGAAGAGGGAAATGTAGGTGCCTTTGCCCCACTATTAAATGCTCCGCAACCTAACCTTGTCTGGCAATGGGTAGGGTTTTAATACATATTTCTTGAATGGAAACATTCATTCATGATACATGACCTACTGTATAGCCCCCCA
>NW_022900913.1:46492965-46515882 GCF_012274545.1 Fukomys damarensis
AACTAACTTGCTTTCTTTTAGTACCATAGCCATCAACCACAACCCAAATGCTATAACCTAAAGAAAAAATTTGGAGTAAATGGCTTTTTGTGCCTAAACAGCTGAAGAGCCAATTTGTTTCTTACAATTGAAAACTGTGTATTCCTAAGTACCTTTTGAAGGTGTACTATGAGAAGCTATGAGAAGCTCCCAGTCTTCCTGCTGCTTAAAATTTCTCATCACTGTGCAAAATTTATGTTATCTTGCACCTACTTTTAGTCATAATCTACCCTTAATATCTAGAACAGCAAGTTTATCAGACTATTAAGGGCAAAATAGGGGAGTAAAGTGGGGGAAATGCCTAGGAAAAGAGGTAAGGCTTTATCTGCCAGGTATTTCCTGAGGGGACCCAAGCAGCCTCCATAGCTCCATCCAGTCTCTCTCCTTGCTTCCACCTTTTCTATTTCCATAGCCAACACCATTTCCTGGCCTCATGGCCTCCTTGTGGGACTAGACCGGAGCCTCCTGACACCAGTCTTGGTAATTAATGTCCCATTAACTGTCTTTAAAGAAATCTTTCCTCATGCCAGTTTCCTGGCCAAAGATTTCAATTAATTTCTTGTGCTTGTGGGATGAAGTCCAAATTCTCTGGTTTTCCTTCATCAGACTAACTAGTTTCTAATGTGGCTTCATTAGGTACCATTACCCTCCAACAAAACTCTTTTGTAGTTAGAGACTCACTGACTTCTTAACACACCTGTTCACCCATCCCTCCTTACCTGTGTCAGCCTTTATTCCACAAATGCCACATCTTTCCACTGCCTGTCCTTCTTGCAGAGTCCCATACAACCTTCCTACTGGCCTAAGGCTCATTTCCTCCTGCTCAAATATGTAACCTTTCATAATCTTTCCCAACATATTATGATTTCTCTCCAATTTTGAATTTTTCAAGCATGTCCTATAATTATCTTGCTGGTGCTTGTTTTTTTCTTTTTTTGGTACCATGGATTGAACTCAGGTCCTTGTGCTTCCAAGGCAGGCCACCGAACCGCTGAGCTAAATCCCTGGCCCTGCTTTTTTTTTTTTTTCAACTAAATTCATTGACTAGCCTACTTACTCCTTTTAACTATTTGTTAGTTGAATATTTTTTTCAGGATCAGAATTTCAAGCATCTAAGATGTATAGAAGAATATGTATCTATGAAAGGACTAGAGAGACAAACAGAAAAATGGGCAATTTTGCCTACAACCAGCTTAATTGACTGTTCTATCAAATCTACCAAAATTCACAATTTGGGAATTGCTATCTGACAAAGGTCCATGGCTGATTGTTGGAACATGGTTCCATTGGTACATGGAGTCACTCTCCTAGCCTTGTAGGAACCCATCATGGTAAGAGAGACTGGAGTTGCTCCATTTTTCTAAAGCTATGAGGAAATCTAGTTCATGACTATACTTATTCACACATTTACTGAAACAGATCAATCTCAGAACTAAACTATGAAAATGAAAATTAATCAGGGACTCCCATGGGCCTCACATATGGCAGTTTTGAAGCTCCCCCCACCACTATCATAATTGTTTTTCTTACTCATTCTTTGGTTGAATACACAACTATAAAAAATGGGGCTAGTTGTGGTGGTAGATATGAATGAACCCATGGAAACCATCAAGCATCTACAAGATAAAATTAGGAAGGAAGGAAGCAAGAGCAATTTTAATATCTCTCTGCAAGGCCTGAACACCTTTCCTGGCCAGTGCTCCTGGATCAGGCTTGTCTCACTAGGTAGCAGGTGCTTCCTTGCCTTACACAGAAAACAAGCCCTGACCCCTTCTGCCGGGAAGGCAAGTTACATCTGGCACACAAACACCATGTGTGCTCTGCTTCCCCTTTCTGTTCTGCACAGAAGAGATAAAAATGATCAAGTAGTTGAGAAAGAGCTCAAGAGGAAGATTTGTGCCTTCAATTCATGAAGATTTAAAATAAAAACACTTCAACATTCTAAAGAAGGGTTATATCCTCCTTTTTTGAAGTTTTGTGGAAAAATCAAACTGTGATAGAATATAAGCAACCATCTAGGCTATCTGACTCCAAAATATCATTTACATGGGTAGAATCAACCACTTTAACACACAGAAGACTTTTCTTTTCATACTTGTTAACAAGTAGCATTAAGTATGATTCAAGTCAGGTTTGTCTGTTGCCTTTCATAGGAATTATGAATTCTGTAAGACTCTTGCTCTAGGAAGCTGTTTATTGACATGTTAGTAGTGTTGCCTTAGCAAAAACAGAGAAAATTCAAACTTAGATTCTTAGAAGGTGAATGAAGAATTCACCCAAAGGCAGTGCTTCCTCAGTGATGGTTTCATGTGAAATGTCACTGTAGCTTCTATACTTGACACGAAAGTTCTCACTTAAAAACAAAACAAAACAAAACAAAACAAAAAACACAAAAAACTAAACTGCTTCATTGTTTATTTGTTTGTTTGTTTGTTTTTTTAATTTGAGACAAGGTCTCACTACATAGTTCAGGCTGGCCTTGAACTCACAGTGATCCTCCTGCTTTCTCCTCTCAAGTGTGGGATTACTGGTGTGCACCACCACACCTGGATGCTCCATTGTTTTTAATCAAGCAGAGTTATCCAAAGTGCATTTTAGAAGAGTATCCGGAAAGGAACAGAAAGTAGTCATTATGACTAATCCGCTGTAGAAGTTGGAGTCACCAACATTGGTGGTGAAGGGCTTCAGAGTCACACGGATCTTTCAAGGTGCTCAAATTCATCTGATTGTTGCCCATCCTCCTTTAGAAGGGGCATAAGAAGTTAACATGCACCAAACATAGGATGTGCTGCCAGCTGGGCTTTATTCTTGTACAGGAAGGCTGCTTTTCTAACACACAATTCTTTGTTGTGCTAAAGAGAAATAAGTATACAAAAGCCTCAAAGTAAAACTTCACTTCTTAAATCTGGCAAAATTGTCAGTACAATGTGCATTGAGGATACTTCCCCTGAATTTGCCTTACAGGGTTGTTATAAAAGAATGAGATTATACTCAAATAAATACCCTTACACACTTTACTGTTTATAAAGAATTTCCACATATATTTTCTTAGTTGAGCTGCACAACTTCAGTAGGAGACAGGGAGGTAGCTGTTAATATCTCTCCAGAGGGGTGACCTTGCTGCTGCTGCTGCTGCCCCTGCTGCCATGTGGCTTTTGCTTTAGAAAGACTGAGTTGATTGTGCTATGTTTTCAAGTATTTCATACTGCACAAGGATGTTTACTGCAGCAGTGTTTAGAACAAGGAAAAGCTGTAAGCTGACTGTTCCTTCATAGAGAACTGGCCATGGTACAGGCCTCAACAAAATATTGTACAGTTAGTAAGAATCTTCATTTAGGGGTATTAGAAATAAATTCATTTATGTCAAAACACATTTACTGATGAAGGAAGTTGTTTGTGATGTATTTGAGCAAGTGAACAACAGTAGATGCAGTGTGATGGCTTGGTGATAAAGAAGAAACCTACATGGTGAAATGGTTAGTGTCTCTGCACTGAAAATATGTGTGGTACTTGTTTTCTTCTTCATGCTCATCAATCACGTCTAATTTTAATGCCAATAAATATTTAAAATGTACCACTCAGCATTTTCAATCAGATTAACTTTTGTAGTGATAATTAATGGAAATGATACAGCTCTACCTCTGGGCCTCACAGGTAAAGCAATCCCTGTGCAGGTAGATGCATCAACCACAGTGCTGGCAGGGACCTGGATCATACAAATGCCACAAGAAAAAAAGCAAATTAAGACATGGCTTACATAAAGCATAAAATCATGTCATTTGTAAGAAAATGAATGGAATTGGAAATCATCATGTTAAGCAAAATAAGCCAGACTCAAAAGACAAATATCCTGTTTTCCCTAATATATGGAATCTAGGGAAAAAAGAAAGATGACATGAAAATGGAAGGGAGACTATAACACAAGAGAGATCAAAGGGCAGGAGTGTATAAAGGGGAATAAAAGAGATGGGTAGGCTCAAAATGTTATATGCATGTATGAAAATGCTATAAGACTCAATAGGTTATAAAAAATTAAATATATGTGTGTGTGTGTGTGTGTGTGTGTAAAAAATTAAATACATACAAATATATATTTGTGTGGCTTGTGTCTAGATATACTCCCAAAGCCTCATGCAGTCATAGGTGGGGTTTTTCAGATCTAGATTGTATGACACTGGGATTAAGGGTGCAAGGTTGGGATCAAGGAGTTTGTGATTACCAAATAGTTAACTAACTGGTTTAGCATAGTTCTAGGAAGGATTAGTGTTGAGTGTGAGTGCTACTTGCCCTAAGGATGGGTAGCCTAGATAAAATATAAGGGACAGAAAGAGGGCTAGAATTGTTGCTTATTGCTTGTTTGCTGCTTGCTGCTTATTTTCTGCCTGCCCTGCTTTGCCATGGACTGTTTATCCTGTGACACTCTCTGCCATGCCACCCTGCCTCAAAGACACTGAACTATGGACTGAAACCTCTACAAGCTCTAAGCCAAATAAACTTTTTCTCTTTTAATATTGGATGTTGGGTATTTTATCTCAGCAATGAGAAAAGCAACTAAGATATGTACATCTATATTTCCTCCTATTGTCCCTTTGGCCTGAGGGGTGGTCATGACTTCATGCTGTTTCTGGTGTCTGGTTACAGTTTTACCCCTATTCTCACAGCACTAAAAGCCATGTATGTCTTTACTTTTTTCCTCACATATTTTTCATGTGTACCTAAGAGCAGCCATCACTTAAGTGATAGTATGAATGTTTTGTTCCCTATTATTGAATACTGTTAAACAGTAGTTGATTGTATCTTTGTTTCATTACCTTTATTCTCCCATAAATATATATATATATATGAGAATAAATAAATGTATCCCTGCTGCTTGCGGGTGGGGGAGGAAATTGCTGATTGCTGAGGAGAGACAGCCAAATCATCCCCAATCTACCTCACCTTTTCTTCTGTTCCGTCTGCACTCTCACCCTCTTCCACTGTGGGTCCTCATTATCACCCTAGATAATGAAGGAACAAGAGTAACTGTGGTAGCTCACATTTGGTGTGTGCTTGTCAGGTGGCGGGCCCTGCTTCCTCTGTGCTCTCAACATTTAATTCTCACAACAACCCCATGCAGAAAGTGCCATCGTGTTCCACTTTACTGAGTGGCTGAGTGCATGGATAAGGGAGCCAGCTCGCATGGGTTTGAATGCAGCTTCTTTCATTTCTAAGCTGTTGATTCCGTTCTTGTAGCTATAAAGTGAGGATAGTATCTGTGTACTTCATGGGGTAATTATGAAGATTAAATGAATAAATACGAGTAAAGTGTCCTGAACTGGGCTTAGCACATGCTAAACAGTCAATAAGTGGTAGTTGTTCTTGTCCTCAGTTCCCGTGTGAGAAAAGTGAGTTCTAGAGACACCAATGTACTCATCTCAAGTCACAGAGCTGGGACTCTAGTCAGGAAATGGGGTTACTGAACATGGCTCTCAATCACTGTCCAGGATTGCTTGAAAGAATCCCTCATTCCCTTCCTGATACTTTGAAGCAGAGAGATGGGGTCACACTTTCTGCTTGCTTCAGATGCAAAATGAGTCCCTCACGTTTTGAACCCTTCACCCCACAGCCTACGTGATGACATACAGAAATCCCATCCATCCTTCAAAGCTTACTTCCTCCGGGCTCACTTTCTGCTCCCTCCTTCCAGATGGAGGAGTATGGATCCCGGCAGCAGATACAAACAGAGTAAGGTGTGTGGATGCTTCTCTGTTTCATGTCTTGAAGTCCAGACAGAATGGAGACTAGTGTTGTAGGACCTCTGGGGCCTGGACCAGCTAGGTAGGTCCTCGGTTTCCAAAGTACACACTGTACGAAGTCATGGAAAAAGTATGACCAAGATCAGTTACATGATCTGGGTCAAAGTGGAGGGCGGAGGTCTTCCTCCTTGCCTGGAAGATGGCAAACATTGCCATCATTAATCTCCTAACCTATGTAGGATCAGGAGCAATCCCCTGGGAAAGATAACAAGGAAAAGCCATCACAGCACATAATGCTAACTGACAGAGCACAGATGAGAACTCAAGAATTCTTTAGGCCTGGGACAAAGCAGGATCCCTTATGCTTTTTACTTCAGCCCTTGGAAATGAGATTACCTGCATCTCTTTCTTGGCTGCTTCTTAGCCAGAGATTTTATAACCAGATTTTTTATCGGTCTTGTCTTTCATTTAAGAGTTAAATATGATCAATTACTGCCTACAACAGAACCCACTGAAAGCTGTATCACCAGTAAGCGAAAGGCCCCAATGTAATGTCCCTGCCAATCATATGGCCATTCAACGAATTTGTTTTTCTTTTACTATTTTTCTCTTTCTCTTTTGACCCAGTATTCAATACACATTGAAGGGATCTGAATGCAACTACATGTCCTCAATTTTCTAGATGCCTAGTAAGAAAAATCAGATGTCTGGTATTTATAGAAACAGAAACTCTTCCACAAACATCATGCACAATTGAAAGCGTATAATTTATGTTTGCACAATGTTGGTCAGTATTTTATTTTACTTTCCTCATCTTCATAAAGTTCTTTCAGAAAAGGGATCATTTAACCAATGATAGCAATTCTTCACTTCAGACAGCTAAACAGTGCCCTGGCCAGGGACTGACATCAGACCCAGTGCAGCGGGAAGTGACATAGACCTGGTTGTTGGCTGTTTTCTCATCTTCTAATGAAGGCATTGTTGTACTTGTAGGTAATTTCTAAAGTTTCTTCCAAGTCAAAAATATATAGTTTTCTAACTTGGCATGGACCTGAGGACTAAAATATATGCTGAGCTATGTTCTGCATCTTTCTTTAATTAATCAAGAAAATGTTCTTAGCTTTTTTTTTTTTTTTTTTTGGTACTGGGGATTGAACTTGGGCCCTTGTGCTTGAGAGGCAGGTTGCAGAACCACTGAGCCAAGTTCCTAGCCCCAAAATGTTCTTAGTTTTGACTCAAATGTGGCATATCAGGATCTCAGTGGAACAGATAGAAGTGTGGGTGGATGCTGGACCTTTGGTGGCCCATAGGACAATTTCCTGGTGATGAAAACATTGTGCCTTCCTTTAATGAAAGTGCTTCTCTGGTCCTCGAACTAGTGAGCTGATGGTCCCTTTTGTAAGTTAGGAAATTACCCCCTCCTGTGGGCAGATGCAGCTTGTACCAGGGTGCTTGGTGAAGGCATTCCCTAGTCACTCTTTAGCTAGGTCTTCTTTGCAGGGTGCCACCTGTACAGACTACCTGAGGCCCAGTGTGAGGGGCATCATACCCATAAAGTGAATCCTTTCATAATCTCTGCAATATGTAAACAGAAGCCTAATTACTATATATTAATGCCATTGTGAATAGATTGCTTGAACTACAACAAATGGATCCCTCACTCTACAGAAAAAAACATATTTTGTAAATGGGTGCAAGTGGGATGGAATCAGCCTGGGTTCTCTCAGAGAACAAACCTAAGAAAGGTGAGTGAATGCAGAGATTTATTTTGGGAAACACAGGCACCAGAAGTGGAAGATAGAGAGACATTAGGATAGAAAGCCAACACAAGGCACTTTATTGAGCTGACCTCTGCTGTGGTCAAATGAGGCTCCATACTGCATGGATCCCTGAAGATTATAGAGACTGTTCTCCCCAGGAATGGGAGAAAGAATGCTTTCTGGCTTCTGGCTCCTACAATTAGCGCCAACTGGTCAAAGGAAGTCCTCAAACATCCCCTGCAAATATGTCAGAATGGTTAAATAAAGTTGATGATGGTAATCACAGAGGCATTGGCAAGGAAGGCAAACTCATATCCAGTAAGTGCTGATTCTTAAGGGTGACTCACAGATCCCTCTGTAAAAAGCCTATCATCAAGTCACTGGCTGGCCTTCTTAAAACATATGTAGCATATTATATGTACACATCATAGATACCTATGTCAGTCTTTCCAGTGACAGACATTCAATACAGTACTGACAGATTGGTCTTGCTGAAAAGGCACTTGTGCTTTTGAGGTTGTGCCCATGCAGAAGCTCCATCCCTGCTCTAGCTCTCTTCTGCAGTGTGTACCTTTGGCTGGCAGGACATCCATCCTGTCACCATGTACCCAGAGCTGCACTTGCAGAGGAGACGCACCTCGACGGGCAATGCATCTCCTTCATGTATTATGTGTCCTGTACCACAGGTCCATCTACATTTACATGATTTTCTCCATCCTTGCACATCAAATTTACTTCTTTGAGGCTTCTGATCCAACTAGCTAGCATTCACTGCCAGTGGATCCAGGGATACCCTTAACTCAGGTCCTTTCTCCCTCCTTACAAGTGCATTGTTCATTGGTAGGAGTGACTTTCACTGTCCTTTAGAGCCACCTCTGATGGCTCTGTAGTCTGGTGGTAGTTACCACCAACTTGTTAAAGCAACCTATCTATGAGTTGAGGTCAGGTTTTTCCCTCTTGTATTGATTATAGGGAAATATAAGACCTTAGTAATGAATTTAGCTAGAGAAGTAGATTATCTGGTAATCTGAGACGATAGACTTAATTGTACCCTTTCGATTCCTTCTAGCCTTCTTCTATTGTATGATGGATTATTGTTCTCTCTGTCCAACATTGTGACTCCATGACTCCAGAAAGTTCCAGCCCAGTTTGAGTCACTCTCAGCCATTTGAATTTTTCTCAACTAGAATGTAGTCAGTTCTCCACTAGAGTTCTTCATCTGAACTTCGGAACACAGAGACCTATTCAAATGACTATTTTCTCAGTTCCCTTAAATTTACTATGTTACTAATACCATTCTAGATGCAGAGGAGAGGGATAGTTTTTTTCATTCCACAGGAAGAGGTACCTGAGTGAATTAGGATTGAATTTTATCATGGAACCTCAGTTTAGAAATCAGTGTAGAGACAAGGCATTCTTGATATATTGTATCCAAATTCCTGACCCACAGAATCCTTGAGTGTTGGAATACTGCGGTTTTTATATTACTAAGTTTGAGGGTGATTTGTGATAGAAAATTGGAAAGAGATAACAAGATACAACATCATATTTGTTACTTCAAAGATATTGTACAAGAATCCCCCATGTAATTGGGCTTCTAAAAAGGTCACCGATGGTGCAATGGGAGGATTTGTGTAGGGTTTCATTCTCTCCCTCTGACATATCAGTGGCTACTATCGCATTTAATTTGCATGATGTGATCATGGTAATGTTCCAACATATTCCATATATCTACGGAATATAAAGACAATGGACTATTCCCAAAACTATTTTTGGACATTACACTAGAGGCAACACATAGCCTTTGTTGAGACTATCAAGAGCCAAATGGGGAGGAAGTGATGGACCAGATTCTAAAAAGCAATGCAAGTCTTAGGAAAGAGACTGTGAAGAAGCAGAGGGAATGTCAAGATCAAGGGCTGGGGATTTAGCTCAGCGGTTCGGTGGCCTGCCTCTCAAGTGCAAGGACCCGAGTTCAATTCCTGGTACAAAAAAAAAAAAAATCCAAGATCACATCCCAGTCCTCTGTGAAGTCCGGGTGTGACTGGCATTGTAACCTGAATGATGTTCCTGTGATGATCTTCTTCCCTGTGGATATAACAGTAACCTTTATTAACTGGAGCATCCATTTCATTTACTGAAAGAAGCCCTTAATCCCATTTGTATATTTTCAACTTATTCTTAAGATATTACTAAAAGAGTTTGGTTTAGGTATTATCTTTTCAAAGTTTATTTCAAGGGAGCTACCTCCCTTATGCAAAAAGTACGACATCAGTTGCTTAAAATCTTGGGAACTGCTTCTCGGTGTTGGCATCTGGCTGCGGATTTGCTCTTTCTTGCTCTAATTTGAGTGCTCTATGGTCTGATCAGCTGCGTCTGTATCCTGACTCTGTGTTTTGTGTTTTTTCCACTCTAATGGTTGAAACAAGTCTTGAAAATCAGCGACTTTTGTTGAGAAGAGTACTTTGAGATGAGTTCTTAGCTAAAACAGCTCCCAAAGGGCAAGAACATGATTATGCCCTGAGACTTCCTGTGTGACATCTTTAAAACCCTCTGCAGCAGCCTTGGCTTTACTGTTAATCAATTGCTCCTAATATTTAGGTGGATATGAGCACAATTTTAGATGGTAACAAGGGTAATACAATGAAAGAAAAACTGACTTTTCTATTGTGGTAACTGTACTAGGAATCAAATTCAGGGCTTTGCACATGCCATGCAAGCACTCTGCCACCAAGCTCCACCCCCAGTCCCTCTTTAAAAACTCGTCTCTAAGGATGGTACTTCGGACAAAAGTGAGAAGAGCTGGGCAGGGATAGGAGTTTTATCTGGTATGTAGGGAAACGGTCCAGCATAGATTAGGGAGAGAGGCTTAGCTTTACATTGGTGAGAAAGTTTGAGAGGTCTTGCTTGATCACAATCTTGATGTAAGCTTAAAGTGTGACATATTTCCCAAGAATTTAATAAAAATTGTACTGAATTAATTTTAAAAAGTGGCCAGATAAGGAAGGTCACTATCCAGCTAGACATTGCATTGATCCACTTGCATTCAGAGAATGTATACCAATGGATTCCACAATGATTCAAGGATCCATGATGAGTCAGACACCGAGAACATCGAATGTCTTCAAATGAAGCCAGGGCATTTCATTTGTTCTACCCATTTATCTGTTCTGCTAAAAAAAAAAAATGTGTTAATGATCTCTGAGTGGCTGGAACAGTGCTAGAAAGACAAAGATGCATAGACTAGTTTTTTACTTCAAAGTACTCACAATCCAGTAGGACTAATATAAAAATAAGCAGATTATTACCAGTCAGTACTAAAATTCAATATCATAATGTCTGTATGCACAGATTGCCGAAGAGTTGGAAAAGGATATGCCTGATTCTTCCTGAAAGAGTCAGAAGTATTTTTCCTGGTGGTTATTCTTAGTATGGAACTTAGTTGATCAAAAAGTTAATGATACTGTTAAGTGCACATGATTGGGGAAAGGCATTTAGGCACAGGGAACAGTTGAGGCAAATGCTCAGTGGCATGAGAGAATAGAGTATATTTAGGGAAAAAATGATTTTGCAAGGCAGAGCTGTAGGATGCAAAGAGGGAGGAGGGAGACTAATGAGATTAGAAACATGAGGACAGCTCACAAAAGGACCTTTATAGCCTTTGAAGAAATCTAGATTTTATCCTGTAAGAAATGGGGCATTACTAAAGGAGCACTTTGGCAGGAGTGTGGGAAGAGAATTGGATCAGAACAAGCCTGGAGGCAAGGGGACCAGGTAGAAAGCTGCTGCGATAGTATACAGGAGAAATAATGCAAACCTGAATGGAGCTCATGGTGGTGGGGAAATGAGGGATAGACTTAATGGTCAGCACAATGAAGCAACTCAAAGATATGCTCATTATCATCTCCAGGACACAACAGATAACATTTCATGCAGCCACTGGTACTTCGTTTCCCCTTTCTCCTAGCACTTTTCACTAGCCAGCACATTTTATTAATTCATCTCATTTATTCTCTATCTTTCCTTTTAGAATGTAAGCAAGCCCCATGGAGGACAGTGTTTTTGGTTTGTTTGCATCATAGTTATATCCTCAGGGCACAGCACAAAATAGGTGCACAAGTGTGCACTCGTTGGCAGAAGGGGGCACACTTACCTTGCATTGCTCCAGAGGGTAAAATTTACCTAATAAATACTCTTTTCCCTGGAACATCGGGAATAAGTTAAGAATGCCTTTCGATTAAATATTATGCTAGAGTTCTAGGCAAGGCAGTAAGGCAAGTAAAAAGAAATCAAAGGCACGAGAGTTGAAAGGAAAAAGCAAAACTATTGTCATTTGCAGGTCACATGCAATGGTATCTTGGTGCTGGAACTTAATTCATTCTGTTACCAGGTAGTTCCTTTAGAAATGGCTCACCAATTAAAAGTATTCCTTGTCCTTCTTGCCTTGAACAAAGAACTGGATGACACAAGCCAAAACAGTGCCAAAAGTTTATTTGAAAAGTAAGGGGTGAACTGATAAGGGAAAAACTGACTCTGTAGAGTGAACTTAGACCAAACAAAGAGAGGAAAGGATAAAAGCAAAAATAAAAGTACACTCTGAAAATAGGAGATGTAGGGCCCGGGGATTTAGCTCAGTGGTTCCGCCGCCTGCCTTGCAAGCGCAAGGACCCAAGTTCTATCCCTGGTACCAAAAAAAGAAAGAAAAGAAAAAAAAAAGAAAAGAAAAAGGAGATGTAAAGGTGGGCTGCTGTGAAAAGTCACTATAGCAGGCTCCTCACTGAGTCTCCATCTTTACATGAAGTCTGCATTACATGCCAACCCTCAAGAAATAGTTTGCATTACATGCCAACCCCCAAGAAATTCCACTAATGGGGTCCTGAAAATTATCTGGTGCTGTCCTGGGATCATGTAATTGACAGGCCCCTTTTATTTCCCGGCCAGCTTTGCCATGCCTTACCTCCTTTATCACTTCTACCATTCTGGGGAAGATAGCCATGTTCATGTAGGGAAGTTTGTCAGTTGGTGTGGAGTTCATAAACAAAAGCAAAATTTTGCAGCTGCTTCTATTTGTGGACTGAATTGTTCATGAGCAGAAGCATTTGTGACCTGGATATTCCTGTATGTGGAAAGTCCTACAAAGTCCGCACTAAAACCACTAGAATGAGTGAACCTAGCAATGTTGCAGGGTACAAGACCAGTGTAATTGGTTATATTTCTATGTTAGAACATAAAACACTACCCCATTTACAATACAGAGATGTAACATACTTAAGGAAAAATCTGATTTAAAAAAAAAGCATAAGGTCTGTACACTAAAAATTTTAAAACATTGCTGAGAGAAATTTTTAAAACCTAAAAAGATGGAGAGATGAACTGTGTTCATTAGCTGGAAATGATTCAGATGTCAGTTTTCCCACAAAAGTAGGTTTCTTGTAGGCAGCATATTTGGTTAGATCTTATCTATATTCAATCTACCAAGCTCTGCCTGTTAATTTTGGTATTCAGATTATTTAATGTGATTATTGATAAGGTCAGAGTTGTCTATCATTTTACATTTTTATTTCCCATTTCCCTCATCTGTTACTTGTCCCTTATTTCCTCTCTTTTTGTCTTCTTTCACTTGAGTATATACATGATTTCATTGCATCTTCTTTGTTATCCTATGTAAAATTCTTTGTTTTGTTGCTCTGCATATCACATGTAACTTAATAAACATAATAAACGACATATTGTTTTTCCTTTCTCAGTCCTTGTGCTATTTTTGTAACACATTTTGCTTTAAATACATTGTAAATCTTACTAAACTATTATTATTTTTATTCAAATGGTCAGTTATCTTTCAAAGAGATTTGATAAGAAAAATGCCTTATATCTTTACCTATGTTAGAACCATTTCTATTTTGCTCATTTCTTGTATAAATCCAAATTCCCATCTGGTATCACTTTCCTTCAGCCTGGAAGACATCTTTAAGTATTTTTCTGTAAGTTGGATCTGCTAATGATACATTTTCTTTTATTTTGTAGGTCTGAAGAGTTCTTAGTTTTCTTTCATTCTGGAGAGAGATAGTCATTGGGTATAGAATTCAAGGCTGATACTTGTTTTTATCTTTAAATATATCACTGCCTATATAAAGAACCCCCAAATTAGACCCTTCCAGTAAAAGACTCTGTTGAAAAATGGGCAACTGAAATGAATAGACACTTCTCCAAAGAAGTAAAAATGGCCAATAAAGACAAAAAAATGTTCAACACCTGGCCATTATAGAAACACAATGAAAACAACACTAAGATTTCACCTTACTCTAAAAAGAATGACTATCATCAAAATATCAAATAATAAAAAATGATGGCAAGGCTGTGGGGAAAAAGAGAACATCAACATTGTTGGTTGGAAGGTATGAGTCAATGTGGCAAATCGTCAAAAAACTAAAACTAGAAATTGCTTTGACCCAACTAATTCTCTTCTAGGTATCTTCCTAAAAGAATTAAAGACATATTAGAGTGATACATGCATACTCATGTTTATAACAGCACAATTCATAATAATTAAATCATAGAAGCAGCTTATATGTCTATCAACAGATGAATGGATAAAGATAATGTGGAATTTATATGCAATAGAGTACTACTCTGTCATAAAGAAGGATAAGCTTGAGTCATTTGTAGGAAAATGGATTCATCTTGAGGACATAATATTAAGTGAAATAAATCAGACACAACGTTTAAATATCACATAATTTCTCTTATATGAGAAACTCAAAACATAAATAAAGAGCAAAATAAAACATAGATAATAGGAAGCAGGGAGATGGATTCTTTCAAGTGGAAGAGGATCAAGAGATAGAGGGACAGGGGAGGAGGGGAGGAAAGGGAATGAAAAAGGAATTAAAATGTGTTATGTATATGTACCAGCTCCCCACAGCAAATGTGATATTATGTAATGCAAACATGTACTAATAAAAATAAATATTTCTCCATTGTCATGTCACTTACATTATTTCTGATAAGGAACTGCTGCCATTTGTCTTTTGTTCCTCTATATGTAAGGTGTCTTTCTTCTGTGGCTGCCTTTCCTTTATTCAGGTTTTGAGCAATCTGTTGATAGTGTTCCTGGGCTTAATTTTCTTTCTTTTTTCTTTTTGGATTTAGTTTTCTTTATGCTTCCTATACTCGAGCCTCTGATCTCTCATAGATGCCAGCTGTATAATTGCTGGGTCACTTGAAGTTGTTCCATAGTCAGTGAGTCTTTGTTCATTTCATTTTCATCCATTTTTCTCTGTCTATTTCATTGGGGACAATAGATCCTTTGTTATGTTAAAGTTTCTTAATTTTTTTCCTGCAATGACTGATCTGCCACTAGTTCCATTTGGTGTAATTTTTACCTTAGAAACTGAATTTTCATCACAGTGAGCTCCACTTGGGGTTTTAAAGTATCTTCCATGTGTGTACTTCACTTATCAAATCATATGTAATGGTCATAGTGATTGTGTGACTGTCTTTGTTAGTTCTAACATCTATTTCAGTTCTGGATTTCTCATTATTGGTCATAATTTCCTGCCTGTTGCATATCTGGTAAGTTTTTCCCTGAATGCCATATTTTGTTCAGTACTGGCCATTTTTGTATTCGTATAAATATTCTTAAGCTTTGTTCTGGAATGCAGTTAAGTTGTTCATAAACAGCTTGCTCCTTTTGGGTCTTGTTTTTAAGATTTGTTAGATGAAATCCAGATCTGTGTTTAGTCTAGGATGAATTATTTTTTACTACTGAGAAAAGAGTGTTCTGAGTACTCTAACCAATGTCCCACAAATTATGAGGCTTTTTAGTCTGACTGGTGGTAATAGGCCCTATTCGTGGTCCTGTTCCCTCTAATTTGGGTGGGAGGTGGGTGGTACTCTCCTCACTGGGTAGTTTTGTCACACACGTCTACTGACCAGTACTTTGCTGAGTATTTAAGGTGGGGCTTCCTGTAGAGCACTGGTATTCTTTCTCTGAGAAGCTCTCTCCTCTTTAGTACTCTGTCCTACAAACTCTAGCTTTAAGTCTCCAAGAAGCTCATTTCTGTCTTTCCTTGGGGAGTGTACTGGACTCTTACCTGGATACCCTGCACCTGGGACTTGAAAACTCTGTTAAGGAAGTGAGATTTACAATGCCTATTTTGCAAGGGCAAATGTTCACTGTTTTTGTTGCCTGATAGCTAGTGTCCTGAGAGCTGTTTCATTTATTTTGCTCACAATTCTGGTTATTCCAGGAAGGAAGATAAGTCTGGTCCTTGTTATTTCATCTTAGCCTGTGTGGAACTATCTGTATCTTTAAAAAAACCTAACACTACATTTTGACCTTTCATTTGTAGAATGCGACTTAGGTATCCTACGTATTCTTTGCAAAGATCTTGAGCACAGCAAGAATTTATCTTTGTAAACTGAGGTGACTGACACATGACTTTGCTTTACTAGGTGCTTGGTAAATAAATGGCTGGTAAATTAAATTACAGTAGGATGAGCAGGTGAAATTTTCACAAAGGAATACTTTTTGTCTAATGCAAGAAAGAAGTATCTAACAGAAAGTTCATAACAGAAACTGAAAAGAAGTAGTGATTTTTCCCTATCTTGGAAAGTGTATGAACAAATGAGGATGCTATTTTTCAAAGAATCTATACTCTGTGTAGTTTCAAGAAAGCCTTGAAATTGGTGCTGGATTTTCTTCTTCTTTAACAGTCCTTAATCTTACTCTTTGTCAAGTGAGAGATATAAAAATTGTTATTAAGGAGCCTCTAAATTAATTATGAACGATTCTTTTTCTAGCTTAATTATAAAACATTTATTCCGTCAAAACTTTTCTACAACTATATTCCTATCATCTGCAGAATGTAAGTTTTTTTTTGTTTGTTTGTTTTTTGTTTTGTACTGGGGCTCGAACTCAGGACCTTATGCTTGTGAGGCAGACAGTGGAAGCACTCAGATAAATCCCGGGCCCCACAGAATGTCAGCTTACAAGGAAGTCTGGAAATGATTATCCCCACTTGGCCAGCAGTTAACCTGGGGTTCAAGGACTTGCCTGAAGCCATACACAACTACCCTGCCACCTCAGTATACATGGGAGGTTTAGAAAGTCCAATTATTTGTTTTTTTATATGGATTTAAAAAGGGAGGCAGGAATGAGACTATGAAACTACTGTAGGACTCAGATCACATGGGGTAGTTCTACCGCAGAAGGAAGACTGCAATTTGAACTGTTCTATAACATAGGTTAAAACATAAGTAATGGAGGGGCTGGGTCATAAAGACACTCCTGATCTGAGGAACTGAGGACAGTCTTGAATCATGGCTGAGGACAGTCTTGAATTGTGCCAGAAAAGCAAGGATTTAGGGGAGCCAGACAGTTTTCAAGGTAAATAATACACATCCAGTCCTACAATCTCAGTGCAGTTATCAATGTTTCTGGATGCGGGAGTTCTAGAAAATCTGAGCTTCACAGCATAACCAAACATGGAACACTGTGGGCAGGAGGATTGGGACAGCTGAGTAGAAGGAGACCTGCTATCTAGAACCATGCTTTGTGTGGTTTTGGATGATTAAATTTCCAAAATTCAGCCACATATGGTGGTAAATGGGATAGAAAATGATAGGTAATTAAATAACCTATCTAGTCCAAATCATCACATGACAGAATGTGTTGCAGCTTATGAATGAGTAGCAGGGCAGGGCAGAATAAAGGCTATGAAATATAAAGCTGGGCCATCCTACTGTTAAGGAGGATCAGGGGAAAGGCAGGAGGGCCAAGAGAGGAGGCAGGTGAAAGGCTCAGGGTGTAAGAATTAGCTCTTAGGTTCTTTTGTACCCCTTGCACAACGGCAATTGCAAGGAAAGTAAAGGGCTAAACCAGCCTGGATTTTTGAGTGGGAGTACAGAGATGCAGTTAAGAACAGTGAGCTCTTCACAGCACCACCAGCACCTCCTCCTCTTTACCTATCCCCTTTTATCTCTAAGGTCTCAAGTGCTTTACTAGCCAGCTGGGAGCCCCAAGGCTTAAGACCCAGGAAAGTAGAAACAGGGCTCTGGTAGTGGGAAGCAAAAGTAAATGAAGGATTAAAAATGACAGAAGAGAAGGGCAAGTAGTGATGAGTCTATCCAACAGGAAAAAGATGCATTCTTGATCAAACCAGAACATGGAAGAGGAATAGGACCAGAAGCTCCATTTCTGACTTCTTTCACTACCTCTGTAATATGATATTCTTTCTCATGAGTTGGTGACAGTGAGAGCATAGGATAATTTTTGTAAGTAAAGCACCTCCTTTCTTAAACTGCCTTTCCATACTCTGAATAAGTCTAGAGAAAGCCTCAGTTTGAGGCCAATTTTTCTTTAACACCTCTCTAGTATTTCCTAATCTTCCCCACCCATTTTTCTTAAAAACAGGCTTCAGTTTTCGAACCTGGTAGATTACTGTGGTCAACTGGAATTCAGTCACAACGTTTTATTTTAATAGTATTAATTTCTTTTGAGGGAAAATGATCTGGTTTTCAACTTTTACTAGCTATCGTTTTCTTTAAAATAAAATTTGAAAGAAGAATTTATTGTATGGAAACTGAAACTAATATCAAACAGAATTCAGCACTAATGTAAATGTCAAGAATACAACAAAATGGTATGGGAAAACAAGATTCAGTTTTGGAGTCAGGAATCTTCCATGGACCCTGAGTGGGATTTGGGATCATAATAGTTTCATCTTCAGTTTTATTAATTTATGTATCTGTTGGCCAGTACTGAGCTTGAGATGGCCAAATTTTTCACCTGTTAAATTACTAAAGTTCTAGTCAGAAGCAGAGGTATTTGTGCCAATTTAACAGACAGAGGAGCTCAGAAATATTAAAAGGATGTATGAGGACCCTCATCTCTAATGTGGCTCTTGGATCCTAACTACTGGGACTACATTATTTCTAAGGAAACTTTCAATTCTAAAATGCTGTGCTAAGCATTCAGTCTCAGGCCAGTAAAGCAATGTGATCTGATAGGGAAGAACAGTCATAGATTATCACATTAAAATCTCATTTTCCTTATCTCTACCCCATCGAACAAGTAGGTAGCTTAGAGTGGATATACTTGAAATAGAGGTCAGATGCCAAACATAACCGTTTCCTTTATCACCTAAATCCTTCTTTCTTAAGATTTCCTCATCAAAAGTTTTACTAGGCTTTTATGAAGGTCAAGGGCTTCTTTTGGCCTGGAGTATCAACCAGTTGGCCAGCTCAGAGTTTCTTCTCTATCTATAGAACCTCCCCCACCCCTCCATCAGCAATTCACTGCATACCAGAAACAACAATGGAGGTTCAGGAAGGAGCTTGAGAGACTGACAGATGGGTTCAAATTTTAACTCTACTGGGAGCCTCCATTTTATTTAAATTTTCATATTCACAGAGCACAATGACTCAGTGAGGTAGGTTCAGTGTCAGGGCATCAGCTGTTAAGTTTGAACTTCTGTGTGAATCAGAAAAGAATTGGTTTCTTTCCCCAAACCAAATCACACCTGCTGTAGGCCCATAATGCACAAATAGAGATACCTGTCCTCAGGACCGATGCAATTTCCCAGCCTAGCAGCCTGGCAAGCTGAGCAAGGAGAGGACTCTAGTACCGTCTGCCCCTGCGCTGGTTCCTCTTTTTCCTTCCTTTGTTTCTTTTTATTTTTTTCTTTTCGGTTTTTAAAGTGCCTAATCTATATAGTGACCCTGACAGTTGGCACCATTTCACAGCCAGGGAAGATAAATATTTGTGTTCTAAAAAGATCCGTATGACTTTTGTAGAAAAACAGTTTGGGGGAAGATGAGGTTGGAAGCAGGGAGTTGTGAGAAATGTATGGTAGCTGTGCAAGTGAGAGGCGATGTCTGGGGACATCAGATGAAGGAATGCATCAGGGACAGTGAGAAGTGGACCAATTGCAGGGATACTAAGGGGACAAAGGTGACAGATTGGAAGGCTACTACAAAGACGCAAGATGATGATGGCATTAACACTATTGATTGAGGGTATAGATGAGGCGGG
The DNA here is from genome assembly GCF_012274545.1 of Fukomys damarensis. Lineage (NCBI taxonomy): Eukaryota > Metazoa > Chordata > Mammalia > Rodentia > Bathyergidae > Fukomys > Fukomys damarensis. The sequence continues at coordinate 46,512,534 of NW_022900913.1, forward strand.
ATCAGAGAATATGGTGTGTTTAAATATAAATTATTATAAGACATATTGCTATTAATTCCTCTCAAACTATTTCTCCTTGCTTCTGACACACTTATTCTATTGTTCTTGTCACTTTCCGAAGCAGTTTTGAAAGTCCATTTTGTGTCTTATTCTGTTGTGGCTACTTTGATGTTCTGACTTGATTGAAAATATTTACATTTTGACCTTGGCAGAAGAGCCAGAAGTGGCACAGGGCCAAATTTGGTGTGGATGAAGACACATCATAATATTTTTACAAGACTGCCTTTCCATTGAATGCAACTCAGCAGCAGCATTCATGGTATTTTTGATAACACTTTGTAAAGATGCAAATAGAAGACTTTCAGAAAGTGACAAGAATGAAGGAACTGTGTTCAAAGTGAGTGGGGGAACATTGTGAGGGAGACTACAGGAAGATGTGTCTTTTACTGCAATCATTTTGAAAAAAATTAAACATCACCATATTTTCTGATCACTCTCTGTATGTACCAGACAGCAAATTATTTCTATAAGTTCTTTGAGCCAGAAAAATTGACTACATTTCATTCTTGCATGGTTGCTCTGAAGATCAGAGATAATATAAACAGCCCCTTCACCAATGATAAATACTGGTATAATAGTTTAAATTCCTCCATTATCTATGTAGCCCAAGTTTGTGGGCATGGGCACTGTTAGAGGAGATAGGGGAACATAATTAAGATAGCAGCTTCATCACTTACTGGGCATCAGATTGTATTTCTCCTATAACTTCTGAAGGCTGTATATACTCAATCTCATCTCATGGTCTGGGGTAGTGATCTTGGTATCAGTGTTTTAAAAAGCTCTCCAAATAGCCAAAGTTGAGAAGCACTGACTTAAAAGAAGAATCTTTGGAATCAGACAAATCTAGGTGAAATCATAGCTTGCCTTTTACAGTGTGAGTCCTTTTGTCTAAGCCTCACATTTCCTATTTGTAGAAGAAAACCTGAAATATTGCCCCAGCCCTTTTAGGTTGTGTGAAGATTAAATGAGGTGTTGTATGCAAAGCAGGAAATAGTGAGGACCCCAGCACAGATAACTCTTTAACATGAAGATAGGAGCAAAGGTGGCTTTTAATGATGTCGGCAGCTCAGTGAGTAACTCCTGTCAGTCTCAAAATCCCTGAATAGAAGTTTATGGTTTATTATATACCTTTTTTTTTTTTTTTTTTAATCTATGATACTTAATTCTATTGGGGCTTCCCTGGGAATATAGCAAGCAGGATTTACACAGAGCTGAGCAGTGGAAGAGGGAGAGCAGAGTGCTGGCAGGACTTTCGGCATCCATCATGCTCCTTTGGTGACAGATTACAGAAGTTGTCATGGCTACTCAGGTACATTCTACAAAGAGCCTAGTAGGGCCAGGGATTTAGCTCAGTGGTTCCACCACCTGCCTCACAAGCGCAAAATCCCAAGTTAAATTCCTAGTACTAAAAAATAAAAAAGAGCATAGTTACCTAGTTAACCCACAGTTGCCTAATAACAGTTAAGTCATAGTTGCCTAATAATAGTTAACTCATGTCTGTTCAATTCCACACGGAAGGGTGGTCTTCTCTCTCATATGTACTCAGATACCTCTGGGGACACCTCTTTTCATTCCCAGCTTAGCACGGTGGATGGCCCCTCATGTGGATACAATAATGTGACTGTCATGACCATGGGACCAGGAAGTAAAGGGACCTAAGAGGGTCATAGGGCAGCCCCAGAGCTGAGGGCTTTACATCTGTCACCTTGTGTAGTTCTTGCCTAAAGTACACTTGTTTCTTTCATAGATGCCGAACCCAGACCCAGCGAGGAATAAACTTTCCACAGAAGATTATTAATCTTCCCACAAAGTGAAAAAGATGGGATTTGAGTCTTGTTTTGTGTCTTTCTGGTACACATTCCAAAATGAGCTCAGGTTATGGCTTATTATTCTTGAGAATGGCTTTTTACCTAAGTGATGTGACCAGGGAGAAGAACCCTTATCTGTCCTGCTTTGAACTGCAGGACTGAGACATGCGGAGAAGGAAAGGGGGCAGATGGCGGGACCCTCTCAGACAGGAGGTCTGTGTGCTGGTGGGCAAGGGAGGGACATGTAGGCAGCAAAGATGACGGGAGGCCAGGAAAAGAAGGGGAAAGAGACGAGAGAGATGCTGATGCCTGGGCTGAACAGAAAATTACATATCTAGTATATGGCCAGGCTACTGAACTAGACAACAGGTACTAGAAGGTAAATATTCTCACCTTTCTTACAGAAGAAAAATCATTCTATCTTTTCCTTCTTTCAGAGCTGTCCCCTGTCCCTAAGATAGGGACAGGAGTCCACCATTTTCTATATGATCCCATGGTTAGCCTATCTGTGCAACCTATGCTTTTCTGGTATTATAGATAGATGAGCTAGGTAAAAACACTATAGGCAGTCAGATAGGGCTAAGTCCGCTAGAGGGCCAGAACAGAGGTGAAATATACCACAGCTGTATGTCGGCTGAAAATCAGGCCTCAAGATGGAGACAAGATGACCAGACCCACATACTACTTCTTCAAAGAGCTGGGCTTAGTGAAGTATAGATAGGCATTGACCACCCTGGATGTGACCAGAGACCTCTGGACCCACCGCCTCCTAAGAGAACCATTATTCTTTCCATCCATGCTTACTATGTGACTTGCTTCTGAATTGGACCACCATTACCTAAGTGACCGTACTTGTAACCTTATTGGATGTTCATGGCTGTGGCCCATGTTGTACCCACATGGGTTTCACCCTACAAAACTTCTCTGTAACGTACGTACCCAACTTGGGACCCCTCCTGCCCCTCAGGAGCTTTCCTATCAATAAATTTCTTCCTACTTTTAACCTCCATTGTTCCTAGAACTTATTCTTGGATTTCTAGAGAACAAGAACTCGGCGTATCATAAAGTTAACAGGTTGGGAGATATATTTCATATTTCATATTTTCCCATGGCACTGGGACTTGTTCCTCTATCCACACATTTATGGGGACAGCCATGTTCCTATGATATCAACTCTGGTCTTTGGAGGATTCTGAGGGTTATCCATTAGAGCAAAATAGCCTTTCTGGTCCGGGAGATCCTGGTTTTTCCTTTTCATGTGTGTTTGCTTGTACCAAAATAGGGAGTTTGCTACTGGTCAGGCAAATGCTACTTGAACAATGTGCTGGGCCCAAAGACATCTCAAGCCACTACCTGAGAATGCCAATTTCTCATAAAGAATTACAAATCAACGCTAGCAGCTTCCCTGCTAAGTAAAAAAATTACATAATTCTTCTGCACTGCTGCATTAGGAAGTTTTTTTTTTTTTTTTTTTTTTTTTT
>NW_022900913.1:46515955-46523455 GCF_012274545.1 Fukomys damarensis
TTTTTTTTTTTTTTTTTTTTCTATTCCTGAATGTACAGTAAATCCCAAGTGGTTTAGGCCATGGTGTCTTTCGTTAAACACAACATGAAACTGCTATCAAGTTTAAGTAAAAAATAAATTTTATGTTGTGCTAGGAGATTCTCCTGCCAAAAACTCTCACACAATTAACACACTAGCAGAATGTGTTGCTAATTTCATGCCACTGAAGTCTTTTCTGTTTCAGAATATAGAAACAAAATCAGGTCAGAGCTCCAATAATAACAGGATTTTGTTAAAATATACAGCCCTGTGTTGTAGATATGTTGTAGGCATGGGTGAAAAGTAGAATCATAGTGATGCATGAAATAGCTTACTCCTGCAAATAGAACTGGAAGAACTTGTCTCTCCAGCTTTTTCAGAGAGAGGAGAGAGAGAAGGGAGAGAGAGGGAGGGGATGAAGAGAGAGGGGAGATATCAGCCCAAGCCCGAAGTGCTTGGTTCTGGGGGAAAAGCTTTATTATCAATGTCCATACTTTGAAAGGAATACAAACACTAGGCAAGAAACTAGGGAAAAGCAAATTTAATAAATCACAGATTTCTGATTCCCCTGAGTTGCTCTAAATTCCTTCTTTCTCCCCGCTCTCTGCCTCCTTACTAGGGGACTGGTCTTTTTCCATAACAAAAAACAGTAATAATGAAAATATTTTGGCAGCATTCAGGACTTTCACATCATGACCCTGACCTCCCAATCAATTTTCTTTATTCTTAACCTGACCTGGGCATCCATTCTCCCTGGTGTTCAATATTACTTACAAAATCTTGAACTCCAGGAGACCTCGTCTTCATCCCCACCCCCCCACCCCACCCCCCGACTACCAAGGCAGACCACGCAGCTGAAGCCCTGGAGAAGAGAGAGAGAAAGCTTCTCGACAAAGAGAAATAATAACGAGATCAACAAGCCTGGCGTGTTCTATAGGAGTCTCATTTGCACCAAGTGCCATTAGCCCCATTATTTACGCGGACAACGGTGGCCGCAGCCTTGGCTCCCTGCTAGTGTCTGGCGCAGTGGATAACACCATGTATTACCAGGTGGCCCAGGCGCCTCGCTTAAATAGTGATGTGTAAGGGAGAGCATGTTACATTTCATCCATCACCCATGGGCTCGCCGAGTGCAGACACTGGAAAAATTGCGCACATTTCTTCGTTGCTGCCTGCATTAATACTAGAAAGGGAGTGAACTGAAAAGAGAAAGTGCCAATTTCAGCACACATGTTAAGAAGAGACGCAAAGAATAGAAGGAAAAGAAAGCATCTCCCAGACGGAGGTGCAGAGCAGGCTGGGGGAGGTTTTTAAAGGAGAAGCCTGCTTTTTCAGAACTTGGAGAAAAAGGACCCACTGAGACAAGAGTTGGGGTGGGGGGGGCAGCATACATTTCAAAGAAGAAGTTAGCTGGCAGGGGCTATTTTTCTGCAAATTAGTTTTCTCTCAAGGGTAACCGTGGGGGAGGAGCAGAGGAAAATGAATTGAAGCTCCTTGAATAATCACAGATTGTGCTCTGGTTGCAGTGACCTATGAACTGATGGTCCAAGGAGCCTATGCAGGCCTCCTTTCATGGGGCCAGGATGGGAAGCGTCTCCAGCTGTTGACAGTGCCCTGATGGGCAGCCATGGGGATCACAGTGGTGTGGCCTGTGAAACAATGGTCCACAGAGCATTACCTCTGCTTAGCCAGAGAGGCAGGGTCTGTAGCCATTCCAGTCCACTGGGGCAGGCAAGACAGGCGGCTGGGTAGGAGAGCAGGAAGAAGCAGGATCCAAACTCTGAGGGTCACAGATGGAGGTCAGGAACAAGTCTGAAAAACATAACAATGTAGTGTAAATGACAGACCAGCTTTTCTTGGAATTGAAAGAGACAGCTCGACAGAAATGGAAACAGTTCAGTGCAAATGAGAGCTTCTTCTATGAAATAAAAATGTTTACTAGGTCAAAATGACTCCGTTCATCTAAAAGTGTTTGTGCATCATTGTTTTCAATTCTAGATTCTGATGGGAAGGCTTAGTATCATGTTCTTCTTTCAAACTTTTTCTCATGCTAATGCTGGCTCAGAAAACATAATCTGAACCAAATCTTGCAGTACCCACAGTAGAGATCAGCTAATTGCAAGGCAGGGGCTGTAAAGTGAAGATGAAAAGGGAGAAAATTCTTTGAATTCTTGTTCTCCTTTATTTTTACAAAGTACCTAAAATTGACACGTGTGTGCGCGCGTGTGTGTGTGTGTGTGTGTGTGTGTGTGTGTGTGTGTGAAGGAAAATGGGAACCTCAGGAAGAAATAATAGCTAGATTAATCTGTGACTTCAGACACATTTGGGTATACTTCAGTTTGCAAAGCATTACAGAGGAGATGGCTATTGTAATGTGACGAATAATAGACTTCCCTGACTGTAAGCGCCTTGTAATAAAACACTGTGTCATATTCACTCTGGTGCTGTCAGAACACAGTGTAGCACCAGTCACATAGCAAATGCTCAATAAATATTTGCCAAGTTGAAAGTTGCTGATGGCACTCTGCCCTTACCCTTCCCTGTAGCTACACTGTGTGGCATAGGTGGGGTGGGAAGGTAAATCTTCCTAGGCAGTGTGACAGAACCCTGTGGGGAGGACACAGCAGGCCAGGACAGCATGTAGGAACTGCTACTGAGTCTAGAGCCTGGGCTCACCTCTCTTCTGAGCCACTGAGTCAGGACAATCTTGGGATCTACCTTCTCTGGACCTTATTATCCTTTTTTGGCAGAAACTTAACTACTACCCTCTCGAAGATCTGGTTTAAAAATTCTATAGTTCCTTTCTCCCCAGTCTCTGTAGGATTATGATGCAGAGTGTGGAAGAGAGATAAGTTCCTCTCTTGTCTTCACAGAACTGCTCCAGCTAGGAGGGCAGAGAGGGCCCAGAGGGGTCTCCTATCTAAGAGACAGTGCATGTCCTCTTTCAGGGAAGAAAAACCTCAGAACTGACAACACACATTGCCAGTTACCTTATCAGGAGCTCACCTACGTTAGGTAATTCACAAAGCAGTCCACAACAATTCAGTTTCCCATCTAAGGTGCCATTTTCTACTGCCTAATTTATTTATCCTCAATAATGAAACCTTGGTCAAAGATAAGTAGGCTCATTTTAAATTAGTGTGACACTAGGTCAAGTTTTTTTGTTGTTGTTGTGAAGATGGATTACTAAAATGACCCAGATTTTTCAAATGAGCAAGAACAGGAGGTAAAAGGTAAGGTATGATTTTATGATTTCAGGTTTGAAACATCAGGCAGAAATGCACACTTTTATTTTGTTCAATAAGAAGTAAAATTGGTGATTCATAAAGTAAAAATGCAGTGTTTTTCACTTAAAGAAATTCTAAGCTTGCAAAAATAGATAAATTAGCAATGTCTTTTAAGAATTAATAAATTAATATAATCATTGAGATGAGAGTCTTGTTATATTGACCAAGTTTGCTTTTACCTCTTAGATTCAAGTGACCCTCCTTGCTCAACCTTTGGAGTAACTGAAACCACAGATGTGCTCTATAGCACCCGCCTGTTTGTAATAATGATAGGATTTGTTTTCCATAGTGATTCATACTATGGTTCTAGCCTCCTAGAAGAATTTAAATTATCATTTAGGGCTGGTGATTTAGCTCAGTAGTTCTGCTGCCTGCTTTGCAAGTGCAAGGCCTGGAGTTTGATCGCCAGCAGAAAAAAAAAAAATATATATATATATATTTTTTTATAAATATAATTTACTCCCCATTTCCCACAGAAATCCATATGCTACTTTATAAGACATCTAAGTGTATTACAGTGTAAATAAAACATGGAGCACTTGCATATTCTTGAGTTAAGATCTCTTTTCTGAAGTATAGAAGTTCTGCAATTCTATCATACTTACTCACTCAATCTAAAGGCTATGGATCAAATCCCAGTATCTGGCAGGCATGATGCCGGTCCTGGGATACACCCTGATTCCCCAACATGTCTCTTTGTTCTTTTTCATAGCTCCTAGCCTTTCTGTGTTCTGGGGTCTGGGGGAAAATGATAGATCTGACTGACGAGAGAAGGGACTAATTATGAATATGATCAAAATATATGGTGAATGTTTAAGATTTTTTTTTTAAAAAAATTGCCCTAAAAGAGACGTTGCCATTCATCCCCCTACAAAGTCCTTCCCCTTGCTTTAGACACGTGTATCCATTCGTTCTTGCCACTTTCTGAAGCCCTCTTTCATAAGTGTCTTTATGAGGTGTGATACAAAATACAATGAAGGCTGCTACAGCAGACTCATATATTAGGATAAGCAGTGTCCTCAGGAGCTTTGATGTTGAAGTCATGGTAAACAGTAAAACTAAGTCAGAGGTTGAGGAACTTTTTAATTCGTGGAGATTGGCCCCAACCAGTAGTTCTCAAGTTTGGCCTTTGACCAGTGGCATTGGTATCACCTGTAAACCTATTTGAAGAGCACATTCTTGGTGCCCAGACCTTGACCGACTGAATCAGAATTTCTGGGAATGGGGTTCAAGTAACTGTTTTAACAATATCCAGGCAATTTTTGTGCCTGTTAAAATATGGGAACCACTGGCCCAAGGTTCGTCAGGCTTCACTCAGGGAATCACCTTAAGAGTCTCCTTCCAAATTCTGGTAGTATCACCAATTGAATTCTTAGTATTACCAATTTAATCTTTAAAAATCACATAAGGATCTCCCAACCAAGACACGTATGCAAAGTTTCAACTCAGGAAGAAAAGTAGTAAATTTTCAGTGATGATCAAAAGGGAAAATATTTGGACAGGTAATTTTAGGACCCAGCTATGGATCACTATGTACAATAATGAAGTTGAGCAATTAGGTTTGGAAAGCTACAGCACAGAAAATAATTAACCCACAAAGTAATCATCTTGGAAGTCCCCAAGCTAATGATTAAAATAAACCTGAAACAAATGCTTGTTTAACTTTTAAGCTGTGCTTGTTTTAGCCACTGTGAACTTCAGGTGTGAGCTCCGGGGAATTCCTCCTGCCTGGTGAGATTGGCTCGGGGATGACAGGGCACGTGTCCATTCTTCTGCCTGCCCCTCCCAGGGGAAGGTTGCTTCTAGCATTACAAAATGCCACTCCAGTTTGGGTTGAAGAGGTTGGCTGGACTGCTCAGCCTGCTCTGCACTGTGGTGCATCAAACCCTGGCATTAAGTCTGTAGCTGTTGTGGGTTTCAGCCATGTTGAATCCTGTGTAACCTTGGAGGCTGAGATGCGTGCTGCTTCGTTTTTATGCAGCTTGCTTTGCACTTTCATTGGCAGTTTATTATTGCAAGCACGGTGCTCCCCTCCCCCACTTGCCTTTCCACCCAAAGAAGTGAATTAATAACTAGAAAACGAGACAGAAATGAGATCTAGAAGAGACCTGGCTTCTGAATGTCACTGTGAGCAAACAGCAGTGGAGAGAAAAGGTTCCTTTCCATCTTTATGTGCAGTGCTGTCTGTGCATTGACTTGTTTCCTGACACATGAGCCATGGCTTGAAAGGAATTCAGGCCCTAGCAAATTTTGCATTGCACTTCAATGTGGCCTCTGGGATTGAATAAGGGCAAATCTATTATACTGTTGCCATGGAGACCCTGGCACAACTGCTGATAAAGAGTGTCTGATGTTTGGTAGGCCTTGTAGCATGGTACATACCATTTAAAGGATGGTGTGTGTGTGCATGTGTGAATGCATGCATGTGTGTGTAGCATGCGGGTGTGTGTCTGCAAGAGAACAAGTGTGCTTGTGTCTAGGGGGTGGGGGAGGTGAGAGGAGAAAGGGTGCATTGGAAGAGGAAGGAGGCAAGGCTGGTTTGGCATATAGTGAAGGAATGTTCTGTGTTTTTATAAAGAATTTGTAAATACTTTCTTGCCCTTAAAAATTAATCCTGTCTTCAAAGAATCCACATGCTAAACAGATGGGGGCAGCAGAAGATACACAGACTCTCCCCTTGGTCTAGCAAAATTAGTCTTTAATTCATCTGAAAGAGGATTAAGCTAATACAATAAAAGTGAAAATGCGCTCTTTTGCGTGCTGTGATGAATGCCACCTCCTTTCAGCTGTCTGCCTGAGGATCAATAGTGGGCCTGTAAGGATCGCCAGTGTTTGCTAGAGTGGGCTAGCAAGATGATGGATTTTAATCATTAAAATGATTTTATAACTGCAAAACAAAGAAGGCTGATCTTCCTTTCACGTGCATAATCTCAGTTTTGCAGCTACTGCTGTTTACTTCCTGTCCTGAATTTACTTCCTGTCTTGAAGGCAAATCTCACGTTCCCCAGATTCCGTTCTACACATCCATTTCTGCCCCTCGATAATCTCTACGGGCCACTTGTGCTCTTGCAGTCATGCCCTTCTGCCCATCAGGCCCATCATGGAAGCGACGGCCCTGGACAGCCCTGCTCCAGCCTCCTGTGTGGTGTTGAGGCAGCATCTTAGGAAGAATCACCTACAGTATGCAAGCTTCGGAGAAAGCGGCTCTAACAACGGGAGGCCGGGCAATCTGCGACAGTTGATAGGATTATTATTATTACAGAACGCAAAAAGCTTCTGCTTTCTTTTCTGCTGCTTTGCAGACCTCATAAGGCCTCTCTGTGATTTCTGCATAGTTAATTTGTCAGTTTATAAATTACCACATTATGTTAACGCTGAATGCTTCAAAACACAAATATATGCACAGAGGGCTTGAATATTTGAAGTGTTTTAGTACTATGGGGAAATAATTTTGTTGTCAAGCTGTGGCAGATATAGAACTGCTAGGGGATACATGGCCATTTCATCAGGACTGTGTCGATGATGGCCTGTGAACATCCAAGGGGGAAAATCATCTTTTATCACTATTGTGTACCGTGCTGGTCCAGATGGGGGATAAAACATGCATGAGTTGCCCGCAGCTCTGAAAATAATTATACTCATTTGCCAGAAATGTAGAAAGTGCATCCAACCAAGTTACCACCCATCATAGTGACACTCCGTTTGCATACTGATGAAGTTTAAAGCTGGAGACAATGATGTTGGTATCAATAGTGAGGGTGGGGGGGCTGGGCACTACCATTGCCGTAGAATTAATAGCGCCATCATTTTATATTATGCAGCATTTCACTTATGCTGCATATCAAAAGACTCCTGCCTCTGAGGTTCACCTCACTGTTTATAAGATTATAGTTTGCTTTAAGACTCCAAACATTAGCATGGATTCTTTGCAGGTTCCACAAATGAATGCAAAAATATCTGTGTTTGAGAGAGCGCCTAGAATATAATTATGGGTAAATATGTTTGAATGCCTTTATAAGTGCCTGCACATGTATACTCTATGTGTTTGTGAGTGTGGGTGGGTGTGTACATACCCACATGCACAGGCGTGATTTTGAAAGGCTGCAGTGGAATACAAGAAGATAATATGCGCATGCTACATCCTGGTGCTACTCAGAGTCATTGATGAATGGGTTTTTTAAATGTAGAAAGAGAA
>NW_022900913.1:46527656-46531728 GCF_012274545.1 Fukomys damarensis
GGAAAAAAAAAAAAAAAAAAAAAAAAAAAAAGATAAACAAACAAAATTAAATTTATTAAACTTTTTAAACAATCTCAAATTTTCTGAAAAATAGCCAGATGAGTACAAAACCCCCTAAGCTTACCTAAGCTATTTGAAATATACACTGTATTGTTTGGAGATGGTGTGACATCAAGCAGATTATTTAAAAACCCTAAACAACACGGGTCGTATAAGTGTTAAAGCAATGAGTTAACATCTGTGGTAGGCAAAATAATGTTCCCCAACTATGGAAAAGGAGTAACTAGAGCTGTGCTGTTGGCTTGGAATTGGAAGTATTTGTGAATTAAGATTTTTCAATATAAATAGAGAAAAAAACATAGACGTAACATACATTTCTTAGCCTTATCCACTGTCAGAACCAAGAATGATGAGAATACCTAGTTCCCAGTCTTGGTCTCTAATACCGTTCCCACTAAAAGGAGCCAAGGCTCCTTGGAGAAATGTCTGATTCCATATTTGGAGCAGGACAAGCATAGGACAAGCCTGGAGCAACTTCTTTTGGTTTAGAAGGAAGTCCTCAAAACATGGAGAGGATTATCAAGTCAGAAAAGGGATCCTACTGCTACATTGTTGACAATTAAAGCACCCAAATAATTATATCACTAGATTAAATACCGTGAATAAAATTATTATAGAGATAATTAAGGTTGAAGTATCATGAGAAATAGGGCATATGCATGGTTTCAGGATACTTCCTTACAAATCATGTGTTAACTACAAAGGAAAGAAATAGTAGCTTTACAGGAAGTCTTTCTGATTCCACCTAAATCAAGAGATTCCAGTGAATGGCATCAGTAGGGGATAAATGAAAAGCATGTAACACCTTATAAAATGCATGGAACACATCCTGCCACTTGTATGAAATTCCTGAATAAAAAAATGAAATATCGGGCATATCAAATTGAGAGACATTCTGCAAAATAATTGGCCTGAAGTTATCAAAATTGTCAAGGTCATGAAAGAAAAGATGGATCACTTCCACATTGAAGAAGGCTAATGAGACACAACAGTCTATGCAATCTATGATTCGGAGCTGGGTTCCTTCATTTTGTTAGAAAGGACAATTGGGGGACAACTGTTTAACTTTGAATGGGGCCCTACAGTAGTAATGTACTAACCTTGATAGTAGATTATATTGTAGTTATATAGCTAGATAGTGGGAACACACGTCCTGATCCTGGAACCTGTGTTAAGTATCACCTTAGCTGGCAAAGAGATGTTGCAGATGTGACTAGTTAATATTTTGGGGTATGAGCTTGTAATAGGTCTTTTAGGTATAATCACAAGAATTCCTTTTAAATGAAAGAGGGAAGCAGGAGAGTATGATGATGGAAGCAAAGCTTTGAGTGATGCAATTTCTGAAAGGGGAACATGATCCATGGGATGTGGGCAGCCTCTGTAAGCTTGAAAAGGCAAGGGATGCGCTTTCCCCCTATGGCCTTTGGAGGAATGCAGCCCTACAAACACATTAATCTTCAGAAGAGTTGAGGGAATGAGTCTGTATTTTTTAAAAAGCCTCCAAATTTGTGATAATTTGTTACGACAGCAATGGGAAACTAATACAACACATGTGAAGTAGTTAAAGCAATACCTGACATATAATAAGATATAATAAGTATGAACACTTGCTACTATTTTGACTGTTGTCTTTGCTACTCAGTCTTTAGAAAGCATTCAACCTAGTTTTCATAGGCTCATAAATTCTGTATTTGTATGTATATCTCATGGATTCATAGGATACTTGGTAGCATCTGTGTATACAGGGAAGGTGTTATAAGCAGGTTTATGTAAGTGCTCTGCTCATTCTGCCTTTGCCCCTCAGATCTCACCTGCTGTGTACCTCCAGGGCCTGACCTTAGAAATGGCATAATGGGCTCTCTTACCCTTTGGTTGTTATGTTCCTCTAATTTCGTCTTAAGGTCTGTCTCAGGAGAGTGGCTATAAACTTTAGCCCTGCCCTGATGGGGCTCCAGAGGAGGTAATCATGAGTGTTTACAATGTACGTTTCATGAGATTCTTCTTTATCCTGTCAGTCGGCTAATTCCTAAGAGTCTGACTTGTGACCAAATGCGACTTGTGATCATTTCTCACAGGGAACTTGTTTATACTGGCAGGTGCCCTGCAGCTCTTGTCTGATATGTATCCAGTTTATTCCTACCAAGCTAGCCACTCTCTAGGGGAGCCCTGACCCAGAGAGAAGTTGGGTTTAGGTGTGTTGGTCAGAGGAGACAGAGGCAGCTGCACTAGAAAACTGGTGAAATTACTGAAGCCATTTTATTATTTATAGATCCTAGAGAGCAGAGGGCAACAGGTCCTGCAAAACCAGTGGGAAGGAGATGCCCTGTAAAACTTCAGAAGTGCCTTACAACTATATGAGAAGGAGGGAGGGAGGTGGGGAAAACAAAGGAGAAGGAGAAGAGGAGGAGGAGGAAGGAGAAGGAGAAGGAAGGAAGAGATGAAGCAGAGGAGTAGGAAAAAGAAAGGAAGGGAATAAAAGGGAAAGGAAAGGATGTATGCATCTAAGCCTTTATGGGGGTCCAGGACATTACCCAACTGGGAATTCTAACTGCTAGGTTTAGAGCAAGGTGGCATGAGCTCCATGGAGTCATGCTGTGACTAAGGGGTGGTCCCATTGGCACAGCTGCCCAACCCATCTGGGGTCAATGGAACAAGTGGGTTGGGGGTTCCTAGCTGTTCCATAGGAGGTGCTCATCAGCAGTCAGTTGTAGAAGGCAGATGTTAGGATCAACTACATTGAGCAACTGAGAGACAAAAATTGTGTCAAGAGTAAGCAAGTCCTGCTCCTGTAAAAACAAAGAAACCTAGACTCAAGAATCAAACCAAAATCATAGGGCTGGGCCCCAGATTTAGCTCAGTGGTTCAGTGGCCTGCCTTGTAAGCACAAGCACCCGAGTTCAATCCCCGGTACCAAAAAAAAAAAAAAAAAAAAAAAAAAAAACCCAAACCAAACCAAAACAAAACCAAAATCATAACATTTTAGAAGAAGTACAAATGGCCAATAAATACATGAAAAAAAATGTAAAACATCACTGGTCATTAGAGAAATACAAATTAAAACTACATTGAGATGCCATCCTACCCCAGAAAAATGGCTGTTATCAAAAATCTAATAGTAACAAATGTTAGTGAGGATGTGGCGGAAAGGAGCACTTCTACATTGTTGGGGGAATGTAAATTGGTACAACCACTATGGAAATCTGTGTGATGATTCCTCAAAAAACTAAAGATAGAACTTCTATTTGATCCAGCTGTGCTCTTCTAGGTATCTTCTCCAAAGACTTAAAATCATATTAAAGAAATACATGTACACCTCTGTTTTATAACAGCACAATTTGTAAAAACTAGATCTTAGAAACTGTTTATGTCTACCATCAGATAAATGGATAGGGAAAATGTGCGATTTAAACATAATGAAGTACTACTCTGCCACAAAGAAAGATAAATTTGAATGATTTGTAGGTAAATGGATGAAACTTGAGAACATTATAATAAGTGAAATAAGTCACACAACTTTAAACATTGCATGGTTTCTCTTACATGAGAAACTGAATATATATATATATATATGTATATATATATGTATATATGTATGCATATATATATTATATGTATATATATATATATACACGCAAATAAAGAACAGAAAGGTTTATCTAATAGGAAATAGAGAAAAGTTCAAATAATTCCCCAAATTATCTATTCCACTGACTAAAAAAATTTTAATACATAATACTAGTCTTCTTCATTTATGCTACTGATTCCTCTTAGTTCATTGAAAACTGCTATTGTCTGTGTCTTCTTTGTAAGAGATAAACTTTTCTTGTCTATGTCTTGTATTTTGAATAACTACTTTGAAGATAATACACAGTGTATTAATTATTCTCTTACTATATTGTTATGAAATTTTGTTTTATTTTTTCATAAATTTTTTAAAAAGTAGGGCTGGGGATTTAGCTCAGCCGTGCCGCCATCTGCCTTGCAAGTGCAAGGTCCTAAATTGATCCCCGGT
>NW_022900913.1:46531909-46582351 GCF_012274545.1 Fukomys damarensis
AGATCAAAGGGAGGAAGAGGAATGAAGTCAAGGCATTTGTCTACCTGCCCCACCTTGCTGCCTGTCAGTAGGCAGGGGCCGTGTGCCTCTTCCACAGGCCACAACTCTGTCGGGTGGTCCTCTTTGTGGCTCTCTTGCCCTTGCTCCTCAGGCCTAGAGGTGGAAACAGACCCATGCTATTGCAATGCCTGATGTTTTACCATCTTTCATTAACATGTCTTTGCAAATTAATTGCATCTGGTGCCCTTAATAGTGTATACTTTCATGAGTGGGTCATGACTCACGCACTTCCACAGCATAGAGATGAAATGCCCAGGAACACAACTGAGGTCCCTGAGTGGCTTAGTAACTACAACCATCAGCATACGTAGAGAAAGAATGGAAAGCACTGGACTAGCTACTGGGCCTTGTCAGTGTATTCCAGCCAAATACCACCAACATGTACCTGCAGCGGAGCGAGGTAGGCATATTACTGGCTGCAGCAGGTGAGAGAGTACACCACAGAGAATGATGACTGGGGTTGTAGGATTTGGGCTTGGGCTCAGAGATCATCGGGAAGGTTTAAGAAGTAGGGCTTTGCTCTGAATTGGATACCCTGAGGGAGCAAGGGTAATTCTATGATTGTGTATCTCAATAAATCTTTTGTATAGGGAGGCCAGGCTAGACCAAGGAGAGAGCTATAATTGGTAAAGTAGCATCAATCACTCATATATGCCGGGAGAGAGGATGTTTGGTATTTTGTGGTTTGAACATTGCTCTTGTTTTTGTCTGAGGTCTGACATGATTACAAGTGGCCTTGTTTTTGCTTTGATGCATCATGATCAGAGCAGCCTTGTCTGATGCTGATGTTCTATGAAATTGGCTATGCCCACAAGGAGAGTGCCAGGACCTGGCTGTCAGTGCCTGGACAGCTTCCATCAATACCAAAGTCCAGGTGGATGTCAGGAGCTGCTTTTCTTGTTTTCATCCTCTTTTGTGGAAGTTAAAGTATGATCTGCATTACAATCATTTACAGAGCTTTTGAAAATGCAGAACCTAGAGCTACCAAATCTCTATGGGAGGGCCCAGAAGTCAGCGTGTTATATTATTCCAATGCAATCAGAATATGAAGGAACCACTGCTCTAAAAAGAGAGATGCTGCAGATCTAGGTTTGTAAATCTTCATTGTGGTAATCAGTCACAGTGTGAGACATTAAACCCTAAGGTCCAAGTTTATCCTTCCATTGCTGTCAAGTTCCAGGACCTGGGTGTTACAGAATCTTAACTCAGTGAAATTAGCCTTGAATTTTGAATTTACAAGGTTATCTGTGCTTACACCTTGTGTGCCAATTTTAGAAAAACCTCAACTAAGTAGGTCAATGTGTAAATTACAGAAGAGAAACGGCTGATCATCTATTACCATAAATCAATAAAATGTAGACACCAGTAGAAAGGCAGCTGCCAGAGAGAGAGAGAGAGAGAGAGAGAGAGAGCAATAAGGAATTGCTTTCAAACTCAACGAGAGCATTTGCAAGGATAAATCAAACTTCTGGAGACAGAACTTTCAAACGTGCATGACTGAAATTCTGTATAACAAGACAAACTGTAGATCAGAAATGTGATGCCTTAGCTGCAAATTGTCTAGTGAACTCATGGTGGATAAAAACACAAGAATCTTCCTCAAAGGAAAGACTGCAATGAAAATAGAAATGAAGTTAATTTCTTCTAAAACCACAACTAAGAAAATATTTGGCACATATTTGCGGCAGATCCTAGTAATGAACTTGATGCTGAACAAGATGAATTTCGAGGGACTAGCAAAATTCAGCTCTTTAAACCGATAAGGGCAAAAGACTTGAGGCACAGACCTCACCACCAAGACTAGTTTAGGGCATCTTTTGTTTTCCAATGAATTTTTCTGCTTTTCAGATGTAGAAGAACTGAACTCACCATAATCAAATAACCCCACCGAAGCTTTCTTAACAGGGATTTCTGTAATGAATCTCTTTAGCCTGAATAATGCGTTTTGCCTTACAGTCTATTTTGTCTGCAATCTCCACAGGCAGAGTATGCATCTATAGCTCATTACCATCATTCTGATGATAATGTTATGTCTCATAAATTACTAGGGAGCAAGGTCAAATTTAGCAGCCAAATCTCCCCTTTAGCAAGGCTATCAAGAGCCTATCTATTGTCCCCTTCCCAAGGCTACTCCCCTTTGCAAAAAGCCTCAGCCTCAGTATTCTTCCTTTCCCTTCCCTACCCTCCTTTCCCCTCCCTTCCCTTACCTTCCCCCCTCCCTCTCTTTCTCTCTCCCTGCTGCTTCTTTCTGCCTCTCTCTTTCTACCCCCTCATTCTGTCATAGTATTACCAGTTACAAGATCCTGCTCGATTTTCCCTGATTAATTAATTCAATTTTATTTTCATTTGAGAAAGGACAAGCACAAATGTGTAAGAAAGTCATGGAGACATAAAGAAGGGGAAGAACGTGCATCTGAGAGAGAAGAGATTGTCTGATTTGGTAAACAGATACTGAAAACTAGAGTTATAATGTCCTCTTAGAACTTTAATTCATGAGGAAGCCCTTTTTCATTGAAACTGTGTGTGTATAACCCATCCCAGTGAGATTTGGAAGAAAAATTTTCCCAGCCAAGCAAAAACAAAACACAAGCATTAGCAAAGAAAGATGTAACACCTAACATACAAAATTCTACTTTTCAAAATCAAAATTTCTTTAAAAATATTTACATTTTAAAGAAACTCACCTAGAAATCTATCATGGTACATGAATCTTTGACAATTGACAAAAGTTTTATATTTCTTTACAAAAGTTCAGCTGAATTCCACCATTCATTTAACTGCATTTACTTCTGAGAATCAGTAAGCAAAAATTCAACTTCATAAACACAGCTGTATTTGGCAAACAAAGTTAACAAGATAAAAAAGATCTATTTATTCATTTTCTACATAGTATTTATAAATTAACCTTGCTTCTAAGTAGTTAGGATTACATTGATTCAACCATTACTCCCTTAAATTTAATGTTTTTTTTTTCATGAGGTAGCAAGGCTTGTGAAAAGACAAAACTCTTGCGAGATGTAGCAGTTTAGATAGGTTACCAGTATTTCCTTAGAGTCTATAAATGAATCTTTGCTTTTAAATGCATATAGGTTTAAAACTATACATCTTCTTGGTAAATATTTTTTCTTAATGAAGTCCCTTATTCATAAGATCATGTTTTCATTTTGAAAATTAATTTGTTTGATACAATTAACATAATGGTTTTCTTTTGGGGAGAATTTGCATAGTCACTTTTTTTATTCTTTAACTTTCATGTCATTGTATTTTAGATAGGTCTTTTTTATACAATTAGGTCTCAGAACTCAGCCTGAGCATCTCAGAGTTTTCAATGCTGAGTTTAGTCCATTTATACTTCTTGTATAATGTATAATTGTATATGTTTGTTTATATTTCTACTATCTCATTTTCTGCTTTTAACATGCCGCATTTTCGTTTTGCTTGTTTCTTATCCCACAACTTTTTTGAAGTGTTCATTCAGACATAAATATTCCGCATTCTATGTATGTTGGACCTTCAATTTCTATTGAGCATCCTTCCTAACAACTTTTCCTTATTTTCTTTTTCTTTTTTTTTTTTTTCCATCTTACCTACTCAAAACAACCCACTTGTGTTTTTAGTCCTTGCAAGTTCAGGTTCTGTAAAAGAAGTTCTGATTCCTCAAGGGTGAACACTGCCACTAGGGAGAGGTAAGAGAACTATTTTTCTTGAAACTATGACTGTCAATAGGTTTCTCCTCTTTTCTTTTTAGCACTGAGTATCAAACCTATGGGCACTCTACTGAGAACTGCATAATTGTCCCTTTAAATTTTTAGTTTAGACAGGGTCTTGCTTAGTTTCCCAGGTAAGTCTCAAACTTGCAATCCTCCTGCTCAGCCTCCCTTGGTGCTGAGATGTGGGTGTGTGGCACCACACTCAGCTCATCTGGTTTCTCAGGACTCCCTAACTCAAGAGATCAGCAGGTAAGGGAAGGAGCCGTCTTGCTAATGGCCAATTTACAATGATTATCAGGACAAGATAAGACACTGATACATAATGCGCAGAAGCAATAATTTGTTTATATTCAAATGAACAATTGAGATGTCTTTAGATACTCTGCTGCCTAATTTTGATAGTTAATTGATAATTTCAGTCAACACAGCCTCAGAAGAGCATTGTGATTAGAGTTTAGATTCTCATTTCTCACCACTTAAGCTACTAAGACTATGAGAAGTATTTACTAAAAGTAAAAACATTGTAGAATAGGAAATAGAGAAAAGAGATGATGATGGCCAGTTGTGTTCTTGAAACCACTTTTAGCAGCAGGTACTACTAACTTTCTCTACTAAGTTTACATGCATATGATTTCTCAGCAATTAATACCAATTGGAAATCTGATAATGTTCTTTCCAGATAGAAAAAACATAGCACAAAATAGAAGTGTAAATAGATTCGACTAATTCAAGGAGGGAAGGTAGGGGGTTGTTCTGTGCTCCTCAGAATCCCCACTCCCTACCCACTCATGCTTACAGGCTCTGCTGCTGTGTGCACTGCTTTCTCATAGCTCGCTTCTTGGTCACTCTGTAAATTATCTTTCAAAGAGAGCCATATTTCTCATATTTATGACTTCTTTCCAGGGGAACCTTATTTCAATGACTGCCTGATATTGGGGTATCTCAGGTTGGAATGAGTTTTAAGAAACTCCCAAGCTCTAGAGATCCTTGTAGGATCATCTGAGGTTTCATTTGCAGCTGTATCAGTGTTATCGCTTCCTGACTGATCCTACTTCTTTCATGTCCTGAAGGTGTTCCTAAATATCACTCTCCAAAACAAAACAAAACAAAAACAAAAACAAAAACAAAAAACAAAAAAAATAAAACAACTATTTACTTTATGCAAATCTCAATGTCAGGATCTATTTCCAGGAGATTTACTGTAGACATAATCTTTTCCAGATAATATTTCTATTATTGCCAATTACTGGGTCCTTATCCTTTGGCTTTTGTTCCTAGACCTTGGATTTTAAGGTCATTTTCACTGGAAATCTTCCTATGAAAGTCTTGTGTGGCCTCAGCTGTGGAAAATTCACTCCATAAGATTTTCTGTTCATTTCTGTCAGTTGCTCCAATGATGTCACTGTCCCAGTATTAAATTTTATGTAAACTTCTCATTTTGACAGTTCTTAAACCACTGCAGAAGTATACACTCAAACTCCAGCACAGCATGAAGCAGAGGTTTGCAATTTTTTTTTCTCTTTTTTATAGCCCAAAACACCAAATTTCATTATTTCCCTGTCAAGTTGTGAAGATCTTTTTTTCTATGCCCTAATTACTGAGGCTATATCCCTTAGAGCATTCTAGCTTCATGAAGGGGTATTAGTTCCTCATTCAGTGTCTCACAGGACCCATGGCCTCATATCTGGCCTGATCATGTATTAAAACCCAAGCTACTAGCTATTACGGAATTGGATAACCATCCATGGGGAAGCTTTGGGATCAGACCCTACCTACACTTGTAGCTCTTAATTTCAGGCATCTTGAGATTTCCATTTATTTCTTGTAAGTTGATATGCCTTAATATTATTTTTAACATATTACCAGAATCTGAAATTACCACAAAGCAGTTGAATGTTTCCCAGAGCCAGGTTTCACTATGAAAGGGAAATCCGGGGGGCACTGGCCTTAGAACTGAAGTAGGAGAAATGACAAAATTGAGAAGGAAATGAAAATAAAGTCAATCTATTTCATTTGGGTCCATGACAGGTTCTGACTGGCTATTCATACAGTAGAACTGATCTAGAATCCTAGTGGATTCTAACTCCATGGTATTGTGAGTTCCTTGAGGGCAAGACCTGTGTTTTGCCTGCTGTTTTATCCTTTGAATCCCTTGAATCATGCTCAGTATGTATTAGGTGTTTAGTACATACTGTTAACTGAGTAAGTCAGCACTAAAGCAATACTGTGCCAAATGATCATCGGATCTTTAAAAAAAGAGAAGCAATAATACTTAGCACTATATCAATCCTAGTCTAAGGAGAATGACAAAAATAATAGAAAAGGAAAATGTGAATTAAGTTATCACATCCATTCATTCACATATTCTTCTAACAAATATTGTCCATTATTGAATCTGGCACTGCTGTTGACATGAAGAATACAATGATGAGATGAAAGAAATCCATATTCCCTGCCCAAATAGATGTGGGGAGACAGATTTTAAATCAATAAATCAATGAACAAAAATTACAACATGTTAAGTATTAAGAAAAGAATAACCAAGCATTCTGTGAGTCCAGGACAATATCTACTGTCCTGATACAATTATTAGCAGTGGTATATTATTACCAGTGACTCTCAGAGCTGCCCCAGTTTGAACAATCATCCTGGCTACAACTGAGAGGTACATAGTATTAGCAAAGGTCACAGCAGGGAGATTCACCTAACCAGGGAGATGAGAGTAGCCATTCTGGGGGAAGGCAAAACTGAACTGAAACACTTACAATGCAACCCACAGGCTACATTACTTGTAAGAATTCTGGGATGGAAGTCAGACTCTGCCAGAGAGCCAGAGCAGAAAGTGCACATTGTACATTTAAGAGATGAAGAGAAGCCTTGTCGTGCTTGTATATCAAGGGTAAGAGTCAGCCCAAAGGGGTGGAAGGCACACACCATGCAAGCCTTGTGGGCATCTTCTGAATTTGGGGTTTATCTTCTTTATCCTTTCACCAAAGATGAAAATGGTGGAGGTAGATAATTTGGCATTTTGAAAAATATCCTATTGAGTACAATGTACAGAACAAATTTAACAAAGGAAGCTGTTAGAAGGTTACTCTTCTAATGCAGTTAAGAGATGACAGCATCTTCCACCAGGTGTGATGGTGCACACCTGTCATCCTAGAATTCAGGCAGTTGATGAGGCAGGAGGTTTGCCACAAGTTCTAGGCCAGCGTGGGCTAAATAGTGAGTTCAAGAAGTTCAACACCAGCCTAAAGTACACGTCTCCATAAAAAGCGGGGAGAGAGAGGATAGCATCTTGAAAAAGAATGGAGAAGAAGTTGAAAATAAGTGGATGTGGAATGAGAATAGACGGAAAATGAATAGAACTTAAGAGATGGGTTGGCTATGGAAAGAGATAAATAGGGAAATATCTAGAAGCAAGTTCTGGCTTCCACACCTGCGTGGATAGAAATGCAGCTCACTGCTAGGGGATGCCACTAGCATTAAGATGTATGCAGCACATCTCTCTACCCATCCTTGCATTTGTCTCTTTAGGGACCCATGCTTCACTGACACCTGGTAGTATATAGCAAGTACAGTGACTAATAACAAATATACTTGTGACATGTAATGAGGAGTGTAAGTACCCAAATATGTACCTTACTAATTATCATACTTTCAGCTGCAAGTAATAAAAAACTCAAGTCAAAACTGCCTAAACAATGAGAATATCTGGAGACTCAAAGGAAGAGCTCTAGCTTGGCTGATTCAGTGGCATTGAGAATGCTGGTTCTTTCAATCTTTCTAACCTGTTGTTGCTCAGTTGGATTTTCCTAGACTGGTACCTTTTATAGTTGCAAGATTACAGTCTCAATTCCAAACTTGCAAAGCTATGACAATGTTCAGCAGCAGAATGACTATTTTTCTGTATGCATTTCTTTTTCTGAACTGGGAATGCTTCTCTAAAATCCTTCCAATAGATTCCTCCTCATATCTTAGTGCATAAAATAATATCACAAGCCTATTCCTAAGTAAGGACTGGCAAGAGGAACAGGATTGTTGTGACTTTTCCAAGGAAACACATGGCTTGGCAGAAGAGGGTGATTTACCAAACAAATCTGGGGTTTTGCTTATAAGGAAAAAGGGTAGAATTAATGCTGAGTAGGCAACCATCATATCTTCCATATCTATAGAACAAGGATGTATGTGGTATTGTCTCAGGAGTAGACAGAGTCATTCAGAAGATTGAAATAGAAGTCACCTTAGAGTTTGGAGGAGAAGAAATATTTCCAAGGCTGGAAAAGGATATTAGGTTTATGTCACTCTGAAGGCAGAACCTGAAGTCTAAGATTATGGCAGCACTTTAAAAAATACTAACATAAATCCATCTCCACCCATTGATTCTCCTGATTTCAGGTGTCCTTGTGGCTTTCCTGAATTCCTCCAAAGTCATATAAATACTGTTGTTTATTGTTTCTAAGCTTCAGTGAACTAAAAGAAAAATGGTTGGATAGTGTTTTGCATAAAATACTAGAAATATTTGTTACTTAGCTCTGGCTCAATTTGAGTCTGACCTGTTTCTGTCATTACCTCTGTAATAGTTCTCCAGCTCTTGCCAGATTTTGAGTTGTCAGGATAATAATTTATCTATCTTATTGTCAGATTCACTGCTAGTTTGCTTGGCTCTAGGGGAATCTAAATGACTACCACTATACATGGTGTGCAACTTGTATTTTAAATGCATCTAATTCCAGACATCCTCCTCCTGCCTCAACCTCTAGCTAAGGATTACAAACTACTGTTGTGATACCATCCCCCAACCCCTGTGGTAGAAACTTACACCTTAGACCAAAGATCAATTTCCCTCTACTTTTCTTTTAATTGTTCCCCCTCTACTTTTCTTTAAATGCGCAATAAAATGGCTGATAGTGTTCATAACTAATTGCTGAATTTGTCCCCCATGTTTTGGGGCCCAGAACTCTCCCATATTTACACATTTCTTCCTCCTTCACTTCTCTAGCCAGCTGTTCTCAAATCACGCCCATTCTTCAAGAGTCCTGATTTCCCAGAATGGTGCATAACCTATTTAGTTTTGTAAAAGGCCAGTTTTGAAGCTTCTCACTTTAAAGACAAATTTCTAGATTTGCTTTACAAGGGCAACCAGAAATCATTTTGCATGTTTCATAATTCATCCCCTTCAGCTTTCCCCCTTACAATGGGTCCTTTTCAAGGTTTTAACTACAAGCATTAAATTACCCTCCTGACGCATGTATCCTTTTCCTCTTCTTCCAAGGAATGCTTGGAAAGGAATCCAATTGTGGGCAGATGTTAGGTCTTTCTCAAAAGGGTTTTGTGTCAAATAACAAAACACAGTTGTAGTTTAAATAAAAATACTAATAGTGATTTGCATGATAAGCAAGAGTAGTAATTACTGCCTTTGAAAGCATATCATAATGACTTTTTACAATTGTACTTACACTCTATTATTCTTTCTTCCTTATTCTCTACTCAGTGTTTCTAATTACACTGCCCCAGGAAAATGCACTGAGAAAAAATACAGCAATCCACATGTGCTGGTGGAATACCCTGGCAAATGCTAGCAGTCAGACAGGACTTGGTGGGTAGTGCTGGGCCGTAGGACAGTCTCCCCACGGCGTTTGGGCCTCATTCTCCTACCTTCCTTTCCATCCTCACACATAACTGCTAGTGAATCAATTAATCCAAATATATTTTTCAAAATTTTTTGCTCATTGATGGGGTAATCTAAGAGATTCACAATTTATTCACATTTGTACTAATAGAGAATTGACTAATGCAACCACAAAAATGTTGTGCTTTCTTCCATATATCACAGAAATGACTTTATTATGTCAGGTTATCACTCATTTTATCCTTCACTGAAAGACATAATAGGGAATAGAATTATGAAGCTGTTTCTACCAACTGCTAAATGTTTGTGAGAACATCATTTATTGTATTGTGCTGTATTTCTTCACGAGAACTAAATGGGAATCTGTTTAATTTCAGTATTGGAAGTAGTGACACTTCTGAGAAACTTTTTTTTCTTCCTGTTGGAAATCTCATTATCTTTGTGAATCGTGTCACTAATCATTTTTCCCTTTGCTCTGGCTACTAGAAAGCTCAGATTATAATATTGTGGCTCTCCTCTTAAAATCTTCTGTGTGTATGTGATTGTGTGTGCACATTTGTATGTGTTGAACTCACTCTTTACTCCACTTAATTTTTCTGCACTTGCTTTACCCCACCCCAATGTCTCCACTTACTCATTTTTTCACACAATAAAAATGTATTTCTTAATCACATAACTGTTAAATGTGGTTATCTGGCAAGTGACATTCTGTGAGGTAATCTGTAGACCTGTGATATTTTTAGCTCATTGATCTGCCATTTTCTATAGCCTTTTGTCTTCTGTATGGGGTCTCTCCGTGCATGAAGAGTGGGGATCACGCAGGAGGGTTAGGGTCTATGGAAAGTGCTACATGTCATTGCTGCTTAGATTGAAACCACACAATCACATCAGGTAGTAGAAAGGAAACTAAAACATGGTTAGTGCCTGTTTTCTTCTGTAAGTTGGTTCACATATTTCGTTGTTACCTAATCCTGTGTAAAAACCACCATATAAGTCAGTGGCTTGAATGGCAAAATTGTTTATATCTCTCATGGTTTCTGTGGGTCAGAAATTTAGGGAGCTGCTTAGCTGAGTGGTTTTGGCTTGAGTCTTCTCATGGGGTTGCACTGAGATAGCTGCTGATTTTCAGTTATCTGAAAACTTGAGGTTTGAGGGTTGCTCTCACATGCCAGGCAGTACAACTGGGATATCACAGATGCCAAACTCTCTTGGATGATGCTTCTTACCAGGGCCAGACCATGGTGGCTGCCCTGTGCTCCCAGAGGGCAAACTCATCGTGCTCAGTAAGAACTGCCCCCACCCACCCTCCTTCCCCCATGCCCTGTGCCTTGCCCTCCTGCCCTGTCTGCAAGATGTCTGTTTCTCTACAAGTAGGCCTCTCTACAAGTAGGCCTCTCTACAGGGCTGCTGAAATGACTCACGACATCAGGGTTGACCACTCTCAGAATGAATGACTCAAGCGAGAGGGTCTAAGCCTTATGCCCTTTTTGACCTGGCCTCAGAAGCCTCACATAGCCACCTTTCCCATACCCTATTGTTCACATTGAACAGCCTTGATTCAATGTGGGAAGAGAGTCCACAGGACATGAATACCAAGAGACAGCAATCTGTGGGTGGTAATTTGGTAAACTGGCCACCACAAAGATTTTGTACAGAATAAATCCCTTTCAACATCAACCTTTCAAAATTCTCTTCCACGTTGATTACTCAGATCAATTAGTTCTCCCATCTTCTGTGAAGTTCTTTGATCTCTTAACAGGTAGCACTCTTATTGTCTCTTTGAAAATATCGTATCCACAGAATCACACAGTATGTAATATCTAGAGATTGGGTCTTTTCACTTGACGAGCCAATGAGGTTCATCTAAGTCTGTTCATGTTTTGTATCCAAGTAATACACCTTTGTATTTTTTGGTTCTTCATTCATCTATTGAAAAACATTTAGAAAGTTCCTGGCATACATGTCAATGTATGCTTAGAAGAAGCTGCCAGACTATTCTCCAGAGTGGGTGTAGTACTTTGCATTTCCAGAGCAAGTCTGAGAAATTCAATTGCTCCTAATCCTCACCAGAACTTTGTATTATACTTTTATTTTTAACTCATTCTCATAAACATGCAATGGTATGTCATGGTTTTAATTTATATTTCCCTCAAAGATAAAGTATCTCTTCAAGTCTTTGCCTACTTCCTAATTGTCTGTTTTTCAATGATTTAATTACTTGTTTAATTTTAAGAAGTACTTATATATTCTGGGAACAAGTCCTGTATCAGACATGTGATCTGAAATTATTTTCAACCAATCATATCTTGTCTTTTTACTCTGTCAATAGAATTTTGCTGAAGTTTTTATTTTGATGAGGTTCAGTTTATTAATTTTTAATTTTATTGCTTATATTTTTTACAAGATTCTAAGAATCCTTTCTACAACCATAGCTTTTAGAAGTTTTCTCCTATTTTCTTTCAATATTTTATATAAAAATATTTTATATTTAAATTTATGATTTACTTTGAATTGATTTTTGAATAAAGTATGAGGTTATGAGGATTGTTACAAGGATTCATTTTTAATTTTTCTATTTACCCAGTAGTTTCAATATCATTTATTGAAATGATTGTCATTCTTCTTTTTTTTTCAGCTTTAATTGAGTTTATTGGTACATTTTAGGGATACAGTACAGTTACATTCATAATTCTTCTTTAAATTATCTGTATACATGTTGCATTTGTCAGCTTTCCCACTGTTAGACAAAACATCTGATATCTGCAACTTAAAGGAGAGGAGATTTATTTGGTGCATGGTTTCAGAGGATTCCATCCATGGTTAGCAGGAATATCATACTGGAAGGACATGGCAGAGCAAAACTGCTTAATTCATGGAGACCACAAAACTGAGCAAGGAAACAGCACCAGAGAGGAAGGGGCCAAGGACTAAATATAGCACCCAATGTCATGCCTCTATGACTCACCCAGAAGTGTACCCCTCCAATCCCCTGTGAGGCTCCCAAACAAATCAAGCTAATAATCTGGTGTAACTGTCACATTACACCCCTTGTAAACCTGTGACCAAACACCTTAATTTAAACCATATTTAATATCCAAATAAACACAAAGTCGTAATTCTTTCTGACATAACTATTGAGTATCACCCTAACACAATAATTCCTTCCCAAAACTCTCAACCAGCCGAGCATTGCTAGAAAGTCCAAGTCTGCTACGAAACTTGAGGCAAACAGTTATCTGTGAACTTCTGTGGAAAAAAAGTTATATAATTCTAAGATAAACAATCTCTTTCCAAAAGAATGACTAATAGAGGAGTAGAAAAGAATTAGACCAAATCAAGACCAAACCCCAGGGCAAACATTAAGTTCTGTAGCTTTGTGTTTGTCATCCAGGGTACGTGGTGGTAAGATGTGAATTCCAGATGCTTGGGCAGCTCTGCTTCTCTGGCCTCTCTTTGGGGCTGGCTCCACTTATAGCCTATGACTTTGTTCTGCATGTGTTTCACATTCCTTAGATCTTCAACTTGCTGGGGTCTCTGCTTCACCTTCAGCTTCATTCTTACATCTTCAGACTCTACCTTTTTGGAGGCACATTGCCTAGTCTCCCAATTCATCCTCTGAAATCTGGAAGGAAGCCTCCATGTCCCCACAACCCTTTTCCACTGCATTCCCATAGAATCAACATAAAGTAGATGATGCCAAGGTTTGTTAGCAGCTGAAGCAGTAGCCAGGCCTCTTCGGGATGTAGCTCCAGTAAGAACTTGGATGGTTGAGCATGGTGAAATGAATCCCAGATAGCCAATTCCTCAGACAGCTCTTCTGGAGCAGAGGATCCACAGGCTTTCTTCTCCAGTGAAAGGCTTATTCTTTTGCATCCTTTTGTCTACCATAGGTGCAGCCTTACTGATTTCCAGGGTGATCTCAAGGCATCTTTCTTCCTTTTTCTTTTTAGGCATTAAGTTTATTGGTACATTTTAGGTGTGCCTTATGACCACATTCATCCTTGGGAATTTGTATCTGTACACGATAGATCTTGGTTCTTGTTTTTTCCCCATTCCCCTTCCCTCCTCTCTATCCCTTCACCCTTCACTGTCTACAAAAGCTTTGTTTCTGTTTTTTCCTTCTTATGTTTTTTTCTTTCTCTTCTTTCCTCTTTCCCCCTACTTTCCCTTCCACTCTGGAAATTTTCTTCCTATTTCACATTATCTATTATTCATTTTGGTCCTCATTTACACTTATGGAGTTAGTACATTTATGAAACACGTCTTAATTCTTTTTTCATTCCCTTCCTCTTCTCTCCCTTTCTCCTCCCCTAATCTCTTGGACCCCTTCACTTTTGCAAAAGATCTATCTTTGTATTTCCTATTTTACTCTTTATTTATATTGTGGGTTTCTCATATAAGAGAAACAATATGATATTTAAGCTTGTGTGTCTGATTTATTTCACTTAACATTATGGTTTGAAGGTATATCCATTTTCTTACAAATGACTCAAGTTTATCCTTCTTTATGCCACATTTTCTTATCCTCTCATCTGTTGTTGGACACGTAAGCTGCTTCCAAGATTTATGTATGCATTATGAATTGTGTTATTATAAACATGGATATACATATATCACTGTAATATGATGTCTTTAACTCTTACAAAAAAATACCAAGGAGGTGACTAGCTTGGTCCAATGCAATTTCTAGTTTTAGTTTTTTGAGGAATCTGCAGATTGATTTCCATTGTGACTGTATTAGTGTAACCTTCCTACCAACAATATAGAAGGGAAGCTTTTAAAATTGATATTGTTCCATTTGTTGATTCTTGGTACTATTCCTTATGCAATTGATATTTTGTTCAGAAGGTCTTTGCCTACATTTATATCTTCATACTTATTTTATCTTCTGTTTTCACAGTTAGATTTTTGAACAATTTTCATTTCAGTTTAGTAAGTGGTGAGAGATTTGGGTCTAGATTCAAGCTTTTGAATATGAGAGCCAGTTTTCCCAGCACCATTTATTTAAAAGGTTATCTTTTTTTCAGAATATGTTTTTCTCCCTTTTATCAATGATCGTACAGCCAAATATGCTTGGGACTGTTTCTGCATTTTCTATTCTGTCCCATTGATCTACATGTTTGCTTTTGTGCCCATACCATCCTGTTTTTAATCACTGTGGCTTTGTAGTATAATTTAGAAGTCTGGGATTGTGTGGCCTCCTGCTTTGCTTTTGTTGCCCAGGATCACTTTTGCTATTCTGGGTCTCTTCTGTTTCTGAGTGAACTTTAGGATTGTTTTCTCTAGTGAGAAATGCTATTGGCATTTTACTGGGGTTGCATTAAATCTATATAACAGTTTTGGAAATATGATCATTTGACAGTATTGGTTCTGCCTATCCAAGAGCATTTAATTTTCTTATGCCCTCTTCAATTTCTTTTTTTCAGAGTACTGTAGCTTTTATTGTAGAGGTCTTTCACTTCCTTGGTTAATTTCTTTCTTCATTAGATTAAATAAGCTCCTTTTAATTCTTAGTTTCCTGAGAATTTTTAAAAATTACAAGGGGACACTGAATTTTATAAAATGCTTTTTTGGCATCAATTGATACAACCATGTGCTTTTTCTTCTTTAGACTGCCAGTATGATAAGTTCAATCTTATCACAGTGTGAATCAGTTCAGTCTAGCTATGAATTTTGAATATTGGTCCAGTTTTGCATTTCTAAGATATAACCCACTTAGGCATGGTATATTCCTTTTAACATATTGCATAATTTTGTTTTTATTGTAGAATTGTGCATCAAATATCAGGAGCATTACTGGTCTGTGGTTTTCTTTTACTGTCTGTTTGATTTACTGCCACGGCAGTGCTAGGCTCATAAAATTTTTTAGAAAATATTCTCTACTCTTCTCTGTTCTGAAATTTATTGCCTAGAATTCGTAATATATTTTTCTTGAAATATTTGTTAACTAGTGAAGCCTATCTAGACCTCAAGATTGGGAGGATAATTTTAACTATGAATCCAGTTTCTTCAGTAGCTAAAAATTTGCTGTTTATTATAACCCAAATGTGATCTACCTTGATAAACATTTCATGTATATGTGGAAAAATATACATTTGCTTTTTTTTTTTGTGGAGTGGTTTTTGGTGGAGATCTAGCTCATGGTGCCATTCAGTTTTTCCATACTTTTGTTGATTGAATGTGAACTAGTTCTATTGATACTGAGAAAGAAGTGTAGAAGTCCTTAGCTATGATTTTCCATTTGTCTATTTCTTCTGTCTGTTTTGATGTTATTATTCTTTTTTGTCAAATTTGTCCTATTGTAATTATGTAATATTCTTATCCCTAATAATTTTCTTTGTTATGCAGTCTGCTGTGTATATTAATGTATCACTTCCAGATTTTTTATTAATGTTTATATGGTGTTTCTTTTTCTGTCTTTGTACTATATCTTTATTATTAAAGTTGAAGTGAAAAGGCCTGGAGATTTAGCTCAGTGGTGCTGTGCCTGCTTCGAAGTGCAAGGTCTTGAATTTGATCCCCAGTACCAAAAAAAAAAAATTGAAGTAAATTTCTTGTAGGCACAATGTAGTTGGTCATTTTGTGATCCATTCTGCTAATGTCTGCCTTTATTGGGTACAGTAGTTTTAGACCACTAACATTCTATGATACTTTTCATCTGTTTTACTTATGGTGTTTTTACTATTTTCTAATTTCCTTTCATTCTTCCTACCTTAGTTTATGTCATTTTAATATAACTTAATATTCCATTTAGAATTACCTACTGTGTTTTTGACTATATCTTTTTGTGGAAGGTTGAGTGTTTCAGCATACAATGTACATATTTAGCCTTTTATAGCATTCAAGTCAATAATTTACTACTTCAAATAGAGTACAGAACTTTTACTACCAACTAGACCCCTACATCTTTACCCAAAAACCTTAATGTTGTACTTGCTTATATATTGTACTGACACATATTCAAAGCCCAAAAGGGAAATAATAGTCCATTGTATTTACCCAGATTTACTAAATCTGCTGTTATTTATACATTTCGGATGTGATGTTTTCTTATAGTACCATTTTCTGTCTCTCTGAAAAAAAACATATCTTTCAGCAATTCTTCTAGAGTAGGCCTCTTAGCAGCCAATTCCCTTAGTTTTCCTTCATTTGAGAGTACCTTCAATGCCCAAAGCATTTTTTATGGGTAGAAATTCTTGGCTGAGAGTTTATTTATGTCATCACTTTCAGAATTTGTGAAACTACCTTCTGGCCTCCCCGGCCTGAGAAGAAATCTGCAGTCTTTTCTCTGGCTACTATAAAGATAATTTCTGTGTCTTTTGTCTTCCTTAGGTTATTATGTGTCTGGGTGTTGTAAAAAATACTTTATTTGGGTTTGCTAAGCTTATTAACTATTTAGATTTGTGTTTTTCATTAAATTATGACCTTTTCAGCCATCATTTCTTCAAAATTTCTTCACCACATCCTCTTTTCTCTCCTTCAGAGAGTCTGACAGCAGAAATGTTATTTCTGGTGTTGTACCAGTTACTGAGGCTCTGCTTGGTTTTCTTTCCTCAGTCTTTTTTTCCTCCTTACTTTTGTTCAGATCAGCTCATTTTTATTGGTCTGGCTTTTAGTTCATTGACTCCTCTTTAGTTCCATTTTTCTCTTGAGCATATCCAACCAATTTAAAAATTTCAGTTGTTTTTTCAGTTATGTAGTATTCATTTAGTTTTTCATTATAGTTCCCATTTCTTTAATAAGACCATGTTTCCATTTATTTTGAGAGTTTTCATTCTTCCCATCTGATGCATTTTTATGATAACTGCTTAAAATGTTTTTAATCTTGTCACTGACATCTATGGATTGACATTCTGTGAATTCAGTGATATTTTCTCAGCTTTTTTTCTTTTTGTTTTTTGCTGAGTAGTTTTGGATTGTGCCCTTGGAATCTGAGATATATATTATGAAACCCTGGGTTTTGTTTAAGTCTTATGGAACATATTGGCAGTTTTGTTTCAGTAAACTATTTTCATAACTGGGTTTAGGCAACATAATCTAAACATTCTTGCGTGGGTGGGCTATGGCTTCAAAGTCAGTTTTGGTTTCAAAGCCCTTGCAATGCCATTTAAGTTTGTCCCACGTGTATATCATCTATTGGCCAATTTGAGATCTGGGTGGTGGCCTGTCTCATAATTCAGTTCTCCTAAGGTATACTGTGCTGATTGGGGTCAAATTAACATGTTGTAGCTCATGAGTGAATCCAGCAACTCATAAACAATTTTGTGGGATGATCCCCTAATTGTCTTCCACATTGCAGTCTCCCTGATACTTTCCACTGACCTGAGCTCCCGTTTGTGATTCTCTAAGTAAAGATGTGGCCTTATTTACCCCACCCTTTGACCTTCTTCTTGTGACTGTACCAGATCCACAAAACGAAAGAAAAATAGCAGTAATTTTTGATATTTTGTTGGTGCCACAGATCTACTGACATGAATTTGCCCTTTGATTTTATACTTCTATGAACCCTTGTACTCTTGCCACAGTAAGTCTGTTTGGGAACCAGGGTATAAGACAATGGAGACAAGAAAAAAGCAGGACTATCTTCCTATCTGAGTATTAGGAATTTTCTCTTGCTCTTCAAGGCGGAAGTAGATGACTGCTTCAGAAGCTTTGTCTGCACACAATTTCCAGATTTGGGGCTGTACCAAATCCTTTCTGAGGAGTCTTAGCAGGACAAAATGGGATTTCAAGTTCTGGTGTTCTTTTCCAATAAGCTTTGACTTTTCTTTTTTTTCAGATTCTCAATTCATTCTGTCCAGGCTTAAAGCTGAGATAGACCGGGTGTGAGCACTACATCCTATCTAGAACTATAATCATTTGATGTAAAACTTAGTCTTTCCATTCCTTCTGATTTCTGGTTTCTATATCTATGAGGATTAGAAGCAATTTGCATCTTAGGACCCTCCTATAAGGCTAGTGAAATACATTGAATGATTATGTTTTGTAATAATATGCATTTGTGCAAACTTCCTTACATTCATTTTATTTATTTTATTAATCTTATTGAGTTTATTGGTACTTTTGAGGTATATAGTACAGTTACATTCATCACTGGGATCTTGTACCTTTACATGACAGATCTTGGTTCTCATTTTTTTTCCCATACCCCTGCCCTCCCTCCCCCGCCCTTCTCTATTTACAAAGACTTTGTTTCTATTTTTTCCTTTTCTCATATTTTTTCTTGTCCCTTATTTCCTTTCCCCTACCTTTCCCACTTTCCCTACACCTTTACCCTCTTCTTCCTATCTCACATTATCAGTTATTCAATTTGGATCTTATTTACACTTTTAATTTTTCACACCAGAGAAACTATTCGGTATTTACACTTGTGTGACTTATTTATTTCACTTAAGAGTATATCCTCAATATGCATCCATTTTCCTATGAATCACTCTAATTTATCATTCTTTATGACTGAGTAGTATTCCATTTAATAGAAAAAACACATCTTCTTTAACCAGTCTCCAACTGATGGGCAAATGGGCTGTTTCCAAATTTTAGCAGTTACAAACTTTGCCACTATAAACATGGGTGTGCATATATCACTGTGGTATGATTCTTTTAATTCTTTTGGAAAGATACCCAGCAGAGGGATGGCTGGGTCAAAAGGACCTCTAGTCCTAGTTCTTTGAGGTATCTCCATATTGATTTCCACAGCAGTTGCACCAGTCTGCACTCCCACCAACAATGGAGAAGGGTTCCTTTCTCCCCAGAACCCCACCACCATTTGTTATTGGTTGATTCCTTGATAGCAGCCATTCTTTGTGGGGTGATTCCACATTCTTTGTGGAATCTCAGTGTTGTTTTCATCTGTATCTCTTGAATGACCAGTGAGGCTGAACATTTTTTCATATATTTATTTGCTGCTTTTACTTCTTTATCTGAGAAATGTCTGTTCATTTCAGATGCCCGTTATTGAATTGGGTCTTTATATTTGGGGGCATCTGATTTTTTTTTTTTGAGTTCGTTATGCATTCTAGATGATAGTCCTTTGTCTGAGGAGCAGTGGGTAAAATTTTTTTTCCCACATTGTAGGTTGTCTCTTAGCTCTGTTGGTGGTTTCTGTTGCAGTGCAGAAAGTTTTTAATAAGATGAGATCCCAGTTGTTGATTCTTTGTGCTAGTTCCTTACATTCATTTTAGAACAAGGTTGGTTATAAATGTGTAAATCAAGTGAAAGGCAAATTACATATCAAGGGAAGATAAAGATATGTAGTTTGTCTAAAGGAACTTAGAGTCTAACAGAAAAACTGTAGTCATCAAGAGTTAGCAAGCTGTAGGAGCTGGAGAATATTTATTTCCTAGAGTTGTATAGACAAGAAGTGTTATAGTTGTTTGCAGGAAGCAACAGAATATGCAGGCCTCAGGAGAAACAAGTGAGTTTGGAAGATTTTTTTTCTTAATTTTTACATAAGACAGAATTCAGATCAGCTGAGAAAATCAGAAAAAATCCAAAAAGAGATGTGGACTATTAAAATGTAAATATGTTAGGAAAGCCACAGTGTATGTGGGACCCTGCTACTAGACTAGTGTGGCTAGAGTCTGTCCAGTTGAATTCTGGGTAGTGGGCTCTTTTTTTCTTGCCTGAGTATCCATTAATCCATCACCAAGTGATTGTACCTTGGTTTCCTTCTGAGTAGCTCTGTTTGCATACTCCAAGTTGAGAAATGAAGTGTGTTTTTAAGAGAAATCAGGGGTTCCTGCCATCTTGTTGCCATATGTCTTGATTACTTTCTCATTGTTAGGACAAACTATCTGATAACCACAAGTTAAAGGAGAGGTTTGTTTTGGCTCAGTTTGTAGAAGTTTCAGTCCATTGTCAACTGGCTCCTAGGCAAAGAAGCATGGCGGAGTGGTATAGCAGGCAGGAAGCAAGAGAACAATCAAGGGAAGAAGGATATATGTATAGAGAGACACCCTTCCAGGCCACACCCACAATGATCCACTCATCTCACCAAGCTTTACCTCCCAACATCACACCCAGCTGCAAACTCATGAATTGACTAAGCTAGTATCACACATGGTGATCCAGTCACCTCCCAGAAAGCCCCACCTATGAGCTCATGAAACTTTGGGGGGCATCTTGATAAGCAGAACTCCAAAGGATTTAATCCAACAGCTTGAAGGCACAGCCTACCGATGAAAACAACTTGAATCCCCAATCTAGCCATACCTGTGGCCTTACTCCAGAACACTCAGAGATAAGATGTTATACATATATGAAACAAAAATTTGAACCAGATATCTGAGAATGAGAGGGGAGAACAGTGAGTAATTAGGGAAAGGGAAAAATCACTGGCCAAGAATAGTTTGCAGGATTACATAGCCTTTTGCAACCTAGTACTAGCAACTGTTCTGGCTATGCCTTCCCTGAAACAATCTCTCTCTCTCTTTCTCGATTATCCCTGAAGGCTCACTTAGGTGAAACTTCCTCCTGCATGCTTATGTCATTTTTTATATATTTCTCTATTATAGCATTTATTTCCTTCTTTGCTATTGTTTTTTAATGTTTTCGCATTATTCTCGAAAGTCCTTGAAATAGAGACCAAGTCTCAAAACCCCTCAAAGCATTTAGCACAGTATCTGATATACAATAAGAGCTTATTAACAGATGCTTGAGGAATAGATACTGCATGAATGAATTAGAAAGGCAATAACTAAAAAGTAACCTTTGCCAAATTTCTCTGACTTTTGTCACAACTATTCCTGGAAGCCCCCATATTTTAGTTCACAGAATGCTGGGAGTTTCAAATTTGTTCACTATAATTTGTTCCTTCTATATTTTCCAACCTGCCTTCCAGCTAGGCATGGCCATGGAACGGGCCTTATTGCAGTGAGCCTGGAGTTCAGAACTACCATTCTGTATATTTCCTTTTCTACTGTCTGGGGAAGGCGTCTTGTGACCTTGAAACCCAAAGGTTGAACGTAGCCAAGGCTCCATCATCCTGAATCTTTAAACAACTTTGGGAAGCAGAACCCTCTCCCCATCCCATCAACTGTCAACCAAAAGAACAACTGTTCTGAACTGTTATAGGAGGCAAAAACTTTCAAGATGTCAAGTCACTCCAATTTGGGGGTTTGTTTATTTCTTAATAATATCTAACATTGTCCTACCTGATATAGCATCCAATAGAATTTCCTCTGTCCATATCAGGTTCTGAGTGTGGTAAGCATTATAGATGGGGAGAACTATACTCCCTGTTGTCTCTGGCATTGTGTGTCTTAGGAAAATGTTACTAGTGGTATGAGGAAGCTGGGAAGTTTTGGAGTAGGAGGCTTTGTGTATCTAGCCAGGGAAAATTACAGAATAGGTTCTCAAACAACCACCACACAGAGGAAATACATGAAAGCAAAACCAGTCACCTTAGCAGAAACACAGGTGATGATGATTTCCATCGCAGGAGAGAATACTGTTCTTATGACAGTTCTTTCCACGTGTCAGTAGTCTTAACACACTATGCCTTCAAATCTCATAGACACTGCTTACTGATTCCAAGCCTGGCCAGCCACAGGGAGCATTTTGACCTTTCTCTGGTGCAGGCAGACTGCAGATTCACCAATCAAAATCTCTCTGTCCTGTCAATGTCAACTTTCTAAGCCATATGATGAATATTTAGCTGACTTGGTTAAAGACAAATAAAAAAGTGCCATAAGGTGCAGCATGTTACTGGAACCCACCAATCAGTGTTGCCAGCTGCAAACTTTCCTGGCTGGAATATATTCTATTTTTCCCATCAAATCTACATGCTCTGAACAAGTTCTTGAAGTGTCCATGGCGCACCCAAAGGAGAGACAGGTATTCCTTATCTTCATCTACCCAACTCTGCTGTGGGGAAGTAATTGTAACAATTGTTTCTGAGAATCAAAATTTTCTCTAAGTCAGATATCCCTTATCTCCTGTGCTAAGAATTGGAGCTTTTCCCACCCTCCCCATCAGTATTGCCTTCACATAAAGCTCCTTCTTTGTCCCTAGGACTGGCTTACCATTATTTGACCCTTGGAGTAATTACCACTACTGATATTTAGATATCTGTGGCATCAGAATCACTTTCATAATGTTTTATATATGTGAGTAGAGGATTGTGAGACTCACTTTCTGGGATTCTGATTCAGCAAGTGTAAGATGAGGGTCAAGATTCTTCACTTTCATTGTTACCCCACATGACACTGATGATGCTGGTGAATCTGAGACCACACATATAGGAACAAACCTTCCTCTTGGTTGTGAGTAATCATTCTAGGACACAAATAGTTCATAATATTCTCCTGAAAATTCTTTAATGATTGTGAGACAAGAAGGTAAGACATGGCTAAAATTGGCTCGGAAAGGAGGGATGACAAAATCCCAGAGCAGACGTGCAGGGCAGTTCCTAAAGCTCTGCACATAGACTTCTCCTGAGAAGTAGAGCAAGTTTTCCTTAGGATGGCCTGGACCTGACATCAGCCAAGGAGTGGATGATACGAAAAGGTCAGTCCACACTGAGTTCCTGCCACTGTGTTCTCTTGCATGGTGGCCGCAGTGGTACACTGTGGAGTGTACTTCTTTTCCTACTTTTACTTGGCCCAACTCATTCTGCAGAGCCTATTTCTTACCTTTAATAAAACTTTATTACCACTTGTGCTTGTCTTGACCATTCTTTCCTAGGACAGAAAGAACCTAGAAACCACCTCCAGAAGGAGACTCAAGCATCCTGAAACACAATAACGGTTTCCTATTATCATCAGGATCAGGTCCAAACTCCTTGGGTGGCGCATCACGGCTCATAAGGGACGTCTTCTCATTCATATTTCTCGAGCCAGAATTCTCATCTGCTTTGTCACCTTTGTTTCAGTCATTCTGAGTTATGGTGTGTGTGTGTGTGTGTGTGTGTGTGTGTGTGTGTGTGTGTGTGTGTGTTGTGCTTTAAGGATCTGCTGTACTTCTGAAGCAAGAATGCAGGGTATAGCAAAGATGGCTGGGAGAGTAAGCCTGATTTGTTAATTATGAAATCCCAGGACATACATGCAGAATAATTCTCAGGACCCTGTAGGTGGACTTTGAGAAACCAGGATATGTGCAATGAACAAAAAGAGACAGTCACCATTAAGTGGCTTGTCTCGTGGTAGTCCGCCCTGTGTCACAGGGTGTACTTTTATTTTTGTTTGATTTTTAAAGTTTATTTTGGTTTTGTATTTTTCATCTCTTATACTCAGTCAAACTCACTCTGCAGAGCTGGTTTTCCCCTTAACCTTCACTTTTAATTTTTCCTGCCTCAAATAAATTTGAAACTTTGCCATTGTTTTTGCTTGTTTTGTTTAATTCTTTGTTGAAGACAGAAAGAACCTTGAAACCACCCCTGGAAAGAGACTCCAGCCCCCAAAACCCATTAACACTTTGTTCACACTTTTGTGAATGTGTCCCTCTCTTTCAGCTGCCCCCACCCAAAACCATTTCCTCTACTCACAGCCTTGTTTGTTTGTTTGTTTCTTTTTTAAATTGAGCTTATTGGTACATTCTAGGTATGCAGTACAGTTACATTCATTACTGGGCTCTTGTACATGACAGGTCTTGGCTCTCATTTTTTCCACTTGTCCCTGCCCTCCCTTCACCCCCTCCTGTTTGTTTGTTTCTTCATTAAGTTTATTGGTATGTTTTAGGTATATAATATAGTTACACTCGTCATTGAGAACTTGTACCTTTGCATGACGTATCTTGGTTCTTATTTTTTTCCCCATACTTCTGCCCTCCCTTCACCCCTGCCACCCCTCTTTATTTACAAAGACTTTGTTTCCAGTTTTTCCTTTTCTCATATTTTTTCCTTTCCCCTCCCCCTCCCCCTTTCCCTACCCCTTTAGACCTTTTCTTCCTATTTCACATTATCTATTGTACATTTTGATCTTTATTTACACTTTTATTTCCTTACAACAGAGAGACTATTTGTTATTTACATACACGTCCTATTTATTGCACTTAAGAGTATGGCCTTAATCTGTATCCATTTAGGTATGAATGTCTCTAGTTTCTTGTTCTCTATGGCCACTCCACTCCGAGTCTTTATCTAGCTAATTTGTGTCAGCCTCCCTCACCTTAGGAGATCTTGCCACTCCTTCCTCAGGAAGTACCCCTCTCTGCATGCTCACAGTTCTCCCCATTCCCCACGGAGAGCCCTTAGCACCACTGCTGAGCTCACCCTTCACTCATAGGTGTCTCCCACCAGGGCCCACGGCTCCTTTTCTGAGATCACTTACTCAATCACAGGACTCAAGGGAGGCGGGTTGAGAGACAAGGAAAATCAGTAATGGGCAGAGGTGTGTCTGAAGACAGCTGTCCAAAGTCCCACTCCATATGGAGCGAACATCTTTTGCACAACTAAGAATGGTTTCTGCTCTCCTAAGAATGGACTTCTCAATGAGAAGTGACCAGTTATTCCTTCTGGTGCAGACACGTTGCTGCTGTGTATTTTGGCAACATCCTATCACTGGAAAACTGACCAAAACATGACTAAATGTTACTTATAGGACACTGTATTCTTGCAAGACCATGCTATGCACCCAATGCTCTTAATGTGGGGGATTCTACCAAACAGATCAATGTACTATATTGGTCAAAGTGGTACCTCAGTGTTGAACTGAGTAGAATTGCATATGGAAATTCAGGACACCACAAGTGAAGGGAAGAAGAGCCAGCTGCTATCTTGGCCTGTTCCTCCTGTTACTTGAGAGATAAAGAATATTCTCAGGATGGCATTACATAGTTGAGTTATATTGTTACAGAGATTTAAGCTTCACCCTAACTAATATAGATGGTGTCAGCCCCGTAGGTAAACATCAGGATAAGAGGTAATGAGTTCTCTGTCTCTTGCCCCAATGTCTCCTGCAAAGAAAGCTCTGTAGAGAAAACAAGCAGGCAGAGCTCAGCCTGACCGTTTCCTGCATGTACCTGGTAGACCACACAATTAACCCAATATAAGCAGCCTTTCCCCTTTCTCTCCCTCGAGGAAACACGTGGAAAAAATAAAAAAGAAAATAAGCAATGTCTGCAGTAGAAAGCACTTCCTCCCTTTGAGACTTCAGAATCTGGGTGCCCACCATCAATTAATGCCAGAGAAATAACAGGAAATTCTCTGGAGGTAAGTGTGAAAAAAGGAGACACTTGCTTTTGAGGTCTCTGAATAACGACTTCAAAAAAGCCGAGATCTTTCTTTTGCGGGGTCTCACTTCCTTCTCACAAACACCACTATTGCATTTGCAGCCAGTAGCTCCCCGCCTTCTAGGAAACAACAGAACTTCACCATTCCCTAGCTTACCAAGAGCCTGCAAAATAGACATCACCGATCCCATTTTCTAAATGGGAAAACAGAGGCTCAGAGGTTGAGTGATTTATTTAAAGTGTCGAGTAAGCAAGCAAAGAAGCCAGCAGGAAATAAGAGTTTGCCTAACTCCCCAGTCAATTTTCAGTTCCCCAGATAACACAGAGACTAAATAAACCTACAGCAACACCATATGGTATCTGCAAAGTAGGGGGATGTTGGGCATTTGTACTAAAACGGGCTATAAAGGGAAGATAGTTTTGTTCCTGTGAGTAGTCAGGGAGCAAGCTATCCTTTTGATAATTCTCATCATTTTTAGTTCAGTAACCCAGGATGTCATGAGTTTTGAGAAACCTGACAACTCTACTAGTATCTCTCCTGTTTTATTTTTTTAAAAACTCAGAATTGTTATAAACGCCTGATAAGTAACAACTTAATTAAGTATTCATAGAATTCTGGTTTATTACACATTCTTCTTGGCTAGAAATCTTAAGGTCCCTTTAAAGGACTTCCTTTGAATTTTGAAATGAAAACATGTTCTGTGTTCTTTTGGGATAAGTTGTTTCAGAATTTTCTTCAATGCCAGTATGAAACTTAGTTTTAGTAAAACTACATTGCAAACCTGTTAACATATAACAGCTACCAAGTAATGCAATGAACAGTCCCTTGAACACAATGCCACATCCCACCAGGCTGCCATAAGGGGCAAATACAATTTGTCTATAGAATTAGGCTTCGCAGTTAGAGTCCCTGCTTTGGGTGTGTGATATCCTGTGGACTCCAAGCAGATTTAGTGTCCCCAAACAGATGGGCTTTCCCTTTATGGACTACTCTTAAGTTTTCTAGGCAAACCGCAGCTGTGCTAATGTCCCTTTGTGTAAAGAATTGCTTAAGTTGAACCACTTCCTTTTACCTGATGTGTATTCAGAGTTTTGAGCCAGGGACAACTGGGATATGGAAACCATCTGCAGAAAAAAAGAAGATTCCCTTCTTTGTGTTCTTTAGCACTGGCTGCTACAGGGAGGAAAAGCTTCTTTGGATATTAGTCAGTGAGAGTCCTTAATTGCAAACAACAAACCCACTCTACTTAGCTGCAGCAGGGAAGAGAATATAGTAAATAATTTGTGGTGGCTCAAGGAACTTCTAGGAGGCTGCAGAATCAAGTTAGAAGGATTTGTAGATAGAGTAGTGCCCAGGTCTCATTGCCAGACTGCTTTGGCCTTGCTACCTCCTGGATCTGGATGCATCTCTGCCTTCTTGGCCAGAATGCTGTCTTCACAGCATCATGTTACATTATGGATCTGGAACACTCTCCAAAAGCTTATGTATAGAAAACTTGGTCTGCTGGTGGTGCTACTGGCTGGTGCTACAAACTATAGGAAGTCTCTCTCTCTCTCTCTCTCTCTCTCTCTCTCGCCTTTCCAGTCACCATGTAGTGAGCAGCTCTGTTCTTTCAATGTTCCCCACCATGAAGTTCTCCTTCAGTATAAGACCCCAAATAACAGAGCCAGGAAACCATTACTGAAATCTCTGGAACTGTGAGCCAAAATAAACCCTTGCTCTTTTAAGGTGAGGTTCCCAGATATTTATCACAGTGCCTCAAAGCTGGTGGGCTTGTTTCTTTGACTACTATATGCCTAACCATTCAGCCCAGAAGCCTTTGCAACTGGCTTTCAGGTGGAGTTTTGAAAAGTTTAGAGAAGCAGGCTAAAGAAAGCTTAGAAGAAAAAAAAATCCTAAATTGTACGATATCTAGTAACACCCAAACAATTTTTGCACATATATATAAAATATATGTGAATTATGTATTTGTATGTGAAAATATATGATTT
The DNA here is from genome assembly GCF_012274545.1 of Fukomys damarensis. Classification (NCBI taxonomy): domain Eukaryota; kingdom Metazoa; phylum Chordata; class Mammalia; order Rodentia; family Bathyergidae; genus Fukomys; species Fukomys damarensis. The sequence continues at coordinate 46,559,474 of NW_022900913.1, forward strand.
AAATATAAAAAGGAAAGCTTAGAAAACTATAAGCAGAGCTTACTAGATGATTCTATGTGATCTCAGAAGAGCAAAAATCTGATAGGAATGAAGATAATAAAGTCTGTGCAGATAAGTTTTCAAATGGAGGACTCTATTGGGAATTGGACTAGAGACCACGTCTGCTACATTTTGTCAAAGAACTTGTATGTATGGCGTACATGCTCTGAAACTTTATGAGAGGCTAAATTTAAAGGTGATAGGCTAATTTTTTATGGTAGAGAAAATTTCAAGGCTGCATAGTATTCCAAGCGTGGCATGGTTATTGCCTACTCCTTTTCACCAGATTTACAGTGAGTCATGAGCCAAACAGTACAGCAGAGAGATTTGAGAAACCTGTAGGATGGCCAGAAAAGAAGCACGTGTGAAGTTGGGGGCACAGAATATGTGGTTACTGAAGAGATTAACTCCATTAAAAGGGGGAAGGAGTAGTAAAAGGGGTTAAGATGAAATGTACAGGTACCAATTTCTCAAGATAAGTGTATTTATTATGTATTGCAAACATATACTTCTAATAAAAATGAATCAATGATAAAAAAGAGAGGAAAAAAGTCCGTTGTACTGAGACGATAGGAAGGGTGACTTGAAGGCATCTCAATAATTGGCCAGACCCCACTCATTGCAGGGTCAAGTGTAAAACGTATGAACCTTTCATTTGAGAAGAAAGTCCTCGGGAACTTTTGGCCACAGGGCCATCTAGACAATTATTTCCCCAGGATTCCTCTCAGAGTTCCCAGCCATCCAAGCACCCAAAGGCCATTGGAGACTTGGCTACTGCTTGAACAGGTGGCAGACCCTGGCAATGTCCATGTGATGCTGGTTTTGCAGGTATACAGAACATAAGAGTTGAGGGCTTGGGGAGGATTCCACCAAGACTTCAAAGAAAGGTGTGGGAGGCCAGAGAGTGTATGGTCAGGTTGGACTCTCTGCAGAAAACCCCTGATAGGGTGAAACATGGAGTTGTAAGAGTGAAACTGAAGCTGCAGTGGTGGACCCAGGAAGTTAGACATAACAGGAATGTAGAATGTCTACCAGGGAAAGCTTTGGGCAATGAGCAGAGCCAGTGCAAGTAAGAGGCCATACGCGCTGCAGCCGGTAGTCATAGGGGGAGGGCTGCACAAGTCCTTTGGTGCCCACATCATGCCACCTTATCACGGGGTTGCCAGACATGGAGTTACAGGGTTAAATGTTTACTCCGTTGAGTTTTGATCTTGCCTTCAGCTGAGACTTTCTTGGTATTCTCCTATTCCTTCTTTTTGAAATGGGAATATGTCCTACCATAGCATGTTGAAGATATATAACTTTCTTTAATTTTTGAAAGGGGTCACAGCTAAGAGTTTGCCTTTAATTTCACCCAGAGAAGACCTTGGATTTCGACTTCTGAACAATGCTGGGATTATTAAAAGTTTGGGGACTCCTGGGGGAGATGAACTGAATGGATTTTGCATTATGAGAGGGATATAATCCTTCTGAGGTGCAGGGCTGGAGTGTTATGGTTTGAATTTGGAATGCCCTCCAAAAGCTCATGTGTCAGAAGGAGACTTGGTCCCCAGCTGCTGGTGTTATTGGGAAGTGATAGAACCTTTAGGATGTGGGGCCTAATTGGAGGAAGTGGGTGACTGGGGTGCACCTTTAAAGGCTATATTTTGTCATGGTCTCTCTCTTTCTCCCTCGCTCCCCCTCCTGGCTACTATGAGATGAGTAGCCCCGCTATTGCACTTGGTGTTTGCCTCATGACAGGCCCATAGCAACAGCTCAGTGACCTTGCAGCCTCTGAGACCATGACTGAAAACAAATCTTTGCTCCTTTAAGTTGGTTTTTTTTTCCCCAGGAGTTTGTCACAGCTGTGAAACATTGACTAACACAGATTGCCTTCTCTATGACATTCTTTTTCAAAATGAAATTTCACTTGGTTTATCTGGTCATGCGGCTCATCTCCAGCTATTCACAAGGCTGGGAAAACAAGTGTCTAACCTCTACCTTTGTAATATAGATGATTTCTCAGACATTGAAAAGGTGTTTGCAAAGTAAATGGTGATTCCCAATGTAAAGCATGCTTACAACACCAACATTTTGGCTGTCTAACCATCCTATAAAACTTCTTCAACACTACAATTATAAACAACTACAATCACAAGAACAAAATGCCCCTGGTTAACATTATGTATATTCCTTGCATACCTGAGGAAAATCCTCACTCTCTGCTCTAAAGACTGATCATGGAGAGCTCCTCGGTTTCACACTAAGCTCCGAGCTCAGGTCATTGGGGGATGCTTATCTCTTCAGCTCAGTCACAATCCCATATTGATGTCGTATGACCCAGACACTGCTCTGTGCCTACACATGCACTATAAAATGGGAAGGAAGCATAAGAAGGGGAAAAAAGAATAGTTGGTATACACAGATATAGCAAGGAATAAAAATGAACGTCTATGCTGTCATTTCTGTGTCTATATGGACATGGAGACACCCTTCTTCCATAACCATGCCAGGCTCTTCTTGCCCTCAAAACAGGGATATTAGCAGGATAGGACTCTTTGCCTGATGAGGTGACCATTACAATCCTCATCTATAGAGGATGATACCCATTTGTGGTTCTGGTGTGTTGTTGCTTTGGTCTTCCTTTGAGTTCTACTACTAGACATTGCAATACTTGTGGAGGGACAAGTGTAAGTACCAAATAGCTTCTCTGGAGTGAAAAACTATAATTGTATATAAGATCCTAATGGTATAATTGACAATGTGAAATAGGAAGAAAAGGGCTAAAGGGGTAGGGGAAGTGGGAAGGGTAGGGGAAAGGAAATAAGGGAAAAGAAAAAAATATGAGAAAAATAAAAAAATGGAAATAAAGTATTTGTAAATAGGGAAGGGAGGAGTGGGTGAAGGGAGGGCAGGGACAAGGGGAAAAAATGAGAACCAAGATCTGTCATGTAAAGGTACAAGATCCCAATGATGAATGTAACTCTACTGTATCCCTAAAATGTACCAATAAACTCAATGAGAAAAAACAAAAACAAAAACAACAAAATACTATAACCTTCTTTATCATGTCCTGTTAATCAGAATCAATAGCCTCAGTCAACATTGAAAACCTTCTTCCACATGACTTTCCAATAGTGTGAAGAGTCCAAAGTAGCCTCACTTAGTAAGAATTAAGTCTTATTTTCCAATTCAATGGAAACATTCCATGCTTCTCACAGAAACATTCCTCTCTTGGCTACTAAGACTTTTCAGTTGGCAGAATCCAAAATTGCAAGGATTAAAGGCGAAACTTTTACAGTAATCATTAAATGTAATACTGAGAAGTATCCCTCCTGCTTCTGCTCTTTAATTCTGAATCCTATGCAATTTGATTATGGAAGTATGCAAAGAGTATCATTAAAATATCATGTTCAGAGAATGTATCACATCCTATACAAACTAGACCAGACTCACAAGTTGTTACTGCCCAGCTGACACCACAATTGAAACTTCAATAAATATTTTAATCATTTTACAGGTCCAGCTGCTTCCGGGTGAGGAAATAGATGTTAGGAACAGTGGGAATTTGGGATTCTCTGAATCACTCTTATATGCCCTCAGTTTAAATTCTCAAGGTTCCTTTTTTCCCTATTCATTAGGCTCTAATTCTGACATAAGAGAGAAGGATGATTTTGATTTGGCAACTCCATCAGAATCAAATTTAGGCTTTAGCCTTGTACCTGAAAGGTATACTTTAATTTAGGACCAGGAGGTCCTTCTTTCTCTAATCATGCCTGGCGAAGAGAATTTGAGCTCTTCAAAGCAGTTAAAGGAACCAGAAAAACTGTATGTCATCAATATTGTTTGAATTCCTCCCTCTACTTTATCTTCTAAGCCTCCCTTTGTTAGAATGCTAATCCCAAGTAACCAGAAAAGAATATTTAAAATACTCTACTACTGCTCAGGTGGGTTTGTAATTGTCTTCTTATCCAAAAGGCTAGAAAACCAAGACTAGCTGCCCATTTCTTTACTCTCAGGATCAATTTCTCATTGGTCAAGGAGTTCTTAGTTGTGAACAGCAGATCCTACTTTACCTAAAACATGCAAATGTGTAATATTGATCAAATTAAGGCAGTCAGAGAGCCAGACCAACAGATATAAAGGTTATCAAACCATGAACAAGATTCAAATGATGCCACATTTCTGTCCCTGCTGCCAGCATAGTATTGTAATCCACTTGGCTGACATAGTAAAACACCTTTACTCGGATCTTTATCATCTTCTTGCTGAAAGACGACCATCTCTCCACCCTTCTCCCAGCAGTCTAGTTTATACTACTTTCTTCACATCACAGTCTTCCAAATATCATAAAAGTCTGTTTGACTCTAAGTCCTGTGCCCTAGCTTGCAAATGTATATAACAGATTCACAATGTGGGAAAATGCCCTGATATAGAAAAGATGTTCAAAACACGAATAATGTTTACTCTGTATGTCATATTTCCCACTTTTAATTAGAATGACATTGTCTGAATTTTTTTAGTATTCTGTTCCATCAACCTGCCAGTGCCTATAAAACCAGGAGCAGAATCAGAGAAAGATGTGATGTCTAGAGATTATCTGACTAAATCCCATTCCTATATCTGGAAAGTACAAAATTATTTATTCCTACTGTGCATGTGAAGCAAGTGAATCCAAAGGAAATCTAGTGCCCTGTACACCAATGTCTAAATTCCCACTGTGTTGTCACTGCGTTTTATTTGGATCTTTGACATCTTTGTATAAAAGATCATGTTTTTCTAATCTTGAAAGTATAGGATAATCATACTTATAATTGTTTTTAATGTTACACATAAGTCTATACCTAGGAGAATGATGAAAAAGTAATAGAGACAAAGGTGTGCTTTAGGATCCCCATTGGAATTTCATACAGTGCAGCAAGAAAACAACTCAAGAGAGCACCTTTTGTCATGCATTGAGCATCTATTCCCCTTTGTTTTTTTGTACTAGAGATCAAACTCCACCTGCAATGCACGTGGTAGAATCACTGAGCTAAATCTCCAACACTATTCCCCTTTCCTTTGGTGACAATATTACAGTTTCACTGGGAAGATTCTCCTCACATCAGTCCATGTGGGTGGTGGAACTATCTGCCTATCCCCTTAGCCAAGGACACAGAAGCACTGAGCAACCAGAATATTTCATCCTCCTGCTTTGAGATGCTTATGCAACCCAAGCCAGGGCACTAAAATTTAGTCTTTGATTGAGGTTCTGTGTCGAGAAACCCCTAAACTTGAAGTTTAGGATATATACAAAGAGTGACTAAAAAAAAAAAATGCTATGCATTTAAACTAAAAAAAAAAACCAGTAAAAGACACATTACCATAATCCCCTTCAAAGTACTCTTGCTTGCTTTAAACATATCTATTGCATCGTTTTTGCCACTTTCTGAAGAATTCTGGAAGTCTTCTTGTGTCTTTATGAATGTGATAAAAAAATGTGGTGAATGCTGCTGCCAAGTGCCATCCAATGGAAAGGCAGGCTTGTACAAATGTTACAGAGTCCCCATTCATTGGATCTGGTACCATGCAACTTCTGGTTCTTCCTCAAAGTCAAAATGACCACGAAAGGTAAACATTTTGAATTGAGTCACACTATGGAGACAGCCACAACAGTGCAGCTAAAGACTCACAAAAGAGGACTTTCAGAACTGCTTCAGAAAGTGGCAAGGATGGTGTGATAAGTAAGCGGGAGTATTTTGAGGCGGGGTGGGGGTATGGAAACGTGACTTTTACAATAATACTTTTTTTAAAAGTTTAAACATATGCTGTAGTTTTCAATCACACCTGCACCTGAAGCTGCTGGGGGATCACCATGGGGAGAAGCTGCTTTGGAATAATCAACAGAGAGAAAGTCACAGCTGAAAGACAGACTGGATGCTGATATGTTTAGTTCCTGCAAGAATTTCAACTATTTACGCCACTAAACTTCTTTGCTTGTTTTTGTATTTGACTTACTTTTCCTTAAGTTTCCCACGTTTGCAAATGAAGGAGTCTTATCTAAAACATCTAAGCAAATTTTAGCATCAGCTGTGGATTTTATGGTAATTCTAGGTGAGTCATTCAGCTTTTGAGTTGGAGTCCCCTGGTTCAATCCTCTCCCCTTGGGATTTTCAGTTCCTCCACCAGCTATTAGAAAAACAAGTACGAGGATATTTTTACAACTCAGATTACATATCACACACACACACACACACACACACACACACACAATGTCACACCACTTTATTGTAGTTTTAAAATGGAGGCAGGATGTTCTACATCTAGGTGCATGAGCTATTTTGAAGAAAGTTTCCAGAAGTCCTTGGAATTATCATCCCAGAACAAAAACAAACTATAAAAACCTGTGCATCTTCCCCAAAATAAAATCATGCTCTTCTGTTTGTTTGCTTTTGTTTTTGTTTTACCAGTAAGGTTGTGCTCCTATCTGTACAGTACTTAAATGTCTGAGAACAAGATTATATACAGAACTGGATATTTGCTTTGTCTGTAAAACATTTATCTTGTCACATCATGGACTGTACCAGTAAGGGTTGACTACAGGCACAGATTTAATATGCTGTAATATACATGTAAAATATATTAAGGGTTTACAAGGTAGGCTTACAATGGCCACCTGCAGAGTCAGGTGTGGAAGAGTACAAAAGGTCCATTTGTGCCCTGGACAGCCAGAGGATCCAGCCAAAATTTGAAGGCCTGGAGCTCACTGCGGAGTCCCATGCAAGTCCATATCAGGAAGCCAGAGGGTCTGCACTGGAAGGTTGAAGAGTCTGTGCTAGAAGCCTAAAGATAAACATCCACAGGCAATGGTGAAGACCGGAAATCCTCCAAAGACGCAGAAGCGAGACTTCCTTCTTCTTTCCCTTTTTATTCCATCTAGGCTACAAGGCTATGGATCGGTGCCACCCAAACCCAGGTTGAGTCTTCTGTCTTCAGTAGTCCCTCATCTGGACACAGCCAGAATTGTGCTAAACCAATCTGCTAGGCATCTTTTACTCAGATTACATTCCACAATTCACTAACACATGGATCATCTTGTCACATGAGGCTGTTTTCAGTATGGGAAGGGAATATCAATAGCAAAGGACCAAAGCGCACAGTAGAGCTGAATGAGAAAAGCCACGTAAGAAAAGGCGACATCCTGCATGTTTTTATGTATACATAAAACTCGAGAAAATGCACAGTAAGCTGCAGTGATCAAAACAGATCAGTGATTGCTGGGGACAAGGATATCAGAAGGAATGAATTGCAAAAAGACTTGAGAAAGTCTGGCAAGTAACAGACATGTCTGGTATCTTGGTTTTGTGAGTGCAAGTATAAGTATCTATATCCAAACACATCAAATTGTACACTTTAACTATGTGAAGTTTATTGTATATAAAATCCACCTCACGAAAGCCATAAAAAGAAAAGAGTGTAGTTCCGAACTAAGTAAATGAAGCATGAAATGAAGAGCAAATTGAGCTGGGGAATATATTGGAATCGAGAGGAATCCTTGAAGAAAGCACCCAGAGCAATCACTTATACCCAAGGAAGTTGCTTACAGAGTTAGACAATGCTCTCTGGTGTAAGATACCTTAACAGCCTGCATACTCTCAAATTTCTCCTGTACCTGTGTGTGGTGGTACCTAAAATTCCCATCAGGGTAATCACTCCTGCAGCCTCCAGAGACAGGAACGTTTAAGCTGAGTACATGCACTGTGGTACCTCATTAACTAATGCCTTACTGGATTTACACTGCTGCCTCCCAACCTTCCCCTCAGAAACTCTAAATTATACCTCAGGGAGATCCTGGAACTCTAAGGTTCAGAGGTAGCTCATATTTTTTAGAGTGATGAGTCTTTCATGTCAAGATAATTAACAAAACTACCAAGTAGCTCTTAAACCTTGGGCTGTACCTACTCTTTGTCCAGACCCTCCGTCCTCAGTGCTCTCTTCCATCTGTCTCTCACCACTAAGACAGAAATGAAGATGGACCATCAAGACTATGACTACTGCTCTTGGCCCTGGCATTGCATTGCCTGTGACCATAGAGCTGGCCTCTCCTTATAGTCTTTTCCTTGCCACTCCTGTATAATCCCCGCCAAATACACATATTTTATTCTATTTCAAGTTTTTGGCTACAAAATTAATGTCACCCAAGTAATTCCAGTGATCTTCTGTTTAAGTCTTCGGAAATGCTACTCTCCATGCTGACCTTGGACTGCAAACCATTAAGATGACCTACACGGCAGAGTAGTTACTTGCTTGGACCCAGGGCTGTTCAGCTGAGTCTGGTCACTGGGGATAATGCACAGGTAGCTGCAGAACATAGGAAATACATTTTAGGAGGAGGGGCACCAAGTCCTGGTGGGCTGCAATGGATGGAACATGGGGTGTTGGAGGATGTATGGAGACAAGGCCTACCTCCAGAGCTGCCACCTCCTCTATTCTCTAGCTCAATGCTTCTGAAATGTGTCATGCAGGCTGGGCATTTCCCCTTCTGGACACAGTATGCTCCTGGAATCCCAGAATCCACATGTCTTGTTTCCACACAGAGGAAACAATTCAGATTTAAGTTAAGCTTTTAAATGAATGATACTCTAATCTGTTCATCTTGAAAAAGGACAAAGTAGAGACTTTGCTTTGCCTTTGTGTCTGTACTCTCACACATCCACATGCAGGAGCCTCGTTTGTGGAGATGTCTTTGAAATGTATTCACTGAAGATAATTATAGAGGTCTAACACTTCTGCTCTTCAATTAATGCTATAAAATTAATGGTCCTTCATTTTTACATCCTATGCAAATGATGGTGTCATCTTCAACTGTAAGCCTCTCTCTTCACACGCTGAATATGATTAGTGTCCCTTTAAACTGAATTAGAGCATGTGACCTTCTGGGGTATGTCAGGAGTGAAACCTCTGTGTGCTATTTCCAAGGTTTTATTATAAAATGTTCTTAAAAGGCAGAATTTCAAAGTTGACACCAAAACATGCTTCAGTGACTGATCTTTTGGAATTTGTGGCCTTAGGAGAGAGCAGACTGGAACAAAACAGCTCATAAGTCTACTATTTTCACCTAAGATTTACCAGGCTTCACAATAAGCACATTTCCAAACAAAGAAGAGATAGATTTGTGTGAGATAAGGAGGCAGGTATAATGGAAATGTACTGGTATTCAAATATTGTACCCATTAGAATATCCTTTTGCAAAGAGACCCAGGGGAATTCTTGGTGTGAGAGTAGACATATTCTCTTGACAGGAAGTTTTGAAAACTAACAAAAATGGCTGGCAGGGAAAAATTAAGATGTTGCAATTCTTTTATTTCAAGGACTGGGTGTCAGAGGCTGATGACTCTGGCTTCTGAGACAATGCTGACATCTTGCAGGATTTGTTATGTGCACATATCCATTCCAGAAGGTGAATTTTTGTACTCTAGGCAGTTTGGATGAGTGGAAAATATTGCATAGCTTGAGTGTACTCACTCAGAGTCAATATCCTCACTTATTTAGAGAGGTTTCACCAAATAATGGGACACCATCTGGTGTTTGAATCCTGGGGAGGGGTATGCAAGTTTAAGAGGACTGGTGTCCAAGGAAAGTGACAGAAGGGACACGAAAAAAATGGAAACATAAAAGACTCTATACTTCTTTGCTCAAGTGGAAAAGAAAAGAATTGTAAACAGATTCAAGATATGGGCTTGAATCGGGTCCAAAATTGATGGATTCTGCAGGGTCTGGCAGTTGGAATTGGTTGGATTGATGGACATACTCCTGAAGCCAAGTTCAAAGAAAGTGTGCCCATTCATCCTTTGTGATCACTGAATTGGGTGAGACACAAATATTCAGAGATTTTTTTTCCTCTGTGGCAAGTGGGAATCCCTTGGCTATAGGAATACTGACTATGTGTTGAGAAAACTTGAATTGAGAAACAGAAAGACTCTGACTTCAACTATAGGTTTGCTTTGGGGGTGATGAAATTTGTATAGGGCAGACTGCCCTAAAACCCTTCTAGAGTGAATGGCATTACTTTGCACAATTCTGCTGATGTGTTCTAAGCAGCTATAGATGCACCGGGCAAGCAACATTCCTGGTGCCCTGCTCTGTCAGAAAAGGAATTAAGAGAGATGCACCTATCACACAGTTAGGGATGTGTAGGATGAACACAGGGGCAGGATCAGGAAAAGGGGCTGTGATCTGCTTATAATGATCTGGAGAAGAGTGCACTCACCAGAAATCCTCTGAAGAAGATCCCTGAATGTATGTGGGTGAAGAAATATATTACGAAGCCATTTGAGGTGGAGGGTGAGACCCAAGAATATTTTCAAGTTAAAAAATGTTATTAAATTGCTCTACATGAGATAAAGAGAAGAGTTTCTCATTCAAAGATGGAGAGAAGAGAGGGACAAAAAGAGAATAAGGGGAAGCAGGTGGGAGAGAGTAGGGCCAGAGAAAGACTGCGACTTGTGTAGGAAGAGTCCCTCTCCATGGCCATGGCCCCCAAGTCTTAAAGTGACAAAGCTCACAACATTCAGGGGTGCGAGTAGAGCTCTGTGAAACTCCAAAGGAGTTGAATTTCCTGTCTGGTTGATGGGGTGAAACATAGCCAGTACCCATAACAATAAGCATAAGGTAACCAGAGAACATCAGCCCTGGACAGTCGTGGGATCACAGAAGGATCATTGGATGGGCTTAAATGGGTAGTGGGATTGCTTTTTGAATCAAGTGTATCTTGCTATCTCAAAAGTGGGGAGGCCAGCGGAAACCCAAGTTATTCACGAATACCTTAGAGTAACTGGAATATCTAAAGATGTCTGTCACTTCTGTGTTTTGTATGAAAAATGTTATTTTAGGTAAAGGAAATTATTATAGAATCCAGTATAAGAACTACTACCAGATACCAAGACATTATTTGAACAAAAACAAGTGTAATTTTCTGTTTAGTAAGGCTGACCTTTAACTAGTTAAATATGTGGCTCCTACCAAGGCATTATGAAATAAGCATCCATCTAGGCATACTCCATCACAGGAGGAGTTTATTTGCGGTATTTAGGACCTTTTTTTGTTTGTTTGTTTGTTTGTTTTGAGACGGGGTCTCACTATGTAGTTGAAACTGACCTGGAACTATGTAGCCCAGGCTGGTCTCAAACTCACAGCGATTCTCCTGCCTCAGCCTCCTGAGTGCTGGGATTACAGGCGTGCAACACCACACCCAGCATTAGGAGCATTTTGAAGAAGAAGGAAGGAAGGAAAGAAGGAAGGAAGGAAGGAAGGAAGGAAGGAAGGAAGGAAGGAAGGAAGGAAAGATGGGAGGGAGGGAGGGGGAGGAAAGAGAAGAAAGAAAAGGAGGAGGAGAAAGATAAGAAGGAGAAGGAGGAGAAAAAGAAGCAGTGGATGGGTGGATGGGGGAAGAAACCACTTTATAGGACATCTTAAATGAAGCAGTGTCACCGCAAAGAAATAATGTTTTCCCTAAGTAACTGGTTTACTAACAACTAAATGTCATAATAACCTTGATTAGACCCTGTTTCATATAACCAAGTATAATTTTGTTTGAAATGATGGAAATCTGAATTGAGATTAAAGTGAACAAGAAATTATTTTTAATTTTGTTAGGCATGAGAATGACATTATGATTATGCAAGGAAGTGTTTATATTTTTAAGAGATGCATAATTAAGTACTTATATCCCAGAGACACAGGGTAAAATGACACAATACCTTGAATGTGTTTTGAAACACTTCAGCAAAAGAAAAAGAAAGGAGTTAATAGATTAAGTAAGAGGCTCAAAATCATGACAATTGCAGCTTGCTGTATTGTTTTTCTACTTTCTTTATATCTAAAAATTTTATTACAGAATTAAAAAGATATTTCAACCAAAATAAAGTTGACCCTTACAATTTTCAGTGTCTTAAATATCCCGAGGAAACCAACTCTCACCTCCCTTTACTCTTTCCTCCAGGGAGTGTGCAGGAGACCGCAAATACTTGTCTACCATAGATATACCACCTACCCCTGTATTTCAAGAAGTAACATTTGGGCAGGGGATTTAGCTCAGTGGTTCTGCTGTGTGCTTCACAAGCACAAGGACCTGAGTTTGATCCCCAGTACCAAAAAAAAAAGCAACATCTGGGAGGCGATAGGGCCTGAACTGTATCCTTCCAGATTTGTATGCTGAAGAGGGGTTGAGACCCCCTGTTCTTTATTTTTTAAAAATTTTTTTGGTACCAGGAATTGAACTCAGGTCCTTGCTCTTGCAAGGCAGGCCACCGAACCACTGAGCTAAATCCCCAACACCCCCACCTCCCTGTTCTTTAGAATGTGACTGTATTTGGAGACATTATCTTTAAAGAGGAGATTAAAGTAAAATGAGATGATATGGGTGGGTGCTAATCCTGTGACTTTTGGATATACTATTTTCAAAGAGGTGATAAAGTTAAGTGGAGACTATCAGGGTAGGCCCTAATCCAGTGTTGGGTGTCCTTATGACTGGGGGAGACACAGGACACATCAGCTTCAGGTCAAGACAGAGCAACAATGGGCTAGCTGTGAGGCCTCAGAGGAAACTAACTGATGCTCCAGTGCTCAGAACTGTGGGGAATAAATTCTGCTGTTTAGGCTTCTAGTCTGTGGTGTATGGTTAGTAGTGTGTGCAGGAGGGAATTGAGCTGGTGATACTGGATTTGTCTCGGCTACACTACTTAAATGAATTCCAGGCTGCTATTCTTCCTTTTGCCTACAAGCATCTTGCTCCTCCTTAAGATTCCACCCTCTTCTTCCTTTTGTTCACTCACAGTACTGAAATTTGAATTCTGATGATCTTACATCTTCTGAGGCCACTCTGATTTTTCAGTCCTCTTGATCATTTTCTGTCCTCAAAAAAACAATTCCCATGAAAAGTATGATGTTTAAAAATAAATAAAAATAAATACTTGAATTATAGTATTATACCCTATAATTCTGTTTCATCCCTTCTGAAGGAAAAATATCATCCTAATACGTATGTGTGTGTGTGTATATATATATATATATATATATATATATGGCTAAAAAAGGCTCTTATTTCTGGTTCACAGATTCATATTTGGTGTTTATAATTCTGAAGACAAGATTGTTAAATTGGGGCTTTTATGGTAAAGAGATGAGTAAAAAATTTATAATTACTTGTTAATTCCCTCCAAATGAGGTAGTTTGCCTTTTTTAAAAATCGCAACAGCCATTCTTTTTAAGGAGAAGCTCAGAAGTAATACACAGGTGCCTTGGCCTTGGCATAGCTAAACTGTGCAACAGTGGTGATTTCTGCAGGAACATTGAACTGAAGTCGTAACAACGGGTAATATTTTAATATAATTAAAAACGACCATTAACTTCGCTCAACAGGAAGGAAATGAGTTTTCCTCATTGTACACATTCTGAGAAAAGTAGGTACGAGAATATTTCAATGGTTATTTTACCCAATTCAAATGGGCTTTAAGAATCATCGCAATAGCCTTATAAAGTCTGGTGTCAGCAAACTGAATAAATAGAGCCACTAAGGAAAGAATGTGGATAAATGTCTCTCAGAAACATATGTAAATGAATTTGAGATTTCAGAGGATGATTAATCCTACACAGCAGGAAAGTACCTTTCCCAGGGGTCTTCCTCAGACTCAGGTAAATTGTCATCTTTATCACACTCCTTCCCCCAACCACTCAAAGAGAATATCTTATTAAACCTTCATAAACCACTTTCAACTTAAAATGATGCACAGTCATATTAAAAATGTGCATTTATTAAGTAGTCTATGTAAGTTGCAAGAACTTCAAAATATTTTTGAAAGTTACCTGCGATAGTAGTATAAGTTGCATTTCAGAACTTATTGATCTAAAATTTTTTTTACTGTAATTTCAATTTTGTCTTGGTTTTTTGTGCTACTGCTGTTCAATGATTAATACCTTGTCCTGCTTCTGGTCACCTATGTTTCTTTTAGTTTTTATTTTTCTGTCCCTCTATGCCTCAGCTGTCCAAATACAAACAACTGTCTAGAATAGACATACATCCCAAGACTCTCCTCCAAACAGTCACAGCCAAGTCAGACCAAAAGGAAACAGAGAACAGATTTATTATTTCAGTGGCCAAGCATCAGTTATGGAAATAAAAAGAAAGCAAGTGAGTTTTTAACCCATCAGGGCAAAGTGAGCAGTTGATTCTATCTTCTTATTTTCTTCCCTGCAGCTTTTGGGGATCACAGACGCACAGCCACAGCACTGTGACTGGACCTCGGACTCTACTTGGAGCTCACAATTTGTTGTATTAAGCACTGGCAGATTACTATTATCAAAGGAAATACAGTACACACACACACACACACACACACACACACACACACACCCGTCATAAAGCAGCTTGTGGTTACATGGATTTGGATTAAATCACTATCCACCCCTAGGAAACTATGCACACTGTGGTCATCGGAAAGCACCAGCCTCATGTGTGCACCCTAACCCCACTGCCAGCCCTACAGCCATTCCCAGGCATTTGACCAGAACCTTGGCTCACTGTCATTGGCAGCTGGCAAGACTGCCTACAACTCGCATCATCACTAAAAGCCTTCTCATTCCTCCACAGGTTGTTGTCGCAGACCAGTTTTTGTCCACTAGCCTTTGCTTCCCAGCTGCCCAGCGAAGACCTGGGGAGGCAATTCCTGCTGGACAAGTTCCTACTCTAAGTCCTAGTGAACCCAGCAAACTCTGCAGCAGGACTGTCCTGCTTTCTCCAGGCTTTTCCCTCTGTGGGCAGTAAGGATGACAGAGAATGTAGCAGATGCCCCCTGAACCACTCTCCTGCATTCCTGACAGCTGCATTGGTGGCCGCTCCTGGCTTTCTTCTGGCCTGGGCTACCCCTAGACTGTGACAAAACAATTTTTTGAAGATTTACTGAAGATTGAACCTAGGGCCTTTGCACTGAGCTATATCTCCAGCCCTTTTAACAATTTTGATTTAAACTTGAGACAGCGTCTCACTAAACTGCTAAATTGTCTGGGCTGAGCTCTAACTTGTTTCTCCTGCTTCAGCCTCCCAGAGTGCTGGGATTCCCAGAAGTGCACCACCATGGTACAGAAAGTTTTTAGAGCCACCACAGAGGAACACGGGATGTAATTCACATGGAAAAAAACATTAACACCACCTTGCAAATGGCAAAAACAGACAATGTGATAGATTCTCTACCAAGTGATATAGCTCATGAGATACATTTAATTTGTTGAATTTGCCTCCTTGCCTTTTCCCATCAAGATCTTGAGCTTTAAAATAAAAGGCAAAATTTCAGCAGAGTTGGAGGGGAATAAGAAAGAGCAGGCAAGCCAATTAAAATAAAAATAAAGGTGTCTTTCCATACTTTCCTCCTCACCATGTGGGATGATTCTCTTGCACATATGAAAAGGTCTTCACTTGTCACTAACCCATGAGACACTGGAGTGAATTTCTTTTTCTCTACTTGCAGCTCCTTTTTTTTCTAGTAGTATACTAAATACATAGAGATCTTGACTAACAGAAAATGCTCCAAAGAAGTCTGGGGTGGAGAGTGTTGCTGACAGAGCAGCATGGTAAAGGAGAGGCCCCAAAATGCCTCACTCTGAGGGGGGCAGAGGCCATCCTTGAAATAATCTGTGGAAAGCACCATCTCCCGAACCCATTGCTGGTGCCCAGGAATGAGAACAGGATAGACAAACTCAACACATTGGCTACTGATGTTCATTCGTTCCTCACTTGCATTCACAGAGCTTCCTGGCAGGCAGCCACGGTGCCATATGCTTTGGGGAAGTGGGAGTGCTGAATGGTGTGGTTACGGGGAACTGGGTCTTATTGCTTTGTAAGATTCCGGGTGGTAGAACTGTTCTAAAGAGGAGCATGTCCCCACAGGTGTGCTATAGGAATCTTAGAGTAGGAATCTTAGAATAAGATGGGACTTCAGAGAGAGCCTCCTCTAAACTCTTAATTATACAGTGCAGAAATGGAGGCCCGGAGAGGCAAAGCAACTTGCCCAAAGTCACACAAGTGGTTAGTGCTCAGCTAGAGCATTGGAATTACAATCTGGGACTCCTGATTCTCATTTCCTTTGGGCTGACTTGCCACTTTTGAGCCTCAGGCTCCAACCTTCATCCTGTGGCTTTAAAGTCAAGCCCAGTGGTGCTGATTCTGGTGCCTCCAGTATTTTCAGTCATTAAAGAATCACAAGTCTTTCTGGATTCCTAATACCAAGCAATTGATAGCAAAATATAAAGAAAGAAAAAAACTGTGGACTTTGGAGTAAAAATATATTTTATCTTTCCAAGGACAGCAACCTTAAACACTTGGAACCTTAGTTTCCTGATGTGTAAATTGGGGAGAATCACCAGCACCATCACCATGCATATTTCAAAGGGCCATGAAGATGAGGCAACAGGAGTAGAGCACTAAGCAGACCAGATACTTCCTGTGAACTATGTGGACAGGAAAAATGTCCTCTACAATCCCAGAGCAAATGTGATGGATATGGTCAGTGCGGCCAGTCCTGGGTCCTCACGGCATAATAACGTCTTGTTTCACTGAGATCCCTGTGCTTTCACAGACTGAGCAATTCAAACATGCAGGCTGAGGTCACTTGTGTGCAGATATATGTGCTGCAGCCACAGTGTAGCTGGATGACTTCCCTAAATCCATTCAAAGAAATCAGTCTCTGAAGTGGTATCTCAAAGGAGAAACTTTATAACTAGCATTATACTGTTGTGTGGGTTCCTGGAAAAATAAAAAGGTACGAAAAGTATTTTTTAAAAAACTGTTTTGGAAAGAACTGATCTTGAAATCTGAAGAGAGAAATTCAAGTCCTGGCTTTGTCTTCACTGCCCTGTGAGTCTAAGGATGTCACACAGCCTCTCTGTTTCCTCAACTAATAAATGAAGATAAAATATACATCTTGTAGGGTTGCTGAGATAATTAACATACACTCTTTAAAAGAAGTAAAATCTGCTAAGTTTGTTCATTTTAACTATGAATAAGGGTATTAATAAAATTTTTTGGAATTTGTCATGGTTCAGAATTGGCTTTGTAAAAATATATCTCATTAAATGAGGTAGGATGTGGCTCAGTGGGAGAGCAATTACCTAGCATATATGAGGCCCTGGGCTGGATGGGCCCAGCACAGAAAATGGGAAAGAAAAAAGAAGAAAAGGAAAGAAAGGAAGGAAGGAAAGAAGGAAGGAAGGAAGGAAGGAAGGAAGGAAGGAAGGAAGGAAGGAAGGAAGGAAGGAAAGTTATTTTCTGGTTCTGACGGTTGATGCTTAGATTAGCTTTCTGCAACCCAGGATCCTGCCCTTGAGCACCATGCAACTTCATAGACATCTGTCTGACCTCCTGCCTTGCACTTGCCTCATGGCTGAGACTCAATCTAGGGATGGGATACAGCAAGCAGAATGTGGGGGAAAGGTCGGTTCCAAGGGCACTTTCTGGATAGTCTGGGCTAGCACACTCCTACATTTCATCCCTTGTCCCTACTCTAAGGCACAGAGAAGACTTAAAACCTCCACAGCTTGCAGAGAATAAAGAAGGCAGCAGAGGAGGATTTTCCGGAAATACAGCAGCTTCTTTCTGAATGTAGACAAGCGATCTTTGTGCTCCCAGTTCTGCGATAGGCTCCACTGCCACAGATGAAGGCAGGCAGCCTTGTTGCTCCTGTCTCTGGGAGAAGCTCCTGTCTCTGGGATAAGCATGCCCAAATGTGTGCACCTGCTCAAACAGACACGTGCAGGTATGCATATGCACACACACAGCCAAGTCTTCCTGACTTTGCTGGACCAGTGTATCCTGAGTTCTTCTAATGCAAACTATCCAAGCCGGCAAAGATGCAAGATCTGTTTTCACAGCTTCTCTTAAGAGTAGATTTCATTTTGGAGCTGTTCCAATAAAGAAGGCCACCTCACCAATATTTCTTTACTCGTTTAAACTCATTTCTTTACTCAAATTATTATTAAATCGCACCCTTGGTGATCTAATCTCTCAGAGACTCAAAGACAGGGAGAAAAGGTAAATAATTAAAACACATAAAGCTGAAGAGACAATTAATGTCATACACCACGATCAATAAAGCAATGATTTAAAAAGGCAAACTTCTCATCCTACTCTGAGGCTAATATCTAAAATCTTTGTTGTTTGGGACTGGCAAAAGTTTCTTAGCCAAGTCCTACAAAAACCTCCCACCTTGCATAGGCTTTTATCTTCTGGCAGAAGCAATTTGGGAACTTTCAACAAGACACTGCAGTGGTTCCCAAATGTTGTACAGATAGACTGGGTGACCTGCTCAACCTTTTCTTTCCTAAGCACAGGTAAACATGGGTTCAAAAGCCTTATATACATCCAAAGAAATATGCTGACTGTCATCTAAAGCTTTTTCCTCTCCAAAACTCACGTTGAAACCTACTTACCAAGGCAACAGCACTGGAAGGTGGGGCCTTTAAGAGGTAATCAGGCTATGGGAGCCCTTCCCTCACAGTGCGTTTAGAGTTCTATAAAAGGACTCTCAGGAGATGGTTATCTCTCCCCCTCCCCTGCTCTGCTGCTATGTGAGGAAGAGTGTTCCTCCCTGGCAGAAGAGGCATCATTAAAGGTGTTATCTTGGGAGTGGAGACCATGTCCTCAGGAGATGCCAAATTTGTTGCTGCTGCCCTGATTTGGACTTCTCAGCCATCAGAACTGTAAGCCAATAAATTTCGGTTCGTTATAAATTACCTAGTCTGTGATACTATGTCATAGCAGCACAAATGGACCAAGAGAGTCACATAAGGACAATCTTAAATCTGTTGAACTTGTAAATGAAAATTTCCTTAAAGAACACAATTAATGTATTAGAAATAAATTCCTTGCTGTGGAACACGCACACGTTTGAAATCTTCCTATGATATACTGCGGACACTGAGGACCACTTTCCCCAAATAGCTCTTCTGTGGTTTCTTAAATTGTGCCCAATACTTCACAAATAGAGTGTCCAGCCTGAGTGTGTAGCCTGAGACCCTCAGCCCTCCAGGTATTACACAGGCAGGGCTATGCTGGCTGTGATGTGGGGAGGTACAAATGGAAGCAAAAGACCTAATTGTTGTCATTCAAGTACCACGAATCCACTGGGACAGGCAAGATAAACACATGAGAGACCAATACTATGCCTGATGTAGTAAGTATTGCCCTTCAACTTTGCCTCTCATTATGCAGTGTTTCTGTATGCTTAGAACTTAGTAGAAACACCAGCGTTTCTGCAAATTCTCAGCCCAAGCTTGTTGCATTCAAGACAAAATTAGAAGAAAACCAAACAAATAATGAAGTACATATGGTGTCCAACTGTGAGACAAAACAAAGCAGTCAATTAAATGACTGCTGGTAGCTTGAGTGAGGTTAATTTGGCAGTGGACGGAGGAGGGTCAGAAATAGCATTACTTAATAAAAATAAAGCACGGAGAGAGAAAAAGAGGAATTAACAAGGGAGGAAGGTCACATGAAGATGGCTTGAACAAATGGCCCCTGGCTTAGAGACCAGGGGTCCCCAGTTTTAGATACGTCACATTTCTGGAAACCATGTGAGAAGGTAAATCATCATCTAGCTGGTCCCTGTCAGAGCACCTTGCTTCCTCTGCCCATGCGCCTATCAGCCCAGTGGAAGGAAGTGAGGTAGAGGGATGGAGCTGAAGGCTGGGATGTTCTGACCTCTAAATGGGGAAGACAGTGTTATCTGACACAGAACTGGAAGTTGCTGGGGGAGGCTCGGTGAGTACAGAGAAGGCCAGCGGTGACTTCCAGGAAAGTCCACACTGGAAGAGCTCTTGCCCTCTGCAGTTGTAGTAGCATTCCTGTATAGCTTTCATACACCTGGCCTGCCCCTTAGACCAGAGGTGCCTAACCCATAGGACTTGTGCTGCAGTGGGCTGTTTATATCATTGAAACCTCTATAAGGCTCATCTTTACTGCCTTAGACCTTTAAGCAGAAAAAAGCAGAGAATTGTTAATAACGGTGTGTGTTTAGAAAGAATAAAATGGGAGCTTAACTTAAGGAGATGTCTAGTTGCTGCTGTATGTCATTTCCTCCTTTGTCACCCCAGAAATTTCCATGGTCTGCCTTTTTTGAGTTTACTCTCACTATATGGAAGGTCTTGGATTTGGGTGGGACTTCCATCTACCAAACAAGCTTTTGCACAGTGAGCTCACCAAATACTAACTAACCAAAGAATCAAGTAAAAATCCCCGGGGCCTGGGAGGGGAGCCTGACAGCAGCATAAAGACACATTTTCTACCACTGAAATGAGATTGTTTTTCAGCCAGCTCAAACTCCTGAATTCTGCAAGGATTTCTTTCCGATTTTAAGATCCCTAAACCTACGACTAAAATAAAATGGGCCAAATCTCATCCTAACAAATCTCAGGGGAGGATCCTATTCTTTGGTAGTTCTTCCGGTTGCTTACACTGAGTATTTGCTTGAAGGAAGTGGGGCTTGGGAAACATCTGGTTCCACCAGTTTTTGGAAGCAATTTAACATAATGTGTTGGTAATAGGATTTGATCTGTACTAAATGTGAATGTCTGTGTTATTTCAATGGATTTAATGAAGTTTTGTTGGTTTGTTGAGATGTATTCAGCATCGACCTGTATCCTGTCTTCTATGGACTCCAGGTGGGAGTTATCAGGTAAGCTAATAATGGTATGCTTTATAAGAAGGCCTTACTTTGTCAGAGTTCAAATATGATCTCATTAATATCCTACCTTGGGGAAAGCTGAAGGGAGAGGAGAAAAATTGTTCTTAAAAAAACACATATGCAAAACCAGCTGTAGTATAAAGGCCAGCTTCACCAGTGCTGCCTGTTGATGAGTTTCCAAAGATGGGCCCACAGTGACTCACATAGCCATTGTTCACGTTCTCTGCTCCTCCAGGAAACTGGCAGACGCAATGATTTGCTGTTCACTAGTGAAATACGGCAGAAGTGACCCTGCTTGACTTCTTAAGCTTGTGTATAAGCCTAGCTCCTTTTTCCTGGGTCCCTTGGAACACTCACTCATGATACTCTCCCTCTAAGCACCCAACTGTCACATGGTGAGAAGCACAAGTCACACTGAGAGGACCACATAGTTGCTCCAGTGGGCAGCGCTCTCTGAGCTTCCGGTTGACAGCCAGCATCAATTGTCAGCCTTGCAAATGAGCTGTCAGCTCAGTAGAGCCTTCAAGGGCCTCCAACTCTAGCCGACATTGGATCACGACAGGCTGAAATGGCCTACACAGTTGTTTCTCAGATAAGCCATGGAGCTATTGGATAAATTACCATATTATTTTAAGGCTCTAGGCTTTGGGATGGTTAAGTACATAGCCATAGCTGACCAGAACACTACCTTTAATGTTTAGATGGATGTTCTTTGGTGAAGGCATAATCTAGTCTTTTTACAACAATCCTTGGGACCAGGGAACCCTTTTTTTGGTGACTATTACAGAGATGCTTAGTGCCATTCTTCTTAGTGCCATGCCTTCATCACTTGTCTCAGAAAAGGTAAATCTCTTGTCCATGGGAAGGGAACACGGTGATAGGTGTTTGGTGGCAGTGGTGGTGGTGGTTGTGGTGGTGAAAGTAAAGTGAAATAAGAAGCAACTTCCTTAGGTAAATCCCGAATGGGCCTCATTTTAGGTCAGTGATTAGAAACTCAAATACTCTCAAGGGCTAAGCAGGAAAAGAGATAAAATGACAAGTATGCAAGACACTAGAGAGGGTGGAGATGGCTTGAATTAGTGAGCACATGACTGTGCAGAGGATAGCTGCCATAGCCCAAGGGGGCACTACTGCTAGGTTTTTCTTAAAGTGAAGCTAGAAATCCAATTTTTAAATGTACAGTTTTGACAATGAATTGGAAATATTTCTAAATGTTCTGTAAATACCTGGGAGTCTCAGGGCTGCTAATCACAGAAAGTAGGATGAGGATGAAATCCCAGCCAACTTCTTTTTTGATCCCTCTTTTGATCCTCCCAAAGAGAGTAATAATAATAATACTATGATTTATGTCCTGTGCATTGATCAGTTTTCTGTTGCTATAATAAAATACCTGTGGCTGGGTGATATTTAAAAAAAAGATTTATTTAGTTCATAGTTCTGGAGGCTGGACGTCTGAGCTGCACAACACCGTGTCACATCATGATGGGTAGCACCATGGTAGAAGTATGTGTGAGACAGAGAGACAACATACAATTTAGGAAGCCAGAGAGATGAAAGGGGCCAGTATTTCTTTTTCTTTCTTTCTTTTTTTTTTGAGGGGGGTACTGGGGATCAAACTTGGGACCTCGCACTTGCAAGGCAGGTGGTGGAAACACTGAGCTAAATCCCTGGCCCAAGACTCCAGTATTTCTTGAGATAGGACCTCATTAAGTTGCCCCGGGTGGCTTCATAATGGAGGCCTTTTGCTTTGGCCTCCCAAGTAGCTGGGGTTACAGGCATGCTTCACTATGCTTGCTCCAGTCTTGCTCTTTTCATAACAACTCACTCATAGAACTAATCACGGGCACATGAGAACTACATTAATTCTTTCCAAGGGCAGGGACCTCCCACGAAACTGAACCTCTAAATATCCCACTGCCTCTTACATCATCACTCTGAGGACCAAGATCCCCACACATGGAATTTTGGGGAATATGCTGGAAGTACAGTGGAAACATGGCACAGTGTATAGTAGTTTACAGAATACTTTCATGGTCACAACTGACTTGACTTCTTAAGTAGGGGAAATAGGTAGACTATCACCTTATGAGAAAAGGGAAAAATGGAAACAAAGTCTTTGTAAATAGGGGAGGTTGGAGGGGGTGAGGGGAGG
>NW_022900913.1:46582739-46586273 GCF_012274545.1 Fukomys damarensis
GGGCAGGGGTATGGGGAAAAAAATGAGAACCAAGACCTGTCGTGTAAAGGTACAAGATGCCAATGATGAAAATAACTGTACTGTATACCTAAAATGTACCAATAAACTCAATGAGAGGAAAAAAAAAGTCCTTCACTTCATATTTAGTGTGGGAGATGAGATGTGTCCTGCCTGAGTGGACCCTGCTCTAGAAGAGGTCTGAAGCTCACACTATTTCTGCTGTGTTTGCACAGACAGGCAGAAGGAAATTGGGCCCCCCAAATCAATTGAAGCTAGAATAGTAGAAGCAGTTCTGAGCAGCTAAGAGATATAGAGGAGGGGAGTTGAATAAGGGAAGAAACTGCTTTGAGGACTCCCTGAAATTCCATGGGTTTCATGTTCCATGGTCAGGGCTGACAGCCATACTTTGTCTAGGAAAGAAAGATAAGTGATACTGTCTCTAGCTTGGCTGAGGGTGGAGTCGTGAAAGATGACCCTTCTTCTTGTGTATGACCACTGAATCTGAATAACTATGCCTCAGGTTCAAAGCTGTCAAGAGCACCTACTCAGTGAAGGGGGAGTATAGGAGGTACAGGAAAGGGCAGCTTTGCGATTCTCGGTGGCTCTTCTCATCTCTTGCCGGGGTAAAGCAGGCTGGATGGAGGTCTCCAAAAGTCAGCATGTATCTCACGGTCAACATATCTATTTAGGTAGAAGGGAAAATGCTTCTCTAATAAAACAAAATTTCAAGACCTAACCTAGAAGACTCCAGACACCACGTTCCCAGTGGGACAAGGAGGGCACCTATGGCCTGGATGCTGACTTTCCAGTTTCTAAAACCTCGCAGAGAGTTTTATCTGGGTCACTGCTGGCTCGTGACATAGTGGCCCCTGTAAGGGCAGACCCCTCCCCTTAGCTCTCATAGGCCCTGTTGGATACAATATTACAAATAAAAGGGAAAGTGAGCACACAGGCACTTAGGCAGAAATAGAGTTTCAAGTTTGTGTTCCTTATTTTCTCATTCACAACGAGCATTTCTCTCCCTGAGAACAGAAGGAGCACATATGCCCTCTTCCACCTCACATTACTCCCACTCACCTACTGTCCTAGCTTCTCTGCCATCTTCCCTCATCCACTGCCACAACTTGGCTTTGATATGAATATCAAAAGTACAAAAAGTACAGGCACCCTCTTCAGAGAGGGACCTAGGATGCCTGGGGTGCCCAGGGCTTTGCATACACAGCCACCTCCCACGGACCCCATGAGGCCACAAATCAATGGCCCTGGCCTTTTGTTGCTCGTTCTGCTGCTGGCTTCCAGGGTCAAAGCAGGTGAAGATGAGACCTGTTCTTTCCGGCTGCTTGACATGCCTGGCTCCCTTCAGCACTTGCAGGAAGGGAACTTCACACTGGTGATGATGACAAGGGCCAGGCATTGCCAGCTCAGCCGCTTATGAAATCTTAGCTGTCAGTCTGTAAGTTGGGCATAGCTGTGCCTGGTCAGTTACTTGGAGGCTGTGTAGATTACTCAGGGCTCCAGAAATTGTAAGTGGCCTAGCAAGTACATGAAAGGGAGGAGGGGATCTGAGCCCTAAGTTATCCTCTTTCATCAAATTCAGACTTAGGGAAAAATATATTAGCTCATTTTTCCCCTGCTCTGCAGGGAGCAATAGTATAAACTGTGAGCTGCCTGACTCTGAGGGCCACCTTTCTGTGGTTCATACTAACAGTGTACACTAGAGTTGTGCAGTGAATGGTCTGCAGCCCTGACTTCCTCTGCACCACCAACAACAAAAATCCTCTTTTGGAGATGGACTGAGATAGAGTTTAATCAGCTATCCTAAATTTGGGCTTCTAGGAATCATCACAGGATTTTTATTTGGTTGACCAAAACTCCTGTTTTCCAGTCATTTTTACTTATTAATTGATGTACATATCTCATCTGCTCTGAGGATGTTGATGACAGTCGATTTATAACCTCTACCTCAGAATTAGAAGGAGCTGCACATTGCCTTTGGGGAGTTGAACTTGCAGTGTGAGAGGCTATTCAGGTGCACAAGGGGCCAAGAAGCTGTTTCCTCCAGCAAAGAAAATAATAAAATAAATTAAGATACCCAAGAAGCTAAGTCTAGAGAGGCATTAGCTTAACTTCTTTCAGTGCATCCTCAGGAGCTGGCAGGAGAACCCAGTGGGAGGGGTCTGACTCACCCCAGATGTCTGACTGGCCCTGCAGGCTAGCCTGGGGAAGGCGAGCTGTTAGCCTAGCAGATGAACTCCCTGAGGAAAGCTACTAATCAGAAGAGAAGGGCTCTGCCACCTGACCTGAGTAAGGAAGGGTGGGATGGTTTCTGAAAAGAGAGCATGAGGTACCAGGCAGGGCTTTGAATATTCAGGAAGAAGAGGGTTTTAGATGTGACTTGGCATCATCATAAATACTATACTCTAATTCAATTTGCTGTGAAAAAAATGTCACATTTTTTTATGATTTTTGATATCAGGGATTGAACTCAGGCCCTTGCCACTTGTGAGGCAGGTGCTGGAACCACTGAGCTAAATCCCAGCCCTAAAGATGCCACTTTTGCTTTTTACATATACAGTGAGAGAATAACCCAGCCTGCCTTGCTAAGTGTTTGGCTGTACTTGTGTGGCCAGAACATACCATATGGAAAAGGCTCATGGGCCAGGCAGCTGTCTCCTTCCCCACATGGCTCAGGTCACTGTACTCTGTTCAACTGTTCCCTTGGAAGGTATTCCTGAAGGTTTATTGCCTCCTGGGAAAAATGATATCCCAATCATGATTTTAAGTGGTCTCCTGCTTCATTTCAGTTTCTGCTGGTGCCCATCAGGCCACAAAGACAAAGAGGACTTCTCCAACACACCCTTTTATCAAGAGCCCAGTCAAGCAGTCCATGTTCTGGTAGCCTAGCCTCTCCTCATTTCCCGCTTCTAAACACACATTGATTTGTACACCGCATGTGTTGCCTCCTAATAATCACCAAATCTCCCTCCTCAGCCTAGCCAATGGAATCCAATGAACAACTGAAATTTTCAGCTCCTCTGCTCCTCTATTCCACAGAGATTAGGAAAAAATTGCACATCAAGGGACAATATGTGCAAGGGTGGTCTCCTGGCACTTTGCAGCCAATTACAAGTGTACATTGCTTTGCACAATGGATGTGCTACAGAAAAGGTTATATGCAAATAGAATTTTTGTAAATTGAATTATATTTAACATGCACCAAGGGAACTGGCTATTTTAGGGACACCAAAGTTGAATTCATTTTGTGGAGCAGAGAACCCTTTGTAAAGCAAATTGCCATCCTCCAATTCATATATCTTTTCATAAGGTCAGGTTTTATTATTTTGGACTTTTTTTTGAACTAGAGTATATCTACAGTGTTGTAGTGGTGATAATAAGATATTCAGAGCTTTCACCAAGTTCTGCAAAGAAAGTAAAAACTGTGTTTCTTCTCCCACAGGAAGGGATAGACAAAAAGAGAGAGAGAGGGAGAGAGAGAGAGAGAGAGAGAGAGAGAGAGAGAGAGAGAGAGAGAGA
>NW_022900913.1:46586326-46597928 GCF_012274545.1 Fukomys damarensis
GAGAGAGAAATAGAGAGAGAGAGAGAGAGAGACTTTCCAGCATCAGTTTGCTGGGATAATCTCAGGGCTATTGTTATCTTTGATCCAATCCCAGTTGGGCCATCTCAGCCAGGACTCACTAGGTCAATATCACATGACCCCATCCTGCAATTGCAGGATCCCAGACTGGTAGGGCTATGAAAATGACAAGCCTATTCTGGGCCATGCTAACCCTTAGGCACTCTCACCACTGGACCCACCACCTCACTGCTTTTTAAGAGATTACACAAATGTCTGAGACCCAAAAGAACACAAAGGAAAAGTGCAAATCAAAATTAATAAATGTTTAATTAAAGATCTACAAAGTGTAACATTGTGTCAACTTCATTAATTGTTAAGTTTGGTATTCATAAAAATTTAATTACCTAAGAATTAGAAAGGAAGAAACAGAAGTGTCATTATTCACGGTTGCTATAATGGTGCACATAAAAAAAATCCTTGGGAATCCATAGATGAACTATAGTAATCATCAGAGGATGGGTTATATTGAGGTAACAATTAACCCTGAAATATTGGTGACAACACAACAGCGTCTTATTTCCTTCTCATGCATGGGTGAATCATCAACTCAGGTTCTGCCACCTCCACACTAGGTGTCCACGGATGTTTCAGAAGAGAGACCCACTTGTCATGCAGCAGCTTTTCATTGCCCAGGGGGACATTGTCACCTTCACCCCCATTTCATTGGCTGCAAGTGGTCATATGTACCTGGCAAGTATAGTTTTTTGTATGCTCAAGAAGACCTGGTAATGTCTATTGTGCACACTATTAACACATAGACCTCAGTAACAGCAATGAACCCAAGTCAATAGCATTCATTTACACCTGTATCAAATAATTAGAACATGGAAATTTAAATAGAAGACAATTCAAAATTCAACAAAAGCTATTTTATACTTAAGAACAAATCTAACATAAAACATGCAAGATTTTTATAGTGATCATCATAGAACTTTACTGGAGAATAAAAACAATGTCAGTCTTATCCAGATTAATTTATAGATTAGATGCAATTTTGATTGAAACCCAACACTTTTGGTGGCAGCTTATCCTACAATTCATATGGAGTGATAAATAACTAAGAAAATTGTATAGAAGAAGGTGGTCATGGGTAGTAGGTGAGGCAACGCAGCCAGATTGAGAGGTAGTTTTCTCATAGGCATGGATAAACAGAGGTTGTAGAAGAGAATAGGCTTTCATTGTGAATATTGTATTGGCGAAGGCGGCAATATAATCAGTAGAGATGGGCAAACTGGGCATTGGGTTCTTTTGATATAAAAATGATAATATATTATAAATGATTATAAATGTTCAAAGTAAATTATTTCAAAACACATATTTATAAAATCCCATTTTACAGCAAAAATAGTATTTTTAGTATGGAATGTGAACATATTCTAATGCATTTGATACGGTTTGGAATGGTACCTCTAAGTATAAGAAGCATCTGACGAAGTCATAGCTTCCATTTCTTCAATTGAATTTTCTTTGATTCTCACTGCATATTATGAAGGCATTGTTTGAATACCTTCAGGAACAATCATGAAGGATCACTAGCTCGAAAGATGGCCCACTTCATCTTGGCTTGTCTTTAGGTGTAGAGCAAGATGGGGTGTTGAGGATATTATACAGAAAGAAAAACCTTACTAGCTACATGCTCATCCCTGTTAGAGCAGGCCTGGTGGCCCCATGGCAAGGGCCTGCTGAGAACTCTTCATATGAAAGACAGAAGAACTACCTCAAAGGAAACTACTTTAGGAAGGCAAAGTCAAGAATACTCGAGGGCCAGGGATTTAGCTCAGTGGTTCCAGAGCCTGCTTTGCAAGCACAGGGACCTGAGTTTGATCCCTGGTAAAAAAAAAAAAAAACAACAAAAACTAAAACAAAAACACTGGAATGGTCCAAAGACTGAGTCACTTGGTGACTTGTTGGGCTCAAACTTGCAATCCTCTTGCCTCAATCTGGCAATGTGCTGCAATTACAGGTGTGTGTACCATATTCAGCTGAGGAAGTGATTTTTAGTCTTTCATTGTGCACTGCTTGGTTTGACTTTTTTATTGGATTTTCCCAGAACAAAAAGAAGAGTTCCTTGATCATTTTCTTTAATTTACCACCACCACTGCCTCAGCCCTATCTACTAAGCAGCTTCCTTCTGCCCCAAGGTGGCACACTGTCTAACCTCATCATATTTTAAGGGTTCTTTTATGCCCTATTTATCTCCTTGAACACCAATCAATGGCCACCAACCAAGAATTCCAG
Organism: Fukomys damarensis; assembly: GCF_012274545.1. Classification (NCBI taxonomy): domain Eukaryota; kingdom Metazoa; phylum Chordata; class Mammalia; order Rodentia; family Bathyergidae; genus Fukomys; species Fukomys damarensis. The sequence goes on from NW_022900913.1 coordinate 46,588,625, forward strand.
GGCAGTTGGCCAAATTATTCTTCTTTTCCTGCAGGTTAGACATACCCACAGAAAAACAAAGGACAACCCAGGAAAAAAAGAGAGGATTTTAGAAAATCTGACTGACAATATTAACAGAACATTTCATCTTCCTCCAGATTTTGCCTGGAACTATGTTATCCATTTCAATAGTACATGAAAAAATTAAGGCTATGAAGAGACCAGTTGGCCTCCATCATCATGTGTCCTGTTCAGTGTGGCACTGAGGGACATTCTCATGGAACCTAAGCAACTTGTCTAACAGTGTTCACATGGGAAATACTTTCTGTGCTGCACTGAGGGATATGAGAAATACTGTCTTAGCTCTTTTAGCAATGGTATAAGAAAACAATACTTCCACATGTGTGCTGATTGAAGGGATTGTGAAGGGAAAAAATGTAACTTATATGGAGTTTCCCAGAGTGTTATATTGAAGGTCAACATTCATCTCTATTGATGAGGCATAATAAAATGTTGTGACTTATTTTTGTCATTGGCATGGGCTTACTTACAACAATGTCCACAGAATTAGTTAAAACAATGAGATCCAATTATATGTCATTTAAATATCTCTTTGATTTGTGGCTCTAATACAAAGAATTTGGAAAAATATTATAAAATAAAGTAATGAAGAGACAAATTGAATCTAAGCAGATGGTAAGCAAAATGTATAGATTAGAGATTCTAAAAGTCAGGCTCAAATATTAGGTAATGCTATGATTCAAACATTTGGCAAATATTGACATAGCAACCATAAACTTGGGAGAGACTTCATGTGTACCATCAGAGTCATAGACACAAATCCAGTTGATGTCCTGGCATCCTAGTCTTTAATCACTAAGAAACCCAATCCAGCTAAAAATGCCACCCTAAACATTTTATGAAGGTTAGTACAAAATATCTTGGAGTGGCATAATTTTTTCCTTAGTGGACATTTTATAAGAAGTACACATTTTATAAGAAAATCAATCTTTATATTCTATATTTTGGTGGTAATATGTAGATATTTACTATTTTGTAGAACATATGATAATTGACAGAATTTAGCATATTAGAGTAAAATGTCAGCAGTACAATTCCAATTTTTAATTAGTAGATTCAACGTTTTAAGTGGAAACCTTTTTAGATAAATGTGTTTGCTAGTGAAACAAAGGATGTACTTAAAAAGAAAACTGAATGTATGAAATTTATATGCTCAAAAATATTTAAAAGAATTTAGTAACTAATTTGTAAATCAGATCACATATTAATCAAAATTCCCCTTAAGAATTAAGTGTTAAAATTTGCTTAACTTTGAAATAAACATTTGTATATTGAACTTAAAAGCCAAGTGATTTGGAAAGCTAACCTTAATAAATTAATATTTACAACTAGAGTAATACTCTAATCTTTTCTGAACTCAAAATGTGCCATCAGAGACACCAAAAGCTTTTATGGATCTTTTAAAAATACATATCAAAACTCCCACATCAGGTAAGTATCATCATTTGAAATAGTCATTTTGTAGCTGGGCGTGGTGGCGCACTCCTGTAATCCCAGCACTTGAGAGGCTGAGGCAGGAGGATCACTGTGAGTTTGAGACCAGCCTGGGCTACACAGTAAGTTCTAGGTCAGTCTCAGCTACATAGTGAGACCCTGTCTCAAATAACCAAAAAAGGAAGAAATAGTCATTTTGGAGTCCCTACATTTAAGTGATGTTTTCATGGCTCAAAACTGCTCAAACTCACCTGAGACTGCTTCCAGATTCAGTTTAGCTTCTTTTTCCTTTTGTCTTACTTGGAAATTGGATGGCAAAACTACTTAACAACAAATTTAGTATGTTAGTACCCCAAGATGTCTTCAACCTATCAGAGCAACCTAAAAGAATGAGCTTCAGATGTGGCAAAAGAAGATTTCCTCTCTGCAGATACTTCCTCGGCCCTCACCAATCATGTCACTTAGGTTGTTGACTAATCCCCCTTTCTGAAGATTGAAGAGGAAGCTTTTTTATCCAGAATCTAACCTATATAAAAACAAAAGCATCAGCTGAAACAAAAACTTGCCAAAAGTTAGGAGTGTGGGATTTGGCACAGAACCATTAACACAAGTAAGGATGTGTAAGGTGTCTGGCTCAAGGTTGGGGAATTCTGGAAAGCTGGTAATATGGTTTTAGAATGCTAGTCAAAGCCACAGCACGAATCCAAGGACAGGCAGAAATGTCTTCAGAGACTGAAACAAGATGGTTCCAAAGACAGTAACCCAGAGCACCAAATCTGCTAGGAGACAAATAAAAATTACCTCCAGACACAGTTGATGATAGATATCTTTTGGTATAAACTGCCTAAAATCCAGAAGATTAGAATAAAATATCAGGGTTTGGGGAATGAGGAAAATTACAGAAAAAAATTGCAAAAGAAAAATCCTTGTATCTGTCTTAGGGCTTGACCCACCTCTCTGTAATTTAGGCACAAGGGATATACATGTTTCCTTAAGCAAATTACTAGCAACATAGCTCTTCTCATCTTTATTTAATTAGTGAAAAATGTGGGCCACAGGAGGAAATTTCTTTTCCTTCAATAAAACAAATAAAACAAAAGTTCTTTAAAAATCATAGATTCACAACCAATTTTCTTTTTGATCCCCATTAAATCAATGACAATGAACAAAGTGGCTCTTTAGTATTTGCTCTGAAATCAATGGCTTTGAATGCATGTCAGGTAATCCTAAAAACAAATTTCACCAACCTTTGTGGGGAATCTCAGACAAATGCTCAGTGCAAATGTAAAGAAGCATTCACAAAGAGCTGTGCACTTTCACCCCATGGTAGGCCACCTTTTGAGCAGGACAGAGCTTACCTGGCTGGCTACTGCTTATTCACCTCCTACACATTTGTATCCATAGCCATCACCCCAAAAGATCAAAGGCCCTCAAGGGACCTAGTAGTGCCATACATTTGTTCATTCATTCATTCACTCACTCATGTGAATCAAATCTTTGGTAAACACTTAATATGCACAAGCCACACGTTAGGCTCTGGACAACACCTTTTCACAGGTCTGCAAAGTTTCGCAGACTTTTCTTTGTTTAAAGTACCATCAAGGGGACAACCTCTCAAGGGGGACCATTCTACTTAGCACTGGAAATTACAGTGTGGCTCAGCGGACAAAGTAGATTAGTAATGACGAATAAAGATTACTACAGTCTAAGGGGGTTCTATGTTCTCATTTATTCCAGAATGATCCTGGGACCTCCACTTGAAAATACAGAAAATGAGGGAAATGCCCTCTGTCTCTCTTCAGGATAACAATGGCAAATTTCCAGGAAAAATAGAGACCATAGTATGGGGCATAAGGGGGAAGTAGAGGCTGTTATGGGGACTGGGAAGCCCTGGGTTCACAGTCAGGCTCCAACCTGAGCTGGGCTATGTGGGAAATTATGCAGCTACCATGGGCCTCAGTTTGTTTGTTTTTAAGCCAGAGATGACAATGTCCTCCCTGCAGGAGGACTGTGAATTCAGACTGTGATAGAAATGCTTGGCACAACGTCTGGAGTTTAAGACCCAGACCAACATTAAGTATATAACTGAATGAATAGAAAGGCAGCTCCCATAGAAGCTGAAGAACAGGGCTGAGCTGCAGGAACTCCAAAGGGAAAAACACACTTGCTCTCTTTTCTCTCTGGCTTGGACCAAGGTAGGGCAAGAAGGGCCTTCTCTGGAAACACCCAATGCTGACATGACAATTAGTGGTGGCTTTTTGGATTAACAGGAACCCAAAAGACAAAGAGTACTCTCTGAATTGCTCACTCAAATAGGATGGTCCTATGCCTACAAAAATTCCATAATTTTAAATATTTTTAAGGATATATATTCTAAAGCTTGCCCTATATTTCAGTTTGAAAATTGTGGCTGTTATTCACTGGAATCCTTCAGAAAACCGGGCCACCAAGATCCCTTCCAGCTGCTTTAACCATGTTTGTTTAACTGTATTCTGAACATACTCTCCTTCCTTGAAGGCCTGCCCATCCCAGGAAATGGTGGGGATGTAGTGACATACACTCCACACTTAGCTCTGGACAAAGATCTTAGAGAGGTATCAGCAATTGTTTTTGAGGAACTTGATCTCTGGCCTCTCTTCCCTCCCTCACCATAATTTCACCTGCTATGCTCTCCAAATATTTGGGAGATGCCACGGATGATGATTTGCGTATCTGTAAAAACTTCAAAAGTCCGGGTAACCCATTTTTGGGTCCCCCTTCTGTCTCTCTTAGACAGAAGGTATCTCTCTCCAAATTTCTTTCCTATCCTAAAAAAAAATCTTCAAAACTCATAGCAATCTTCTAAATGATGTCAGGCTAATTCTTAATGTGAATTAGCTCCAGTTTACTGATCTGTAAAATGGAACATAAAATTTTTTACACTGGATGGTGAAACAAGATAATGTAGGACAAAGATTTGTCTGTCACAGACTAGATGCTAAAGAAATGTTAGATTCTCACAGTATCTTGGGCCAGGGATATAGCTCAGTGGCACCACACCTACCTGTAAAGCTCTAGGTCCTGAGTTTGATCCCCGGTATCGAAAAAAAGAAAGAGAAGTCCACTCACAGGACCTCAGACAACATTGCATTGTGCAGAATGAGTTAAAGGCCACTGTCCTTCAGCAGCATAAGGTGAGCTGGAAAGAGATGGTATCACTAATGAGTGAGTCACAAGAGCACGTATACCTTGGATGTGGCATGTGGAGCTGCCCAGGATGTATAGATCTTGGTCTGGGCCCAGTTACTCTCTGTGGGGCTACCACTAGGGTTGAGATCGCTCAGGGGGCACTGTTTACCACCTTCATGGAGAAGATACCACATGGGTCAGTAGGTTGGGCTATGATCTGATGTCATCACACCTTTCATGATCTGATATCATCACACCTTTCACGGTTCATGAGCCTGTGGCCTTGGGTACTGTCCCTTCCATATGTCTTTCCTAGACACAGCACAGCCATGGCCATTCACTTCCAACACCTCAGGCATGCCACTAGCCTCAGGGACAGGGTACACAGAATCCAGTTTACAATGTAAACCTATTCAAAAATCTAGATTTCTTCCAACAATGCATGGAAAATTGGGTCTAGCTAGAAAAACCCAAGCCTAAATATCTGTACTGCAGCCCCTAAAATAGGGAGCCAAGATGCAAGAAACCAGACTCCAGTTCCAAAGCCCTTTGGCTGGGAGGGTGCTTGCTAGGAAGGGTACATTTTATTTCCCAGTATGTTTATTCCTGAGCTGCATTTTTATCCCCATCAAGTGGACAGACCGTTGTTCCCACCAACCCCCCACACAGATGAGGACTTAGAAGTTATTAAAAAAGAAGTTCAATTGTCCCTCTTGGCTTATCATTACTAAACAGACAGAGGAAAGCTTCAGCCCACCATTGATTTAGATTAGCCCCTTCGTTTCAATTTTATTAATTAGCCAAGTTAGCATACTGCACGTCAACATCAAAACCTGACTTTTTCTGAATTAACTGTTTCATTTCCATGGCTGTATCTGCTTTCTCTCCTGCCTCTAGGACCTACACAGAAATACCTTGCAGGTATGACTTCAAAAATCATCTAGCGAAGTTATTAGATGGGATCAACACAGGTCACTCCTTTCACAGGAGGCCACCAGGCTAATCTTTTGAAGTGACATTTCCATAATAACTTAACATTTGCCAAAGCTCTTCGTTGCATCCTGTGCAAAGTAAACAGAAGGGTTAATTTAGTTCTCTAATCTCTTGTTATAAGCCTAATTATTTTACATGTCTTCATTTCATTAATGAATTGCTGCTTTTTACATGCAGCTCCTTCCCCATTGCTTTTGTTTAAACCTCCTGGTGGGAAGGGATAGATTAATTTTGTTGTGCCTTAATGAAACTGTATGCTACATTAGATTTAACCATTTGGCATGCACTGCCAACATCACCATTATGCATAATGAATTATTTTTTGTGAGTCCCAAACTACTGTAGACCTTCAGTGTTCTCCTTCAGACACTGTGACAAGGCAACTGGCGAGCACATAGCAAGCTCTGTCATTGCACCTTGTGTCTAAGGAAACTTTCGTAGCTTTTTACTTTCTGTCTCCTGCACACGAGCATCTAGGCTTCGTGCTGTAAGAAACTCAGATATGCAGGTGATTGCTGATGAGTATCTCAAATGAAACTAGCAAGTCAATTTAGAGGTTTTGAGGACAAAGCACTATGCTAGGCATCTTGGGGCAGGCCACAAAGTTGCTTGTTGTTATCTTAAAACAATAATAAATTTTCATTGCTCCTATGCCACCTGGGGTTGAGCCCATCTACACTGGCCTTCTCTGGTAGCTCTGCTTTGGGCTGCAGTGGTTGGGGCAGCTCTGGTCCTTATGTCTCCATTTTACTTCTGGGACCAGCAGACTAGTCAATGTATATTCTTCCCAGGGCAATGTCAGAAGCTTAAGGCAAGTGAAAAAGTATATTCAAGACTATGAAATTGAAGGACTACTACTTTTACCCACTTACTGTTGGCCAGAGCAATTCATGTGGCCAAGTTAAAAGTCAAGAGTGTAGGAAGTCTTCCAAGTCCTTATCTGTATGTGGGATTGGTAGAAACAAAGACCTGTCCACCTGACCAGGGTCAAAAGGCAGCATAGTGAGTGTGACAAACAATGGAAATGAAAAGAATCATTCGCATGGTGTTTTGTTGTTGCTTTTATTTTTGCTTTTGGGTTTGTGTGTGTGTGTGTGTGTGTGTGTGTGTGTGTGTGTGTGTGTGTATTAACCTCAGGACCTCAGGACCTTGTGCTTTTGAGTCAGGTACAGCACCACGGCGTTAAATCTCTACCCATTTGCATGGTTCTAACAGTTGGCTGAGTCTTGAGTTGTGACTAGCTCTAAAATTTCAAAGTTGGAGCCACTTAATCTCATGATTAGGGTTGGTCTCACCCTCTTGTTGGGAACCTGACTTGTCCCTAGGCAGAGGATTGGAAAATCTCAAAATGATAACTCTCTGGCTCATCCCTGAGATAAAACCAATCCTATTTGTCTGGAAACAGGTCCCACCTGAGTGCCAGGTGCTCCCATGACTGCAATTCTTAACCGCTGAACCCAAGACTGGCTGGAGTGGGCTCGAGGACCAGCACAGGCAGTGAGATAAAAGCACAATGTGTGAACACAGGAAGATGCATAAAGCATATCCAGGACCCCAGCAAAGTCAGCCCAGGGGTGCAAAGGTACTGCTAGTCTTCCACCTCCTCCACTCTGCTGGCTCCTCCTGATCCAACCAAACATGCTCCAGTACCAGTGTGATGATTTCCTCTTTCACAGGGACTGTCTTCCTCACATCAACCCCTACATTCTCAAGCTGCTTCTCAACACAGCATCCATTTAGATATTCCGGTAGAATGCTGAGCATTTTTCACCTTCTGTAGCTTTCTTGACTTCTTTTACTTCCTTTCTCTCTCTGTGACCACTGCTTGCATTCATGTCCTCATCATTTCTTAATGGGCAACAGCATCCTAACCAGCTCCCCGCTTCACATCCCTATTCCTGTCAGCCTCGTTAACTGACACTTCCTGTCACCTCAGGGACAAAGTCCAAACTGATTAACACGGCATATAAGGCCCTCTGTGTTCTGACTTCCCTTTCCTCAACCTCATCTCTGTCTGTGAACATGCTGGTCTCCCCAGGGCCTCTGCACAGGCCACTCTGCCAGGACGCCTGCTTATCACTCTCATTTATCCTTTCCAATTCAGCTGTGTCATTATAATTTTGTCCATATAGCATTGCACACATGTTCTGATATGTATTTGCTTTTCAAGGTTTTATTTTTAATTTACAATGTTCAGGAAATAAATAATAATAATAATAGATAATAATAAATAAATACTTTTTGTGGATAAATAATAAATGCACCTGTTAGTGATAGTTAATAAAAGTGTAGATTTAGATTTAAAGTATTCATATACGTACTCCACAAGATTATCTTGTGTATCAACATAACTACCCTACCTTTCCAAACCAGTGAACTAGGTGATCTGGCTGTTTGAAATCACTGAGCTGGAGAGAGCTAGAGCATCTGTCTTCAACAAGATCATGGTTTAAATGGTGTAATAGTTAAGTTGTTAATGTTTATTTAGTGCTTCCTATGTGACAGAAACTATTCCCTATGCCTTAAGTATATTCACTGATTTAATCATAAAACAACCCTTTGAGATGAGAGCAACATCTTTTTCATCCTTCAGAAAAGAATACTGAAGCTCGAATAGTTGCTCCAGGTCACACAGCTAATAAGAGGTCAGACCAGTATTCAAACCCTAGAGTTTATCCTCTGACCCTCTTCCTGTAATGTCATCTTCGGTAAGTTTTGCTGTCTGACGTATTATATAGGTGAAGATGTTTTCATCACTTAGATTTTCTGGCATGTGGGAAGAAGGGATGCTTGACTGGAAGACTGGTGGGTTTCCCTGAAAAGTAACCTCTTTAAAAGCAGCAACCCAGTTGTCCACGATTCCCTAGATTTAATTTCAGAAGTTTTTTGTGACAGGAGCCAAGTTGGTATCCTTTTGACAGAATCCCTAGCTGCTGGATTTTTCTGCTATTCTGTGCATTCTTTTTTGGGTCTCCAGAGATACCCTGAATTTTCCCGTTCTTAGCAGAAAAGCTTTGGTACCAAAGCAACAAACTTCTGCTTGAAATTCACACACCCAATCCCTGTTGAACATGGTAGAGGCCTCTGCGTTACAGAAGAAACTCAAGGTTATGTGCAAAAGTTCTTGCTTCATCTACATTTTATTTGCCTTATCTTTAAAAATGAAATCCTAGCTTGGACCATCTCTGCACTTATATGTTAGGAATTTTGTGAAACATGTGCATGTTAATAGCTCATTCTTGTCACATGCCATCACATTCACTGGGAGCCTCATGTATCAAAGTATTTGAAATGACACAGCCCAGATACCATTGATTTCTCTGAGTCTCACAGAGAAACCCATGCTCATCTACCTACTTCCCTGTGAGTAATAAACAGGATGGATACCCTTAGACTTTGATAAAGTGTTATCTACAAATGTTTAACTCAAAGGGAATTACCACCAGAATTAATATTCTATTAATTGGGAATATCTTTCTTTCTTCTCAGCATATACAGGCAAGCTCCTTTTTGGAGAAGCCATCCAGAGAGGAGGAACATGTATGTGAAAGGCACCTATTAATCCTTTCCTGTAATCAGCACCCTAAGCCCGAATGCTGAGTCATTAAAAGTTGCAAGGCCAAACTGCGTTTTTTTTTTTTTTTTTTTT
>NW_022900913.1:46597984-46663640 GCF_012274545.1 Fukomys damarensis
AGCGTAGGCTAAAAGTTTCAAGGCCAAACTGGGTTTTTTTTTTTTTTTTTTTTTTGGTATTGGGGGTTGAACTCAGGTCCTTGTGCTTGTGAGGCAGGCAGCAGAACCACTGAGCTAAATCCCTAGCCCTAAGCCACTTTTGCTGGAGACTGGTGTGGTTTGTCCTGCCCTTCTTCCTAACTTTAGCAATGGGACGCTTTGGAAAACTAGCATTTTCCACCCTAAATGCAATCCTCCATCAAAATCAGCCACCCTAGAAAAGTACAGCTTAGGTGAAGCAGCTTTTCTGATCCCATTACAGCAGAACCACTGAGCTAAATCCCTAGCCCTAAGCCACTTTTGCTGGAGACTGGTGTGGTTTGTCCTGCCCTTCTTCCTAACTTTAGCAATGGGACGCTTTGGAAAACTAGCATTTTCCACCCTAAATGCAATCCTCCATCAAAATCAGCCACCCTAGAAAAGTACAGCTTAGGTGAAGCAGCTTTTCTGATCCCATTATTGATAAGCTTTTAGAGCTCATCAATGAAAATTAGAAGTTGTTAATCCTGTACATTTCCCCCCTTGATTTTTAATTACAGGAGAAAGAAGTAATGGATAACTTCTGGGGCTGCAGAGACACTGAGGCTGTCAAGAGAAAATTAAATTTACAGTCAGAGAGTTTTGTTTTCTCAAGTGTCCTTGTAAAATGCAAAAGAGGCTGCTGGCATCACCACAGCATTTCAACTGGTTTCCTAAACTGTCAGGATTTTCCTCAAAGAAGTCCTCCTTTCTTTGCCAAGAGAGTGCGTTAATGACAAGGACTGAACCTAAAGGGAACTCATTCGGAAGAAAACTGCATTAAAAGAACATTAAGGGCAATGTTTTAAAGTCTGATTTAAACTCATGAAAGCAGAGATTTATCGTCGAAGCCAAATCGCCAGGCTGATGCATCCTGCCTGGTAATACATTCCGATTGGAGCACAGCGGACTGAGTCTGTACAGAAACATCGCTCACCATGGCCCAGGCGCTTCTTCCAAGGGAGACGGCTATAGGGCGAATGGGATAGGGATAGCAACATTTCTGAAAGCAGATGGGCAAACATCCCACAGGGGCCCACTCACCAGGGAAACAGGAAAAGAAGGGCGCTGCCAGCTGAGGTCAGCCTTGACATTAGCAGACAGCTCAGCAGCCTCTGAGCTTCCCAGCATAGGCCCATGGCTGCCAGGGAGATTCTCCCTGGAGAACTGGAGCCTCAGCAGGATGTCACAACCCGTCTCTTCTGAATCCCACCCACTCCTGCACATGTTCGCTTTGGCAGCCCTTCCAGTAAGCGAATGGACCGACCGCAGAAGAGCCGCCCCTCCCACGCCAGCCTGCTGCTCTACCTCACTTGACAACACTTTGTGTTAGAATAAAACAGTGCAGGTCTCTACCTGTGAAGCAGACCTGGACTTCAGCCAGAGGGCCAGCTGCTTGCCATATTGCAGCTCAGGATCTGATTTCTAGATTAGAAATCTTAGTACCAGTGTTGGAAAGGTGCATTGAAGTCACCCTGGAAAAATCAAAGAAAATAGCGTTAAGCTTGTGCTGTGTGCTTTCCTCCAAGTTCAAGAGCACTGCCAGAGTACTGGCCACCTCTTCCAGCTGCTGTACTCCTGCCCGTCATAGTATCACATTCTGTTCTGAGTAACCAATGCCCCTGCAGTATAATTTAGTATTTTTCAAACAAGACCTTGGAACTGACCACACTTCCTATTTTTCCTGGTATCCCGGTGCCTGGGAAGATACCTATTTCTTAGAGTATCTGTTGCTTTAAGTATTGGGGAATCTTTTCCGATATGGGCTTGTCTATTTAAATGATCCAATTTGGACAGCCAAGGGACAGTAGGCATGTACCCACAGAGTAATCTACCAAAATTAGATTTGCAGAGAGCAGCACGTGGGAGACACACAAAAATGTTCTGTGAAGGCAAAACCAGGGGTCTGACAACAGGACAGCTCCCTTCAGCCACTGGAAAAAGGAGATCCAGAGAACAGAGCTGATAAGAAGATCAGGGGGCAGGTGATTCTAGATGGGGGTTTGCAATCCTTTGTTCTGCATGTAGTCATTCGTATGTGGGGTGGTTCACAGCAGCCCTGAGACTGAAGCCATGTAAACAAGTCAGCAGAAGAGAGGGGAATGAGGACTCTATGAGCAGGAGCAGCTGGGCAGAGGTCGGGAGGAGCATGCCACAGCAGGAGGCAACTAAGGTAGGTCCTGAATGGAAAGTAGAAGCTGCCCAAAGTGGAAGGGGTAGGAGAAGGAGTGATGAAGCTCATGTCTTATATGGGAGTGTGTCACCTCGGGAGGCGAGGCAGGCATTGTGGAAGAGAGACACTGGGATGTAAGTTGAGAGATGGTCGCAAAGGCTTTCTGTGCCATGTTAAGGAACACCAACTCTCTCCTGTAGCTGTTAAGAATCCACCGGATAATTTGAGGTAGCTTCTAAATTATTCTTAGTCTGAGGCAGTTGAAAACTTGGAACTGGCCACATCTCCACCCTACTTGGGCCAAGAGGGGAAGAGCATAGAGGTAGGGCCCACGTTTGTTATGAGGGTATGAGCCTCTGATGAAGACTGTGGGCTTCCCCTTACCCCAAGAAAATGTCTCCTAAATTCAAAATTTTGCATATGCCTTTATGAGATTCATGAACTCCATAAAGTCCACTCACAAACCCTAGTTTCATAGTTCTTAAATATGTGCTATAGCATTTAAAGATGATATATTGTGATGCTTTCAAATGGTTTGCAACAGTTATTTAAAGTATGTGTGTATGTGTGTGTTAGGGAGAGAGAAGAGAGAACCAACTGAAAAATTAGCAATTGGTCAATCTAGGGGAATGGTATATAGGTGTTTAATCACAATTTCTTTCAACTTTTTTTTTCATACTGGGGATCGAACTCGGGACTTTGCGCTTGCCAGGCAGGCGCGGTGCCACTGAGGTAAATCCCCAGCCCTCTTGCAACTTTTTTATATATTTGAAATTTAAAAAGCAAAAGCTAAGCAAAACAAAACCTTTGCTCAAGGCAGAAGCAATGGGAATGACTATAAAGTGATGAATTTTATTCATTTATATTCCTTCACTATATTCTCTCTGAATACCTACTGTAGTTGTTCAATATTCAGTCGGAATAATCAATAGGACCAAGAGTGTCTGATGGGAGGCAGACAGGGAGATGATGGAGGAGGCACAGTGACAGATCCTGAGGTGGCCAGAGAAGATGATGGGGAATTCGACGAACAAGAAGACAAGAAGGTAGAAGGGCAGCAGGTTAGAGGAAGGGTCAGTTTGACTCCATGGGCAGCATTTTAAATGGAGTATGGATGAACTGGAAGGGGTCTGGAGGAGAACACCAGGACACGAGAGGGATTAAAACTATGCTGTATAAGAGCAGGGTAGGCCAAGGACAGGGTAATATTTGGAGGCAGTGAGGGTAGGGTGATGAAACACCTGTGGAGTTCTCTGCAGAAGTGAAAAATAAATGAAAAGTAGTAGGTGTGACTAACATGGGCTAACAAGGGCTACACTTGGAAGGTGGGTGATAGTTACAGAAATAGATATGTGCTTAACAACTGACGAACCTAGGGCTCAATACACAGACATTTATATATAACACTTTTAGTTTTTCACACCAAAGAAACTATTCGGTATTTACACGTGTGTCTTATTTATTTCACTTGAATATGGCCTCAATATACATCCATTTTCCTATGAATGACTGTAGTTTCTCATTCTTTATGGCTGAGAAATACTCCATTTTATAGAAAAACCACATCTTCTTTATCCAGTCTCTGGTATAAAGGAAGCAGGAAGGATAGAGGAAAGGAAATAAGGGAAAAGACAAAATATGACAAAAGGAAAAAATGGAAACAAAATCTTTGTAAATAGGAGAGGAGGAGGGGTGAGGGAGGGGTGAAAGGGGGAAAAATGAGAACCAAGACCTGTCATGTAAGGGTACAAGATCACAATGATAAACGTAATTGCACTGTATACCTAAAATGTACCAGTAAACTCAATGAAAACAAAGAGTCAATGAAAAAAACAGTTTGTCTCAGTCTAAATGAAAAGTATTTTAATACACTTATTTATTTTTGGCTGCCATTAGTGAAAAAGAGAATCATTAGCTGTACATAAAGAAAAAAATAAGAGAAGAAAGAAGGGAAGGTGTATGTAGAGAAAGGGAAATGGAACATCTTTTTCTTAGAGTGAAACAGGACAGCTAGAAATGGGAACATAATTTGATCACCTGAAGGTCTGGCCTTGTTGACTACACAGACAATTCATTTCCTTATTTGTTTTGAGACTAGGTCTTGCCTTGTTGCCAAGGCTGGCCTTGAAACCACAATCTTCCTGTCTCAGTCTCCCAAGTAGTGGGGAATACAGGCATGTGCCACTATTGCTGAATTTGGCTTGCAGTTCCCTTTTGTTAAGTGAATGCTTTTACCTTCCTAGGAAATACTTTGATTTCAAGTTTTCATAGAGGAAACGTCCTTAAGTCTCAGAGTATTGTGACACCCAAAATTTGTTTACGACCAATTTGACCACCACTCCTACTAATCAAAGCAAGTACTCCTCAGTACATGTTATCCTTAAAAGCTATTTTTTTAAGCTTTATCTGGGTTTTTCTTGTAGAATTTTAATATGTTTGTATATAAAGTTACAATATATTTGTTTAATATATGTGTATATAAATTAGTTGGTACGTGTGAACCAACTAGATCTCACCCAACGATACCATTGATCTGGAGTTTTAAAATAAGATCAATAGACAATTTTGTAGCTACATGTCACTCTGCTCAGATAATTTTTTCTAGGATTTAAATAATCTAAAACACAGCCTAAAACCAGGACAGCTGAGCAAAAACCTATCCAACGGTTTAAAATATATAGACAAAAGTTTGTGTGTCAAAGCTCACACGTTTTGCTCACAGTATAGGCCTTACAAGATTGTCTACACCAGTGGCTTTGATTTTAAAACCATCCTTAACATTTGCTTTGTTTCCGTCAATCAGTAGACTGGAGGATGCAAAAAGGAAACTGCAAGGGAAGGATTACCACTGGAGGTAGCACACAATGGTAACACAAAAAGAGGCAAGGAGACAATAGGAAAAAAGAACAAAATACAGTAACTCCAAATGCAGGAGAATCTGGGCCCTGTACACCAAAATCACTGCCCTAGAATGCAGAGTGTCACTAGCATTATACATACCGACAACTTTGGACTGAAGTATGATAGAAGAAATAAACATAGATAAAAAGGAGACAAGGAAAATAATCATTTAAAAATTGTAGTTTTAAGAAAAACTATTGTTTCAGGACACAAAGTTACCCAAGGTTACAATGCTTTTTTCCATTCCTGGAAACTCCAAAAAAGGAAAACTCCTAAGGCTTAGAAGGTTATGTTAAGCCTATAAATTGGGCTGGAGTTTTACACTTGTATATTAAACTTGGCTTTTCCTCCCACAGACTTTCATCACAAAGGAAACAGCAATATTAAGTGGGCTGGCATATCTCTCAACTTCAAACACATGCAAATGATTTGCATGCTAACTTAGTCAAACAAATGGTAGCCTGACAGACAGTAGGAATACACATCTCAGATCACCCATTTTGAGGATGCCCCACAACCACATAAACCCTCAACCCCACACCATAATGAGTGCCTACACTTCTCTCAGTGTGTACTTCTTTCTGCCTAATAAACCCTTCTGTTCCTTGCACTGATATGTCCTGAAATTCATTGCTGCGACAGGAACCAGTGAATCAAAACCTGCCTTTTGGGTGGGGTGAGTTGAGGTCTACACATCCTCTTTGGTGGAGTTCGTCTTACTGGCCCTGTCTTACTGACAGCTTTACCAAGAAAAGTTGACTTGTGAAAATAAATCAGACAAGGAAGAATTTGGTGATTGAAAAAACTTGATATACAAATATATTAAAAATCTAAAAGAAAAACCTAGACAAACCTTAAAGGAATAGCTTGCTAAGCAGAAATGACTCAGAGTAGAAAATAAAGTTACTGTATTTTAATGTATGCTCAAATACACACACAAAAACAGATGGTTATATAGAGTAAAGGAAATGATAGTCTCTGTGAGAATGTTGACCACTGAGTCTTCCAGTAAGTTAACAATCACAATGTAGGAAGAGAAAATAAATTGTATTTTCTAAAATTTCAGGGAGGCTGGAAGAAATATGCTGATCAGGTCTGTTTGGCACCCAGAAGTAGCTGGACAGAGTGGGAAGAGACTGGGCTCCCCTGCCCAGGGATGGAACTGCATGGGGCCACACCTATGTGGCAGCCTGCATGATTGGAAGGCCAAAGCTTGAACCAGCAAAATACAGAAGGTGGTGATTCCTCATCAACTGCAAATCTCTGCTCAAGATACCAGATTCATAGTACTCTTATGAAAGGTTGCGGTTTTTTTGTATGTGGAAAATGGCTAAGGAGTTGAGGTCTACCTACACCACTAGCAGCAAGGGCACTAAATTTATTTGGGAGTCTTGGATTTAAAATTGAAAAAAAAGAGGAAATAAAGTCATGAATTTGTATGAACTATGACTGATGGGTTCAGAATTTGGGGATTTGAACAAACTTAGCTGAATCTCTGAGGCACAGTGGAGCCCAGAAGAAATCTGGTCTATCTGTCTGTCTATTTCGTATCGATTGCACATATACATTTATATTTCTTAATGACCAGTAGGAGTTGAAGACCTACTGAGTAATATGTGTTATGTTTAATATTCATCATCTTCTTTAATACATAAACCAATGCTTGTAAAGTGGGAACTCATGCAATGAGGAAACTGATACTCAGAGAGGTTAGCAAGGTAAATGTAACACAGCCAAAGAAAAAGAGGTTATCATAAAAAGTTCATCCTACCAAATCCCAAGTGAATTTCAATGCACCAGGGAGAATTGTTCTACTCTATTTTCAAAACTAAGTTCTCTCAAATAGTCAAGGTACCTGTCTTTGGGTTGTCAAGTTACTAAAACCTTGACAATAATAAAGGAGAATTCTCATGCTTCAAGATTTCAATAGATCTGGAGTTTCTGTGGCAAACTGGAGACGCAGGTTGAATATGAGACGAGGAGAACAGCTGTATCCTGGGATTTAAGGCATTTGCTGTGCATGTGTGTTAGAAGTCATTTTCCTCTGCTACCTCCACTTTTGGAGATAATGAAGGAATGGTACGGAGTTCACAGGACTGACACCCATCTGCAGCACTATCTGGTTTGGCTTCATAGCAGTAAATACAAAGATGTTCTGATAATTATGCCTTGCTATCTGAAAGAAGATATAAAAATGTGTTCTCAATTTGTCTAGTGCACTGTGAATAGGAATGCTGTTCATGTGCTTATAGGAGGCAAAGTATTTAAAGTTCTATTGTTATTTTCATAGGAAAATAACCTGAGAAAAGCATGTTTTCCATATTACCCTGGGAGAGGGTGTTTATCTCACGTGCACTGCTGGCCTTTTCTTCTCTAACCTGCATAAGTTCCTGGTATTTAAATTCGAGGGAGGACTCTGCCTTCATTTTGAAATGAGAGAGACATGCAGAATGTCAAACAGAGCCAATGTTTCCTGACTTCTGACCCAGCTCAGGTTTTTTTTCTTCCTCTACATGACTCAGACAGGATCTTGGAGGCCTAGAGATAAAAGACCCTATTAGAAGTGCAAAATATGACTATTATTACCTCCTTTAATAAGGCTTCTTGCCAATTTTTCAAATGACTAGAGTCTGTTTGCTAATTATTACTCCACAGTTTCAGCATTCATTTTCTTTCCCTGAAGGAGATTGTTTCCAATGAAGATGAAGGAAAGTGCTAAAAAGTGTGTTTACTGCCATCTATGGGATGCTGCTGGGCTATCACCACCGCAGATCACCTTCCCTGTAATGCATGCATGGGAAACTTCAGCTGCAGTCAGGCAGGGCTGTTCATGCATTGCAAGCAAAGGCATCTCACTGAGCCTGCCTGCATGTGAAAATACCACCGGAGAACAGTTGCTTAATGCTTTGCAGGAATGTAAGTTTGCTTTGCTATTTTGTGGAGTGAGGGAACAAATTTTCATGTATGCAAGGCAATTATATTTATATGTGTAGTAACATGCAGGTCCCTCGGCTCTGCTTACAAACAGGGTGTCCAGCTTATGATTGTCTTTAAATATCCCAGCAGACAATGCCAGAACTAGTAATTAATTTGCTCGACAACTCTGAATGTTCTAAAGGCCAAAGCCAGAAAATGGTAAAGATTCTTGAGTGAAATGAATAGATACATAAAAGTATATGTGCCTTGACTAGTGAACTTGACTCATGAATCAGGCTCCCTGGGATAGTGTACAAAATTCTATTGTTTCAATATCAGAAACTCTTGTTACCAGAGGTAGCAAATTATAAGGGTTGCAATTTTGAAAAATAGACATTTAAGGGAGGTTGGGGGTGTATGTCCTGAACCCTCAAGAGAGAAGAGGAAAGCATTTTAAAATAAATAAAGATGCAAACAAACAAAATAAATGAAATAAGAAAATATAGTCATCCTCACAATAAGAGAACTGAAAATTAAAAGTGAACGAGTCAAAGATAAGCCACTGGAAGAAAGAAACTCGCAAAACAAATATCAGATAAAATATCAAAATAAACATTAAAACTAAACAATAGGAAATAATAAACATTCCAGTTAAAAGTAGACAAAACATATGAACAGATAACTCTCCAAAGAAGACAGACAACAAACAAGCCTATGAAAAGATTCTCAATGTCCCCAGAAAAGAGCAAATTAAAACGAGATATCACTGCACATTTATTAAAAGGGCTCAAATCCAAAACACTGAGAGCACTAAACCCTGGCAAGAATGTGAAGCAATAAGAGCTCTCATTCAGTGGCATCCGGAATTGAAATGGTATAGCCAATTTGGAAAACAGCATGACACTTAGAAAGCTAGACATAACCTTACTATATGATTTAGCAAACATGTTCCTACTTATCCAAATGAGTTGAAAACTTATGTCCACCTAAAAACCTACATTCTTTGTTTATAGCAACATCATTCATAACTGCTCCTAGTAGAGAGCAATCAAGACATGCCCCAGTAGGAGTATGGATAAATCAGTTGTAGCACATTTGGACAATGGAGTATTATTCGGTGCTGAAAAGAAATGAATTGTCAAGGCAAGAGGTTCTGGAAATGCATAATACCAAGAGAAAGAAGCTAATTTGAAAAGGCTCCATACTGTATAACATTCTGAAACAGGCAAAAACACAGACAGCAAAAATGACAGTGGTTACCAGAAATTCACAAGGAGGGTGGGAGGAAGGGGTAAACAGGTGGAGACAGGGTATGTTTAGGGCAGCAAAGCTATTTTGTGTGCTGCTGGGACAGTGGTAACTGTCATTTATATATTTGTCCAAACCCATAGAATATACAACACCAAAGTGTACCTTTGTGTTAGCTAATAAGGGTGTATTAACAACTTGGTTGTTAATTATGATAAATCTGCCACACTTGGAGAAGGTACTAGTAACAGTGGGAACTTGGAAAGGTTGGGGCATAAAGGGGGTATATGGGAACTCTGTACCTTGTGTTCAGTTTTTTTGGTAAATCTGAACTGCTCAAAAATAAATGTATCAATTAAAGAAAAAGAATAGAAATAAGAAATTAGATATTGCAATTCTAATGTCAGAGTAAAACTCAAGCAGAAACATATTAGAAGAGACAAAGAACATTTTATAAAAGCCATAACCTACAGTGAAAATACATTTCACTAATATCCTTTACTTAATGAGTGGCAAAAATTTAAAAGGAAAATTTGGTTATGTGCTACTAAAGATTTGGGACTGAAGTCCTCTCATACAGTAATGGCAGGAGAAAAAAAAAAACTGATGCAAATATTTCGGAAGGTGATGTGATGTGTTGTTAAAATGGCAAATGTATACATCCTTTTCCAGAGCCAGTGATTCTCTTCTGGAAATTTTCCCTATAGATATATTTGAACATGTGCAAGATGAAATAGCCTCAAAGATTATAATTATGGCATTTAAAATATAATATATTTTATATATAAAATATAATATTGCAAACAACTTGATGCCCATCAATGGGGGGAATGCTTAATTAAAAAATGAGGCAATAGAATAGATGATGGATTAATATGTACAATAGAATAGATTATGTATTAATTCTATTATATAGAATGAGGTAGCACTTCACATCTTGATGAACAGTAGTGACCAAGATAAAAGTTTCTAAAAAGCAAAGTGTGGAGGTGGGCATGGTGGCAAATACCCTGTAATGTCAGCATTTGAAATGAGCGACCCTGTGGCAGGAAGATAGAGATTTTGAAGTTAACCTGAGGTACATACTGAGTTCAAGGCAAGCCTGGACTACCTAGTGAGACCCTGCCTCAACAAATGAATGCATAAAATAAAATAAATAAAGCAAGTGAGCAAGGTGTAGTTCAGCATCATAGCATGCTGGTTTTCTGCTCACAGCATGCAGACTATCACAGGAAGGACACACAGTGATCTGTCACTGGCCAGGGCAGTGCCAGTAGCTTCTGTTAGGAACAGAGTGGAGGCTTGCAGCACAAGGGCAGGAAGAAAACAATAATCATGCTCTACTCTTGCTTCTATCCTGGAGAAAAATCATAAAAAATAGTTGTAAAATTAGGAAAGGAAGAGATTATATATTTAGTGATAGTTCCATTTTATCTTCTACAAACATCAGTCTTTAAAATGTTGGTTATCCCTAGTTATCCGGACAATTTAATTATGAGGAACACCTCATTCCCTGGCCATGCCGGATGAATAAAGCATTACTGCAGTTTGCTGACTTATGCACAAAGTTAGCATTATCATCATAGCACAATAGAGATTGGAATTTAGAACAAAGGACAATGATACTTTTCAACAAAGACATAAGGCAGAAGGAGAATGGAGAAAGTGGTCTGTAATTCTCACTCTGATGGAGAGATGATATAAGAAGCAAACTAAGCCTTGTGTAAATGCTGTGATTCTGCACATTGGGCAGGGCTTATGCCCATACAATGGCAAAGCTGGCTGCTGCCTTCATAAGAAGTGACAATGAGCAGATACAATGTAAAGATAGCAAAGGCATCAATTCTGCCTTCATGGGGCTGAAGCCCGGCACAGGCGACAGGGCAAGGCATAGGACTCAAGAGCACAAATGTGCCCACCATGCATGAACTCAAGTGCCAAGCAACTTACTTGGAAGAGTAAAGTAGGGGTTGACCATAAGCCTGATAAGAGATCACAGAAATATGCCTCCAGGTGTCTTAAAAATGTGGATATTTTACAAAGAAATTCAAATTTTGGCATCTTTTGAAAAACTGAAAAAATCTAATAATGTAGGGCCTACTTTAGTTTTCTTGTATATTATAAACCCACTGGAGCTGAGCAGGGACTGTCCCTTTTATATGGACAAAAGCTCACCTGGTGACCTGGTCCCCAGCATTCCCTGTGACTTCCACATTACACACTATAATTCCTCACTTGGTCTCTGCAAACGTCTACTGTCCTGTACTGGGCTCAGTCCGAGCCAGTTTGGAAAAGTGTCTCAGGAGTGGGAGATGCTGCAACAGATTTTGACAGCCAGGAGAGAGTGGCTTGATAGATAGGATGTGCAAGACAGTTTAGAATGAAGCTTCCCAGAGGATCACAATATTTCCTCTTGACCAAAAACTGAGCCATTCCGGGGCAACTGTACTTTGGGGAAATCTAAAGTGCTAGTCATCCAACAAATACTTACTGAGCTCTCATGTTGGGCAAGGCATCAAATAGGAGCTCATCGGTGAACAAGACAAATGGCTTCCTGTGTCGCTGAGCTTACATCTTCCTAGTGAAGGTGGTCAGTCAATGAGAAAACCAACCACTGCATGCAGATTTGCAGACTGTATCTAGTATTATGAAAGAATGGAAAAGACTTGTTTTCCCAGAGAATTATAGCAAAGGTGATCAGGGAGGATGACAAGGAAGCTAGGACCTGAAGGATGGGAAGGGTTAGCACGACAAGAAATGTGACCAAGATGTAAAGCAGGGAACAGCATGTGTCAAGGCCCTGCCATGGGCGAGTCTGGAGGATCCCAGAGACAGGAAGAGACCGGTGTCTTTAGCGACTACGGAGGAAGGTGGTGTGAGGTGATGCTTGAGCCATCACAATGGACTTCTGAGTAAACCATTTGTGCTCTAGTCTACCCAGAGAGGAAGCTGGAGGGAGATTTTAAGGATGGGAAATGGTGTGATTCAGCCTAAGGGGAGGTGAGAATCTAAGCGACCTTAGAGGTCACCTTGGGAAAAATACACAGAGGAGCACGGAAGGAAGCCAGAGAGACAGTGAAAGATAATTAGCAGAGGGACTGGAGCGGGTCGTGCCTTCTTCACCTGCTCGCTACTAGCACCAGGGGCCTGGACAGCAGCTCCTGAGTTCCTGCCACGGCTCCCTCACCGGTTGCCTTTCATCTCTACCCCGGGGCTTGCGTTCTCCTGGAGAGAACTTGGATTCCCTCTCTTTCCCGTCTCTGGGCCCGAATGTGAGGGTGCGCGTGCTGCGCACACGCATAGTGACCGCCGGCCGCCGCACACTCAGGGAGGGTGTGCAGGTGCAAAGGAGCAGGTGGAGGAGCCTGCCTGGCTGGAGCGCCGCGCGTCAACCTGAGCTTGGCGAGGGGCGGGCAGTTGGGACACAGGGCTCCTAGGCAAGGGCCTTGAAACCCGAGGAGTTACATGATTTGGGAGGCAACTGCCGGCTCTGCAGGTCTGCGGAGAGGAGAGCGAGTGACGCTCGAGAAAGATGATGTCGATGATGTGTGTAGATGAGAGGGGACCCAGGTGCGAGGAAGGGTAGCTAATTGGGAGGTGGAGTCCAGGTGTGAAGCGATTATGACGCGGACTGGAGACGTGGAGGGAGAGGAGAAGGAAGACAGAGGGGAAAATGGCAGGGTTTACTGTGGACCCAAAAGTCCCTCTCTGGATGGGAGCTGCAGCACAGAGGTGAGCACTTGTTTGACAACACCAGGGGAGCTATCAGTGGATGAGGGAGAGGGAGCAATAAGAAAGGAAGAACAAATCAAATTAGGTAAAAAAGGAGACAAGGAAAATAGTATTTTTGAAAGAACTCCAGCTTACATTTTTTCCCCTCCAAGTTACTTGCTTTTAACTTATTGTCTTAAAAACAAAAACAAAAACAATAGATGGAGCCATGCTTTTCTCCTGTAAAGTGGGCCCCTCACCTCTAAATGGGCTCTTGCCTTTCACCTGTAAATCAAACCCTTTATTACTGATTTACAAATTCCACAGATCTCCTCCCCCAAGGCTTATAGAAACGCACAGCCCCAGGCATTAATGTGTCTCACCCCAGGAGCACCCTTATTGCCTTTGGAGTGTGTGGCTTTTGCTGCTGAATAAATCTTTTCTGTGCCTCCTACTGATACACCTTAAAAATTCTTTCTCTGTGATGGGACTATTGAATTCATTCTGTGGGTGGGGTGGGTTGAGCTCCCCATCTCCTCTTTGGGGAGTCCCTCCTCAGATCCCCTCCAATGACAAGAAGGCAGGGTATAATAAACACAGCAGTTGGCAGGACATGCAAGAAAAACATTTATTAGTACTCAGCTACCACTCCTGCAGGAAGGCATTCCTTCCTCTGCCCACCTTGAATGGCCAATGACTTTCTCCTGTGTGTAGTCAGTTTCTATTCTTGTTTCTCACGTGTTCATTGCATTGCACTGGTTTTTTGCAGATCTGTGCCTCCTGCTGATCTATGAGGCCCCCTGAAGACAGAGGCCCAGTTTACTCTCTATTTCCAGGGTTTAGTTAGCTTTCAGTAAGTACTCAGCACATTTTGGTGAATGCCTAAATGAATAAATGGAAAGGTTCCAGAGGCGTGCCATTGAATCCCACTACCGCATAATGCTGTAAAACTTACAAATTTTGTGGCAGCTGCCTCACCTCTCTAACACTTGTGGAGATCAGGTAACAGCTGAGGGCTTCACAAAGCCTCAGCCATTACAGCAATTGACAGGTGGTCCTGGAGGTAGGACTGGGATTGACAGACAAGAGGCAGGAGGAGTTAAGATAGTACTGAGGGATTTGAGATCAAATTGCAGGGTTGTTTAAATACTTTAGGGTTACAAATGGGCTTTCACCCTTAAAATCCCATCTGCAAATGCAGCCTTAAACTGTCTAAATAGCCCTCTTAATAATGTAAATCCCAGTGTTGGTAGAGACCCTAGGAAAAGCTTTACATACTCTCACACTGCTGCTTTCAATGAAATTACATTTGTGTTACAATGAACTGGAAAATACATAAAAATAAACCTCCCCCTACCACATGCTGTGCCACCAACCATTACCAAGTAAATTTGTTAAACTTTCTGGATAACTATTCAGTGTTTATTATATGCCAAGCACTGAGAATAGCTTTTGTCATTCAACACAAGTGCAAGAGATAGGCAGGATTACTGCTCTTTTGAAGACGTAAAATCTTTACTGGGAAGTAAAAGAACTGGCCCTCTGGGTGTGATATTGTGAGCTCATCATTTAGGTATGCACCTTCCACTGGACAAGCCCCCAAAGACTGAGAGAGGTGTCACTCCAAAGAGGGTGAGGAGTTTTCTGTGAAAGAGCTATAACTGGAGAAGCCTTGTCCTAGAGGGAGCCGTTTCCAAAACATTGTACAGTGGGTCCCTCGGCACACCTTGAAGAGTAGAAAAGGATGCAACTTTGGGGTCAAATGTTCCAAGCTGCAGGCAGGAGGTCCTCTCAAGGTTCATGACAGCCTCCTGGTTGCTTGAAACACTGAGAACAGGGACTTCACCTTCTACCTTTGTTTCTTCCCAACTCCTTTCCTGGACACTCCTTTCAGTGGATAAACAGCTAGTATGAAAGACTGCTGTATTTTCAATCCAGGCCATGGGAAGCACCTTGTGGGTTGGAAAAGAGTGTGCCAGACACTGGCATTTTTCCATGCTTAGATTCTGGTCCCAGCTCCGTTACCTGCTGGAAGGAGACCTTGCAGAAGATAGTAAGCTCTTTGAACTTGCATCCTTACATATGTCATGAATTTAAGGAGCCTGCTTCATCACCTTTAGATTTCATAACAGATCCGGGTAACAAATATGAATACTTCTGTTTTCAGAAATGTGGCAGGCCAGATGTGGCAAAAGTGCTCCTAATGAAAAACTCCTGAAAATGCCAGATAAAACGTAAATTTTTAAAGCATCACTTTTCTGGCAATAAGTGAAATAATTGGAGCCTAGAGATGACAAGAAAACAGAATTCCTAGAGATAAGCTAAAGCTAAATAACAAATTACTCCTAAACTTACTATGTTAAATGGTAAATATTATCCTATGCTTTCTATGGGTCGGAAATTGGAAGTCTGTGAGTTTGGCAGTTTTGGCTTAGAAATTGCAGTCCAGGTATTCATCATGGCTACAGTCTCCTGACTGTGTGATTGGGGCTGGAAGATGTGCTTCCAAGATGACACATTCATGTGGCTTTTGGCAGGAGGCCTCATATCCGTGTCATATCTGCTCCTTTACAGAGCTGGTGAGTGTCCCAGCATGTGACAGCTGGCTTCCCCAAGGGTAAATGATCCAAGGAGAGGAAGGTGGAGTGACTTTTATGACCTACTTTTAAAAGTCACACTCTATAGAAGCAATCATATTTCACTGAAAATAAGACCTACCCAGAAAATAAACTTCACTCATCATTAGCTGGTCATTACCATGGTGATGGCCAGTCTCATGCAGAAGATTATACCTCATGATTCTCTTGCTCTGTGATTACTCTGTAATGTCAGGTGAGGCAAAGATAGGCTGACTGGGACTGGCATTTTTTATCTCTACTTAGGTCGTCAAATTTATTTGGGGGGAAATGTGGAAGTTGTTAAGTCCAGCCCACATTCAAGAGGAGTTTCCTAAAATGAGAACTAACACATATCATGGAAAGGTTCAATACCCCAATGGTACATGTAACTGTATCATTTGGTACCAGGGATCAAACTTGGGACCTTACACTTGCAAACTGTATTGTTTGCTTTAAATGTACCAATAAACTTAATGGGGGAAAAATAGAGGGGTTACCACATGTTGTAGGGAGAAGTGCTGTAGAATATGTGAACATACTTTAAAAGCAGTAGAGCTAGCATTTGCCCTAAATGCAAGTATGATCTTGGTGCCCTGGAGCCACCTCCACGAAGGACTAGAGACAAAGCCCAGGGTTCCAAATAAAACATTAGTGACACCCTCAGTAGAAGAACCTTCCTCACAGAGGAACATTTGTCTGCCTGAGCCTCAGCTTTGGGAATTTGGCCCCAAATTTATACTATCACAAGGCCCTAAAGTGAAAAATGTGCGTAAGGTAATTGCAAGTTTTAACGTGTTCCTTTGAAAAACAGTCCTGTAATAATTATTAAATTTCAAGCAATATGAGGTGATAATCAAAATTGCTAAAAAACAGCGATAACATAAGCCAACACTAGCAAGAAACACAACCAGAAAAGACAGCTTACCTCCACAGCACCATAACCAAATTGACAAATGATTTCTTGAAACCAATGCTGGAGCCATAACACATTGCTGCAAAATGTGTCTATTTCAGATGTTCATTTGGTTGAGTCTGGGAGTAAGGTTGGAGGGAGTAGAAGCCAATTTAGAATTTGAACTCTAAATGATAGCATAAAGGCTACTCCAGAAAAGCATAGAATATAGAAGGAATATAGCAATGAAGGTCACAAAGAGCCTTTTAATTTGCCTTTCAAGAAGCTGAGAAAACCCAAAGAAGGGCACAAGAATAAGACTCACTTTTTTTGACCATTATAAGGGCAAGGGATGGTTTGATGTGTGCCCAGATTCTTGGAAACCTGCCCACACCCAAGGCCATGCTAGACAGCACTGAAGTAATAGAAGGCAAAGAAGTGAGCCTGTGACTTTCGGTTTTTTGGGTTTTGTTTTTTTTGTTGTTGTTTTGTTTTGTTTTTGAACCACTGATTTTATTGGTACATTTTAGGTACTCAATACAGTTACATTCATCATTGGGAACATGTATCCTTACATGATGTTTCTTGGTTCTTTTTTTCCCCCATCCCTCCCCTTCAACCCCTCCACCCATCCATATTTACAAAGACTTTGTTTCCATTTTTCCCTTTTCTCATATTTTTCCTTTCCCTTCTTTCCTCTCCCCTGCCTCCTTACTTCCCCTACCCCTTTAGATTTTTTCTTCATATTTCACATTATCAATTATACAATACGAATCTTACACTTTTAGTTTTTCACACCAGAAAAACTATTCAGTATTTACACGTGTGTCCTATTTATTTCACTTAAGAGTATGGCCTCAGTATGCATCCATTTAGCTATAAGTGTGTCCAATTTCTCATTCTTTATGGTTCAGTAGTACTCCATTTTATTAAACAAAGCAAAACAAAACATCTTCTTTATCCAGTCTCTGGATGATGGGCAATTGGGTTGTTTCCAAGCTTTAACTATTACAAACTGTGTTATTTTAAACATGGGTGTGCATACATTGCTGTGGTATTCTTTTAGCTGGTGACTTTCTACATAATGGCTGAAGAAATTCAATGGATTAGGAATGGGGATTTAGCTCAGTGGTGCGCCTGCCTCCCAAGTGCAAGGTCCTGAGTTTGAACCCCAGTACAGGAAAAAAAAAAAAGAGAGAGAGAAAGAAATTCAATGGATGGCTCTAAATTGAAATTTTCCACAGATTACTTATTTGGTAAAAACTATTTTGTTGATGATATTGGAGATGAGACAATCTTGGGAGATAATATAATTCAAACTCCTAATTTTAAAGGTCAGGAAATCAATGCCCAGAAAGAACACCTTGCCTACAGCTAGATATATATATATACACACAGTGATACCAAGGGTGTTGAATGGCTCTAAGTTCAAACTTTCCACTATTCTAATAACAGTTCAAAAAAACCTCTGCTCAATGTTCACAACTTTGCTTAATAATAGGAATGAAAGTCTGACTTGAAAAAAACCTGTCCAGGTTGAAAGGGCCTCACACGTCACATCTCACCAGAGACACAAAGGGGTGATTCAGTCGAAGCACCGCTCTCACCCAGGCAACATATAGTGCTTGTGTTAGTGCATTAAAACATTCGTCACACACACAAAATCATCGCTATGCTTTTTTGCACTTTATTTGCATAAAATATCATGACCATGGCTCCAAAGAAAATTAGAGACACCAACAGGGAAGCTCAGAGGAAAACTGTGAGAACCGTTATAGCGTTATAATTTGTTAAAGTTCTGAAAAAAAGGAATTTATAAGTGTCAATCTGGGGTCCCAGAAACAACTATTTGGTTTTAAACTATTTCTTATGGAAAAAATACCTTCAGTTTTTTTAACTTTTCAGTGTTCTAATATGAATTTGGGAAGAACTGAGTTTGACAACCAAGATATCACTGTACTGGGACTAGAACTGAGGTTTCTTACCTGTCCTGCTGGAATCTTTTCCCCAGTAACAATAGGAAAATTAAGCACTCAAGAGAACCATTATGTCAGCCCTGATTACCCATGCAGTCATTTCTTGTCCTGTATTTCCCTCCCAAGTCCAGGACACTCGGGGAAACATCCTGGCTGAGCCTTTTCTTGATTCCTAACTCCTAGTGAGTAAAGACTGAGGTCACAACCATCTGCCTGACTAGGACTTGCAAAAGTGAGGGAATCGGTTCTTCTGTTTGTGTTTGTTTGCATGGTTAATTATGTAAATGGGTGTCTATTTAGTGCACTCTGCATTTAAATCAGATCTCATAGTGACACTGGTTTGCTTGCCATATATCCCAGTGAGAAGCATATCACTGCCAATAACTTTTGCACACACAGAATCACCAAGTGTTTACACAGACATGGCATTGTCTTTATTTTAAATGATTCACATTTTATTCATGTGAATTTGAAAAAAGGAAGAGGTAAATATATACTTTGTACACATTTCCTTATGGTTTTCATCCCAGAGCATGTGTTGAACATGATCCATGCTCCCATGTTTCACCTCTGCCTGATTCTGGGAGGTACAAACCATCCCTTCATTCGGGAGCTGGGCCGGGCAACATGAGATCTGGTAACCAGGGGCTACATGATTCAGTTGGCTCAGCTAACCTTTCAGTCTTCTATATTGTTTCTGGAACTTTCACTAAGGTGGAATTCCCCTTGCTCTCCTCAAGGAGCCCTACAGCTAACTGGACAACTGCTTCATTTTGCTAATGATAACCTGGATCGGGGTTTCTCACATTTTTATTTATTGGGGGTCAACAGCCACAGATTCTGTGGGAATCAATTAAGGAAAGTGGAATGGAATTTTCCCATCCTCTACTTTTCACCCAAATTCAGATTCTTTGGCTTAGATTTGCAGAAATTTAGATGTGAAAGAAGAAACGCTGTGTCCAGAGGGCAGCATGGAGAAGGTCCTCTGTAATAACCACAAAACACTAACTGTACAGTGCACGTGGAGGCTTCAGGCCCTTTCAGGTAGTTCTGGAACCATTTCCCCAGCCCTCCTCTCATGTCCTCTCTTTTTCCCGTTTGACAGACTTTGCCACATGGAACATGGTTCTTCCAGAAATAGGTCAGAGCTTCTTTTCAACTGGAAATATTTGGCATGTTTTAAAAAATAAACCCCAAAAGACTACATTGGAATCCAAAGTTTCAGCTGAGTGGGCTCTGGCAATATCTCTCCCACCATATATGTGTTTGCTTTTTTGTTGGGGGAGGTTACTAGTTTTTTATTTCCATCAAGTTTATTGGTACTTTTTAGGTAAAAAGTACAGTTACATTCATCACTGGGATCTTGTACCTTTACATGACAGATCTTGGTTCTTATTTTCCCCATTTCCCTGCCCTTGCTTCACCCTCTTCATCCTTTCCTATTTAAAAAGAATTTGTTTCCATTTTTTCCTTTTCTCCTTTTCTCGTATTTTTTCTTTTCCCTTCTTTCCTTTCCCCTACTCTTCCCATGTCTCTTACTCCTTTAGCCCTTTTCTTCCTATTTTATATTATCAATTAAACAACTTGAATCTTATTTACACTTTTAGTTTTTCACACCAGAAAAACTATTCAGTATTTACACATCTGTCCTATTTATTTCACTTGAGTATGGCCTCAATATGCATCCATTTTCCTATAAATGATCCTAGTTTCTCATGCTTTATGGCTGAGTAGTACTCCATTTTATAGAAAAACCACATCTTCTTTATTCAGTCTCCTGTTAATGGGCAATTGGGCTGTATCCAAGTTTTAGCTACTACAAACAGTGCTGCTATAAACATGGGTGTGCATATATCACTGAGGTATGATTCTTTTAATTCTTTTGGAAAGATACCCAGCAGAGGGATGGCTGGGTCAAATGGAACCTCTAATCCTAGTTTTTTGAGGTATCTGCATAGTTTTCTATAGTAGTTGTACCAGTCTGCACTCCCACAAAGGGAGGTTACTAGTTTTAACAGCCTTGTATTTGTGAATCTTCAAAAAGCTACATTCAGAAAATAGCAACCTATTTTTTCCACAATAAAACACTCTTGATTATCCTTTCTTTCCTTCTGAATGTGGGCCCTCCCATGCATGCATCTATAGGGAGCAGTCACATGGCCTCTACCACATTTCCTGGTAGGTAAAGGAAGCCTTTCCTGCAGCCCGGCCCTTTTCATAGAAATTTATTACACATTTTTAACAGTGAAATATAAGGCCTTACTCCTGCACTTGAGTTACCTACTAAGAAATTGCAGAACTGGAAAGTTTTTTTCTCTAGCCTGTGGTCAAAAACACTGAATATTAAAGAATATCCAAGTTACTCTAAGTTCCTGGGCTACCTACTTAGATATTTACAGAGGAATTTGAATCTCAAACTCTGTTATTCTCCAAAATGGGTAAGAGAAGATAGGATTCAGTTAAGACTGATACAGAAATTGATAGTCATTATGTGATGGAGTGAACCAAGCTCTCTCCACCATCAATGCATACTGCCTTGTTGACCACAAATCCTGCAAATGATATTTAAGCCTCAAATACAGAAAATATTTCAAGGAGAGCCAGCCAGCAGAGAGTGCTGAGATGTATGAACAGAATAGGCTGTTGGTGGCTCAGAATAAAGAACCTCAAGGAAATTTTAGTGTCATTTTCCTTTAATAAGCCAGTAGTAAGCAACCCAGAGGCTTCAGCTGTGATCACGTCATGATGCTTTTATGGAACTGCTGCAGGAAAACTTGATTGGCAACTGGCATCCACTGGCTCATTGTGCTGAGTGAGCAGCTAAAGGCTCAACTTCTTAGAGATGTAAGGCTGGGGAATGTAGCAGAGGTATTTCTTGCCAGACAGAAGCTTGTGAAGACTTGTTTAGAGAAAAGTTGTTTGGCTTCTTCAGGGATCTTTGGAAAGACCATCACACTATTTCCATTTGTCCAATCAACTGGAGTGACAACCTCTTTCTTTGCTGGAGAGATATGACTAACTACTCTGAAAATCTTATCAATATTCCTGCCAATGGCAGCTGGACAGAGGATAGATGACTTTAGATTCTTATCAGGACCAAAAAACAAACACCACACAAGCTGTCACATGCATGCCTTTTAGTCTTTTTCTGCTGGGTCCAGCATGTCAAACAGGATGGCAAGGTCCAGATTCTTATTATCAGTGATAGGAAAAGATAACTTTTCTGTGGGCTCATTACTACTGTGATCACTGATATCCTTGTTTCAGGCAAGATGGTCCTTTTCAACATTGTCTTTCTATTTTTTGTTTCTGTGGGGTTTTTTTTGTTTTGTTTTTGTTTGTACCTTGTGCTTGTGAGGCAGGTGGCATCACCAATAAGCTAAATTCCCAGCCTTCAACATTGTCTTTGAAAGGGCAATCAACTTAATATTCTTCTTGACAAACCCCTGTGCTAGCTTCACAGCTGTTCCAAGCTCTGTGGTACATACTGGGGCAAAGTTCTGTGGGTAGAAGCAGATGCCCCAGTAATCTCCTGGAAAGTCATGGAAATGGATACATTTAGTGGTGGTATTGGCCTCAAAGGTGGGAGCCTCATCTATGAGAAGAAGCCCTTTGGGCACAGTGGCAGTGGTAATGTGAGGTGGGTGGATGGGCACAGGTAGAGCAGCAACCAGCTGGTTAGCTCAGGTAGAGAACCCATATATACATTTCAGTTTAAAAAACTAATTGGGAAAGAGACTTTTGAGGACAAAATATGTGCAAGTCTATCTTTTTTTGAGGTTTAGATTTCATGGAAGTGTGGTGAATATGGCTCCAGTAGAAATCAGATGTGGAGACTCCTATGATAAATTTTTTCATAAAAAGAAGCATGGCCCAGGCTTATCAATAGGACCTCATGATGAGAAGGAAACAGTGTTCCTAATTCTGAGTTTTGGCTGATACCAGCACATGAATCAACCCAGCTATTAGATTGACCAACCACTCTAATTTGCCTGGAATAGGAATTTACAGTGCTAAAGCCAGAAAATGGTAACCTGGACTGGAGTTTCTCATATTTTTATTGATTGGGGGTCAACAGTCACAGATTCTGTGCGAATCAAACAAGGAAAGTGGAATGGAATTTTCCCAGAAAACTGGGTATTGTTGCTTATCTTACCCTCTACTAGGGAGGTGTGGGACTCAGAGTAAGACATTATGCAAGAATTTGTAGTATATAACTCAATGCTGGGTGCACTGAGCTCTGAGCAACTTTACTATGGAATCCCACCTGAGTGTAGTAAAGATCTATCTTCGTTCTCACTTCACTAGGTGGTGACAGTGATAGGAATCATCAGTTCTGAAGTACATTAGTGAGATTTTGGTTGCATCAACATTTGGAATGGCAGACTTTCAGTCCCTAGTAATGAACTGGTGCAACAGGAGCAGAGTGCCAGTACACAGCACACCCCCGTGGCACTGCTAGCCTCAGGGACGCGTTGTTTTGGGTCAGTGGGCCAGGGAAGCAGGCAAGAGCCAGGGATGACCCATGGACACAGGTAGCACTTCTGGGAAGTCTTGGAAATACATAAGGAGGAAGTTTTCAAAAAACAGAAATTGGGTCCTTAGAAATATTAAGTTGGGAAAGTAATGTTACTACATTTGTATTCAGTGGCTAGTAACCTGATGGTTATGTTACATTCAGGTCATATTTATAAGTAAAAAATTAAAATAAACTGCCTGATAATAACAAACCGACTAAACACATGAAGGTTTTTATATAGTCATTCGGAATGAAGACATATATGTATATACATATATATGTCAGAAAAGGCATATCTATAATTTTAATATGTATTCAAACTGAATTGTGATGCTTTCAATATTATATTCATAAAAATAACTTTTAGGACTGAGCTAGGAAATATGTGCTTTTTTTTTTTTTTTTTTGGTACCAGGGATCAAACTCAGGGCCTTATGCTTGCTAAGCACATGCTGTGCCACTGAGTTAAATCCCCGGTCCAGAAATATATGCATTTTTGAGTCACTGGAAATAAATCATTTATCTAAATTATTATTATCTATATTCAGGAACTAGGGGAAAAGAAGCTAGAACTTTTCTCTCTCATTTTGTTGGCAGATGTTTCTTCCAGGCTTGCAATTGCCTGAATAACAGGAGTCCTGGTGAGGTAGATGAGGTACTGTAGCCTGCAGGGCACTTGGGGTGGGACAAATGGGCCTGGGGCAAATAGGCCTGGCTGAATCCCCTGACAAAGCCCAAGTTTGCCTGAGCAGAGCATGAGTCCAGGCAGGCTCTACCCAGACAGGAGCTCAGATTCTGTTATGTCAGAGCCTTGCAAAGAGTGGGCAGAAATAGGTCCTACACATGCGCACTCCACTCACTAAACAATACCAGTTAACACTGAACGCCATGAACACTTCATCATATTCCTTATACTAAAAATTTTGTGTAACATTGTGTGTGTGTGTGTGTGTGTGTGTGTGTGTGTGTGTAGTATGTATACCTCCATATCTATCTATCTATCTATTTTTTTTTTGTACTGGGGATCAAACTTGGGACCTTGCACTTGTGAGACAGGTGGCAGCACCTCTGAGCTAAATCCCCAACCCAGCATAACTCTACTTTTTTTTACCACATCTAGTGACCAAGTATTACTCCTATTTTATTTTATTTTATTTTTTACCCCTATTTTAAAGATAGAAAAATTGAGACTCTGAGGGGCTTCATGACCACCATTCTGTATGCCTGCTGATATTATGCAGTGACAGTTGTTGTTCCACTTTTGACAGCTCTTTATGTTTCTGACCCAGAGAACAAACCAAAGGAAAGGAGTCAGATAGCTCTAATAGGAAAGGGTTCATGCTAGCCAATGTATTAGAATCCTGTGGTCCTGCATACTCATGCCTGGAAATTAGTGGAAATTAGAGGGCACAAATCTTCTCTGCTTGTCAGCTACAACATGGCTTCCCTGTTGATGAGCAGAATTCGGAGAGCTCAAGAACTGCATACTTCAGAAAGCTCATCCAAACCATTTTTGTCTCGATAATGAATTGGAAATCAAGACCTTGCTGTGAATTTCTAGTTCAATCAAGTCAGAAAATTACATGAATTTAAATTTAAAAATATATATATATTTTACAATATGATTGAAGGAGTACTTGGGTCTTGAGTTTTTACCAGCTATTCCACATTTCTCCACTCCTCAAAAGAATTCATAGCAATCTATCTGATAAGATTTAATTGTAGTCAAACTGCCAAGAGAGGAACACTTGCTTAAGGTGGAGCCCCATTAGAAGATATCAAAAGTCTTGTGTTGACTTTATTCCATGGAAATAAAGAGAATTTTTATGTGAAGCTGTGCCCATGAAATTCTTTAAAATAAGATGCTGTTTGTAGAATCTGTAAATTTGGAGCACAGCAGCTACTGAAAGCAAAAATCTCCCTTCTATAACCCTCTCCCCAAAGGAATTAAGGAGGGTAAGGAGAGAGGGAAGGAAGAAGAACATAGAAAATTCAGCTAAGCATTAAGTAATAGGACTTCTCATAACTATAGATCACTTTTTTCCCTATCAAAGGTACAAATTATATAAAAAAGCATAATGCCTACTATATACAAAGGAAGGCAGTGGGGAGTAGCTATAAAACGAAAGAGAATATCATATCATAATTTAAATTCTTTAAGTGATGAGGATTTCTGAAAATATAAATTACAAAATCACGTTCCTTGAAAAGTTGAGCTTTCTGTTCAAACACAGTCTGTGTTTGATCATTTACAGAAGCAGTGCAACTCAAGGGCTGGAGTTGGCATTTTGGAAGCCATAAAGTTTTAACTCTAGGCATTTTCTTTTTTTGGTACTGGGGCTAGAACTCAGGACCTTGTGCTTGTCAGGTAGGTGTGGCACCACTGAGATACATCCCTGACCCTCCTTTTACTTTTAATTAATTTATTTTGAGATGGAGGTCTCACTGTGTTTCCCAGGCTGGACTCTGGTGAGTCTCTTGCCTTGGCCTCCTGGGGAGCAGCTGGGAATACAGATCTCTCTCTTCTCTCTCTCTCTCTCTCTCTCTCTCTCTCCTTGTGCTTGTCAGGTAGGTGTGGCACCACTGAGATACATCCCTGACCCTCCTTTTACTTTTAATTAATTTATTTTGAGATGGAGGTCTCACTGTGTTTCCCAGGCTGGACTCTGGTGAGTCTCTTGCCTTGGCCTCCTGGGGAGCAGCTGGGAATACAGATCTCTCTCTTCTCTCTCTCTCTCTCTCTCTCTCTCTCTCTCTGTATAATTATAAGTATAAAACTTAGCAACGAGCTATTCCAACCTTTCTATTTTACAAGGGAAGAAACTAGGCTCAGACTAGTTATGAGAGTTATTTGTGATCATAGAATTATTTTCTGCAAGATAAAATCAGTATGGATAATGGGAAATGATAAGTTTCTGAAATTACACAAATGGTATGAGTCCAAGCCCTATCCTTTTACTTATGACCTTGGGCACAACCATATAACAGCAGTGTCTATAATGTCATATATAAAATAAAGACAATAAAATATATAGTAGGGGTTGTGTGGACTAAATGAGAGCTAGAAGAATGCCCCATCTAGGATAGGCCTTTCATAAATGTCAATTTCTAGGGTTTTTTAAAAAGACAATGCCAAAATAAGCTAGATATGTAGGAGATTTAGGCAAATTTCTCTACTTATTTTAGGCCACAAGTGAATGAGGCAGAACTTCTATTCTTAATTGATTTCTGTAATTTTATTCATTTTCTAAAAACCCTGTATCTCTATAGGAACTTCCTGAATAATTTTTTCCTCTAATGGCAGAATCCAGGACTTTTGTACTTCGCTTTTGCTACCTGAGAAGTGCTTTTCCCTAAGGGCAAGAAGGAAGGGACCTCCTTGACTTTGGTCTGTATTATGTAAGGTGTAGTAAAAGATCCAGAGGACAGGCACCTTAAGTTTGATATGATTCAATTGTAATCATGGAAAATCGGCTGAGCACTTGGTGTGGAATCAGGAAAACTACCAGAGAAATGGAGTGATGTGAATGTGAAACATAGCCTGCTCTACAAAATGAGAGAGAAGAAAGGAAATACGCTGGTAATATCAGTTTGGGCCATAACAATATGTATTAATATACGTGTGTGTACATAAACATTCTAAGTAGAAGGAGAGTGATGCTATCAAGAACAATAAGTGGCTTCGGCATCAAAGAAACCAATCATTCCAGTACAATAGCTTTTTCTGACAGAGTTATGAATAGATGAAGGCGAAAGGCAAGAGATGTAATATATCTTATGTTGGTAAAGATTTGATATGTCCCAGAAAATTTTATTTGCAAAATTAGCTACAAGATCACAGAGAAAGGTTATTGATAAATTACAAAAAATCTGGTTGCAGACAAGTGCAGAGATGGCTGTCAGCGATGGTCTTATTTAGTGCCTTCATTATTAATTTGGAAAAGGGAGTGAATCACACTCAATGCTCATGAAAACTGCAGCTATACTAGTTCAGGTCACTAGTGGGAAAACTGATTAGACACAAGCTGACACAAATGGGTTCCAAAAAGGGGGAAATTGGATTGAACCAAGGGCAGACTGAGAAAAGTGTGACTCTCTTGATTTACCTCCTCACAGTGAGTTGAGTAAGCTCTCAATGGTAAAGTAGGTCCACACAGGCTTGGATGAAAATATGAACAATAGGAAGAAATGCTTGTGGGATTTAGTATTTTCCCAGGGGTCCATCATGTGTCATGTCTGCCCTTGGACTTCACACTCTGTGAGGAGGTATTCAGACAAGGCTCAGAGATGTGAAGGTCCTAGAACAGGCAAAGAATTTAAAATATTTTTATAATCTACCTATTCCCCAAGAAGTATAATTTAGTTACTTGACTTTTGGGAGCTTGATTCTATAATAACACAAAATTCTCACAGCTGGTGACACAAAGGAGTTCCCCAAAAAAGGGAGGAAAGCAGATAATTTGTACAAAAATAACTTCATTCAGCCTTAGTGATCAATACAGATGAGGAATGAATATTTTAGATGAAATATAGCGAGTAGCTCAAGGGAGAAACAGTGGAAGTGTTACTGGGGCTCTTTTGATGGAGGCAGTGTATGAGTTACATCAGTAGAATAGGGTATGTGATGATTTACTGTTATGTTGATGGTCTGTGGGGTTTTCAAAATCTACCAAGTGAGAGCAGATTTGTTTCTGGTGGTGATGGCAGGGACTAGGAAGGGGGAGTGGATGTAAAGCTAATTCTAGCAATTGCACTAGCCAAGACGATTTGAGAACTTTACTTCCCATCCTGGGTGCTGGCTATTTCATCTGTGAAATGAGGAAGCAAGGACCAGTTCAAGATTTACAAGTTAAAAACCCTTTAGGGTCCAGATAAATAATGCAAAGTTTCCACAGGTGATGGTGGGTCAGGTGGGAATAGAAGCTTTCTCACACCAGTAGCAAATTTGGAAAGCACTTTGCTGATCAAACAAAATTCTGCATCAGTGGGTAAAATCACTGTTTCACTTTATTAGTATTCAGGATAGAAAAGGAGGGGAAATCAGAGAGCGATGGGAGAAAAAAAAGTGATAGTGAAAACAATATCCACGGTTCAAGAGGAGTCACAGCACCCAACCTCAGTCTAGAACCAAGAGTCACAAGCATGAGAAGCACAGATCCAGTCACAGCAGAATTTCTACACTTCTGCTGTCTGATAGAAATGCAGTATGAGCCACAAATGTAAGGTTAATTTTCTAGAAGTCACATTTAGAAAGTAGGAAGAGTAGTAGAAGAATTATAAAGTAATTTAATACTATTAATATTATATTTATGCAATGAAAAATACAAAAATATTTAAAATATAATCAATATAAATATGTAAATGAGATATTTTACATTTTTTTTGTCCCAAGTCTTTGAAATCTGGTGTACCTTTCATAACTAGATTTGAACTAGACACACTTACAGTGCTGTATCTCTTCACATACTAATGCTATAGTATTGGACAGTGTATTTCTGGACTGACTAGACAAGAGGAAAGGAGGTGACCCAGAGGTTAATAGAAACAATCATGATTTGAAAGCTGGGTGTGTCAGAGAAGCACAGGAAATGTGTCATTGAAACTACTTTATTCATTTGTCAAATTTTATTTTTAAGTTTATATACTGTAAAATTCACTGTTGATGCCATACAGTTTTAAGGGTTTTGACAAATTTAGTCATGAGATGGATGATTCAAGACAAAATGATCTAGACACAAAATAGCCTCCTAACACCAAAATATCCCCTCTTGCTGCTATTTTCCAGTCAACCCTCCCACAATTTCCCACTTCTGGAGACTACTGATCTGTTTTCCAGCTATAGTCTTGCCTTTTCCAGAATGTTACATAAGGGGAATTACACAGTTTTCAGTTAGAAAATACATTTGTGATTCATTCATATCCATGTATATATCACAGTTTATGTTATCTTTTCAAGTTTTATTTGTACATGTTTGCAGTACATGATAATTACATTTCTTACAGGGATTTGGGACATACACATATGACACATCTTAATTCTTTTTCATCTCCTTAACCTCCCCACTCCCTCAATCTCTTGGTCTCCTTCCTTTTTGCAAAAGATCTATCTCCCTATTTTCTATTATTTTTCATTTTGCTCTTTGTTTACTCCATTATGTATAAATACCACATTTTCTTTATCTATTCATTGACTGCCTGATATTTGAAAAAAAGGGCTGAAAACATACATGGAGTATGAATAAATGGAGTTCTGAAACTGGCTATCCACATGCAGAAGACTGAAGCTAGACCCACATCTCTCACCATGTACCTGAACTTAAATCAAAATGGATCAAAGATCAGAATGTTAAAACAGAAGCAATCTGCTGTAAGACAAAATAGAGAAAACTCCTACAGATATAGAGGCAGGCAAAGATTTTCTCAACAGACCCTGCAATTGCACAAGAAATAACATCAAGAATCAACGTTATCATTATTTTTGATTGGTATTCATTGTATGGCTATACCATAGCTTATACATGGAGATGTGAATTGTTTTCCATTTTCTTAAAAAGTTCATTTACTAATTTATTCACTTACTGATCATGCTCATCTATGAATTTTTGGTATAACAGAAGGGCACAAAAATCTTGTTTTTATTAATCTATAAAGTCACAGTTAACTTTTGTTTGTATATGGATATTCAGCACCATTTACTAAGAAGACTCTCCTTTTCACTTGAATTGCCACCTCTGTGTGAGTCCTCTTCTGGCATCTTTGCTCTGTTCCATTGATCTATGTGCCCATCCTCTCGCCAACCTCATTGTCTGCACTGCTACAGTTGTGCAGGAAGCCATGAAGTCAAGTAGATTGAGTTCTATAACTTTGTCCTTCTTTTTCAAAATTGTTTTGGGAATGCTGATTTACTATATAGATACAAACAGCTTATTAACATCCATAGATCCTGCTAGAGTTCTTTAAATCTCTAGCTAAATTAGGGGGAGTATTGCCATGTTAACAATATTTAGTCAATCTATAAGCATAATGTATCTATCCATTTCTTTAGGTCTTCTTTGATTTTTTTTAATCAGTGTTTTTCAGTTTGAAAATACAGATCCTATACCTGGTACTATTGTAAATATTATTTTTAAATATCAAGCTAATTTTTCATTTTCTATATATAAAAAATACAAGTAATTTTTATATACTGTATTGTGCATGTATCTTGCAGTCTTGCAGAACTGACATTAATTCTAGGACCTCTTTTTAGATTCTTTGGGCTTTTATATGTGCTATTTATCTTGCTTGGTGTGTTCTTAGAACTTCTTAAATATATGATTTTATACTTGTTTATTTTGGAAATTTGTTATTGCTATGGCTACTCACAGTACACTGCAGGCTTCAAATTCTTCCAGTAGTAACGTGCTTAGGATGGAGACTGGATCAGCATAGCTTTTCTCATTGTCTGCTTTTCACCTGTATCCCCCTTTTGGCTTTATTTCTGAGAGGGTCCTTTTTGACACCCTTGTAATTCTCCTTGCAGAATTCCCCTGTTCCTTGACACAGCCTAGAGAAGGTGAAGGGCTGTTTGCCATTGTTCAGATAGTGCTGCAGAGGTAAGTAGGCACTGTGTCCCTGAGTCCTAAGAATTTTGACTTCTTTCTCAACTCTCCCACCCCTTCTTCGAGGTTAAAAGTTTATTTTTAGTATATTCTTCTCCAGCTACACTGGGTTTTTACCATTGCCTGAGGGTAAGAGCGCTTGCTGTCTGTCTTCCCAAATTATAAAACTTTTGTTCCATATGGGAGGTACAGGAAAGAAATCATATAGAAAAGGACCCCTTTCTGTATCCCTGTTTTTCAGATCCTGCACCATTATCCTTCAAGAGATGCTTTTTCAAGACTCTCATCATAGTTTTGTGTGTATGACTATGTGGTGAGGTTAGTGGGAAAGAACAAACAAGTGGGTGAAAAGTCCCCAAGGGCCCCACGGGTTATATTCTACAATATTCACTGCCCTCAGTCCTGAGTCTATCACTTTGCTAACAATTTAGCTAAGTCCTTCTTATTAGGGTCCAGCTGACTTTGTCCAAGGTAAGAAAATGTTACTTCACCTCTTGTTGCCTTTATACATCTGCCGTTCTTTATCCCTCTGACAGGATAAATAAAATTTCTGGATTTGCTATTTGTCTGGGAAGTGTCTGTGTGTCTCTGTGTGTGTGCTGTGTGTTTTTCTTTTATCTTAATGATAACAGTGATGATCTCTCCAGTTTTATGTACCTTCAAATGGATCAGGAAATCTCCCTAGGGGTTTTTTCTTTTTTTGGTATTGGGGATCAAACTCAGGTGCTTGCTCTTGCGAGGCAGGCACCATAACCACTGGGCTAAATCCCCAGCCCTTTATATGCTTTTGACAAAACTGTTGCCATAAATATGATCTGTGTTTGAGGCTGGATCTCATGCTGCTTTCCATGTCCCTATCTTTCTTTTGGCAAAATTTCCAGAGATTTGGGATTAAAAGTCCTGATGGAGAAGAAAAATATACTTCCCTTGAATGCAAAATGATTTCATCTTATATGTTGATTTGCATCTTTGCCATTCACTATAGAGTCCATTTTGGAAATTTTTCTATTATTCTCTTTATCAAGTCAATAAAACCTCAGAAATTCTCTTATGTTGAGAAGGAAATGAATTACATCATTACAGTTTACCCTTAATAACACTTCACAGAAGCTTTTCTAAACCACATTTCCCATTTCAAAAGTATAAAGCCAACAGGCTATTCTGTTGTTTCACAAAAGAAATCATTCAATCAGTTGTATGTCAGATGAAAGGGACACTTTGAATCGTGGCATCATTCTGAGCATATGAAAACAAAGTCTGTACCTGTCATAACTATGAGATGAGGCACGAATATTCTATACATTTCTGATTAATCAAAATCCACGCAAAAATATCAGTCAGATCAGAGGAGTCAGAATTGATTAAACTACATTTAGCTTATCTGTAGTGTTACAGTATCACACAGATTAGAATAGAAGCCACCGTGGTAGTGTGGGAACAAAAGACTTGTCAACCTGACACTATTTTAAACACAGAAACAAATGGAATCTTATAAACCAATTCTGATTAACTAAACCTGACTCTACCTTGAGAAATATAATGGTATTTTTATGATTTTAATATGGTTATCAGTACAGTCCTTCTATTTTGAGCTATCTAGACACATAATCTTCAGGTAGTGGGAAATAACATCTTCAATTTGACAACAACATGGCCTGCAGTATGCCAGCCACATGCAGGAAACCACAGGGCAAACTCCTTTCTGGGGTGATTAAAAGCTCACTTAAAAAGACCTCTTTGCCTGTGGAACTTTTCTGGGCAAAGGATAGAAGGTTTCTTTGTCTTCAAAGATCCTCAAAGGATATACAAAAAAGAAGCATGTGCAAACTAGGGAATCAGATACGTAAGGTAAGGATTATATTAACATTTTATATTCAAATGATACCTAGGATCTCAGGACCTTTCTCCACAGCTCCTTCATCCTTCAGTAAAATCCATTCGGTCAGAACGGGGAAGAACATCTCCCAGCCTGACTCCTTCCATTGCTATTTTGCTGAGGAGTCTAAAGACTTTAAAATAACTGGGTGGTCCTTCCTGGTGACTAAGGGTGCAGAAATAGGGCCTCCTGCAGAGAATGTTTCCCCGTTCTCACGTAGCAGACAGTGTGGCTGTGTGCCCTCAATGAGCCCAGAACGTATTGTGGAAGTGGCTGCTCTGCCATGCCTTTTACTGCCTGTTACCCACCTGAGAATTAAACCTCATGCACTCTGAGAAACAGGAAGGAGAGCTGAAAAGACGTAACCATGCTCCTGCTTTTCTTTGTTTTCTCACTCCCCTGAAATCCAGTCCCATTTGGTTCCTACAGGCCATTCCTGGGGGACTTGGCAACCTCCCTTCCTGGAATGATGCATATCAGCATTTTGGATAGAGGCACCTGCGAAATCCTCCCACCTCAGTTAGCAGAAGGTGAGGCAGTGAGCTGTTTAGGCAAGGCTGTGTGTTTGTATGTTTTCAAGTTCCACTTCTGCCAAAAGCTATTAATGCTTTCAATAAAGACAATTCTCTCTTTTGGTTTTTAAGAAGATAATAGCTTTGAGGGCAACACAAATTTTAAAATCCACAATTTGCTCCATTCAAAACCAATTAGCAATCAAGGCCACACATGGGCTGTTTCCAAGCTTCCATAACATCAATATCATGATAGCATCTCATAACTACTCACTGGAAGATTCTCACTTGACATCCCTCTTCTGCTTCTAGTTAAACCAACCCCTCCCCCTTCTCAATTTACTTTTCTTAACATTCGCAAGCATTATTCATTGGCAAACCATGAGAAGAAGCATGCGGCTTAGAGCATTTATAAAGTCAGGGCCAATGCTTCTCATTCAAATCTTGTGGCTCCCTTATGTATTTGAATTGGCAGTGAAATTCCTTTTCAATAAATATATTTGTAGAAAAAAACAGCTAAGACATTTTAGAGTCAAACTTGCCTCAACTTCTCTAGATAAGATATCTGTTTTGAAAAGAGTTTATCAACGCTTCATTTACACTGTAATCTATGTACCCACAACCATGGTATCCTAAGCAGATTTGTGATGGAAGCACTT
Source organism: Fukomys damarensis (assembly GCF_012274545.1). Taxonomy (NCBI): domain Eukaryota; kingdom Metazoa; phylum Chordata; class Mammalia; order Rodentia; family Bathyergidae; genus Fukomys; species Fukomys damarensis. The sequence continues at coordinate 46,631,644 of NW_022900913.1, forward strand.
GCAAAGAACAGAAGAAATATTTTTAACAGAATGAAAATTTTCCTCAAATTAATGTCAGACATCAAATGACATCTCTGAATAGCTCAGAAAACACTAACCAGTTAGAAGACTTCAGATTTCCAATTCATCATGTAAGGACTTTTGAAGACACTGCTCCAGTACTATGTAGGACCTTTTAGAGTTTTCAGTGATACAAACAGTCCACTGCAGCACTCCAGCAGCCCTACCCCAACTAAATGCTGTGCAGGACAGAGACTGATACATGATTGTAATGTTCCCAGTCCAGAAGTGCAGGTTCACTAAAAGACTGAGACCTACTCACAGAATGCAGAATGCTTCCTCTCTTCCATCCCTTACTGTCAAATTACTTAAAGTCTTTTTACAGTGATTTTTATCAAGGCCATCATGTCTGGTTATTAAGAAAAAAGTCCCAACTCATATGAAAAGAAAATACACACACACACACACACACACACACACACACACACACACTTGGAGAAAGGACAATCATCAGGATCAGACCGAGATGTGGCAGGGATGCTGGAATTATCAGATCAGGAATTTAAAAATAACAATGATTAATATGCTAAGGGTTCCAATGTATAAAATAGGCACTCTGCAAGCAGAGATAAAAACTCAAAGAATGGGAAAAGAAAACACTAATGATCAAAAATAACATGACAGAAATGAAGAATGTTTTTGATGGGCTTATTAGTAGAATAGATGTGACTGAAGAAAGAATCTCTGAATGTGAGGATATCTCCAAAACAGAAAGGAAAGAAAAAGAAAACTGAAGAAAAACAACAGAATAATCAACAATTTGGGGATCACGCTAAATGTAAAATACTATAATGGTAATACTAGAAGAAGAAAGGAAAAAACCAGAAGAAATATTTCCTAAAATAATAACTGTAAATTTACACAAAATTAGTGTCAGACAGCTCCAGAAAGCTCAGAGACCACTAAATAGGATAAATGCCAGAAAAAACAATACCTGGGCAAGTCCTTTTCAAACTACAGAAAATATAATTTAAAGGAAAAAACCAAAAGAACATTTACAAAGAGAAAAAACAAAAATTTCATCTGACTTCTCCTCAGAAACCATGCAAACCAAAAGAGAGTAGGGAGAAATGCTTAAAATTCTGACAGAAATATACTTTCCCAACCTATAATTCTGTACACACCCTGTTAAGTTGTTGTCTTGTCACCAATTCAGACTGCGAGGTTCCTTGAGATTCAGGCAGCCTGAGAAAGAGACATAGAGCAATAGACTGTGTTACACATCCTTTATTCAGCTGCTTAGCTGTAGTCCCTTTGTTTAGCTGCTGTGGCAGACCCCAGCCACAGGACTCACAGTAGTCCTTAGACATCTAGCAAGCCCATTCAGGACTTCTTGGCTGCTTAGTCTCCCTCCAGCTCTTACAGCAGTCTACATTTCTACCAAAATACACAACAGTGGCTATTTGCCAGGAGTAACCTTGGTTGTATTACTTATTTACACCAGCCAGCATCAACCTTGGCTACAGAAGTTATTTACACTGGGGTACAGGGAGTGCACCTGTGGTGGAGCTTTGTTGACACAGAACCCAATGCCTCTCAGATCCCCTTCCCTTCATTGCCTGAACCAAAGAACTACCATCTTGTGCTTTCATTTTCCTCTACAATTGTCCAACAAAAACAAAGAAAATGCTTTCTCAGAGAAACACAAATTGAGCGAATATACGGCCATTAGATAAGTCTTGAAAGAAATGTTGAGAGGAGTTCTTCAGATAGAATGAAAATTATATAGGTCAGAAACTCAGATATATATATATATATATTTCAGAAAGGAAAATTATTAGAGTAGAAATGTGAATATAAAATAAAATATTTTATTTTCTTACTCTTATCTAACCAATAGAAGCTTTACAAAATAATAACAATGTATAGGATTATGAGTGCTTTTGTGGATATGTACATATGTATGCTTATATATAAGTAAAATGAATGACAGAAATGATACAGGAGTTGGTAGGGAATAAGAGTTGTTTTGACATTATCTGCAAAGTGGTATATGGTTACCAAAAGCTAATTTGGACTCATTATAAATGTATATTGCAAACTCTGGAGTGTCCACAAAAAAGAAAAACAAAAAATAAAAGGAAAGTATAAATGAAATGCTAAAGAGAGAAAAATGTAACAATATAAAATGTCCAACCAGAATAATAAAAATGTGAAAGATAAAACTATGTACAAAGAAAGAAAATAATAACAAATATGGCAGCTATTAATCTCACTATATAAAAAATAATTTTGAGCATGGCAAATACATACCATTTAAAAGAGAGATCTTTTCAGAATGAATAAAAATACAAGGTCCACTTATCTGTTGTCCAGAAGAAGCACACTTCAAATATAAAGACATATACAGAATAAAAGAAATGAATAGGGACTCAGAGCCACCTCTGTTGCACGGCCAGCCCAAACTACGGGCCTCCTCTGGAGCCAAGCTATTTCCAGCAGGCACCACTGATTGGCTCTGACACAGTGCCAGGAGGGTAGCCACGTGGGTGCCACTGAGCATGCCTCCCCCAACCCCGGCTATTAGATCTCCTGATTGAGCCAGTCCTTGGACACACTCTGCAGACGCATGGCGGGCTATAAAGGGTGGTGATTGATCCTATTATGTTCCTGATTGTATTGATAGGGATAAAGGATAGGGATTGATTTGATGAGTTGTTTTCTCAATTATGAAAATGAGAATGTCTATAAGTCATTAGAGAATCAAAGACTGGGATGCAATGATAACAGGAAGATTTAATGACCCAGAGATTGAATCAAGGGCAACTCAACAGCAAAAATAAAGATGAGAAAACACTTCAGCAAGCCACAAAAACAGACATCTAGTCCACCAATGGCAAACAGTAGAGCAAAGGAGGATGAAAAATCAGATAGTGAACCTCCAGGACACTCAGAACTCACAGCACAGGAAGTTAAAAAACTGATCAATCAAGCTCTAGAAAAATTCAAAACAGAAATTATTTCCCAGATAAACATAGAGATGGTGAGCAAAATGAAAGACATGATTCAAGACTCCAGAACAGAAACTGACAAAAAATTGATGAGCTTAGGAACATAATAGAAGCCATGAAGGCCCAGCACAAGAATGAAATGGAAACAATGAACACCCAACATAGGAAAGAAATGGAATCCATTAAACAGATTCAAACGGATATGCAGGAGATTAAAAACTCTATTGAAAGTGTATGCAACAAAATAAAAGATTGCAAAGATAGAATCTCAGATATAGAAGATAGGATAGCAGACAGTGACCATGAAAAGAGACGTCTCTTAAAAACAGTAAGGGAGCATGAGAAATTGATCCAACAACTCCTAGATGATACAAAGAATAACATAAGACTGATAGGTATCCATGAAATACCAGGAGAAAATGCAAATGACTTTAAAAAGCTGTTCAAAGAATTAATGACAGAAAACTGCCCAGAGAAGAATTAGACATACAGATAAGCAAGGCATATAGGACACCAACAAGCCATGACAAAAAAAAAAATATATATACACCTAGACATATAATAATCAAGATCCCAGAAACCCAACAGAAGAACAAAATACTACAATCAGTAAGAGAAAACAAACAAATCACAAGCAAAGGAAAGCTCATCAGAATCACAGCAGACTTTTCAACACAAACCCTCAGGTCAAGGAGAGAGAGCCTGGAGTGAGGTATTTCAAGTCCTAAAAGAAAACAACTTACAACCAAGGCTGATGTATTCTGCAAAACTCTCTTTCAAAATGAACGGAGAAATAAGATACTTCCATGACAAAGAACACTTGAGAAACTTCATGAATGATAAACCAGCACTACAAGGAATTTTAAACAATATCCTAGAAAAAAGACAATGATGATCACAACACCAGGAGGCCCAACAGAGCAAATCAAATAGCCAAGGCAAGAAACTAAAAGGAAAGGACAAAAAATAAAGAGTCAATAAAAGGACAAAAGCATGACAATAATAAGTCAGTACATATCAGTTATAATTATAAATGTGAATGGCCTCAATTCACCAATCAAGAGAAATAGATTGGCAGAACGGACTAAGAGGGAAAATACAACAATATGTTGTATACAAGAAACACACCTAGTGCAAAAAGAAGCCCATAGACTGAAAGTGAAAGGATGGAAAACAATTCTCCACATGACAGGAGCCCAGAAAAAAGCAGGGGTAGAAATCTTCTTCACAGACAAAACAAACTTCAAACCAAAACTGATTAAGAGAGACAAAGAGGGCCACTACATCCTTGTAAAGGGAACAACCTAAGAGGGAGAAATGACAATAATAAACATATATATACCAAATATAAATGGTCCCAACTATATAAAACAAATATTAAGTAACATGAAAAACCAAATAACCACCAATACAATTGTAGTGGGAGATCTGAATACCCCACTATCACAAAGAGACAGATGATCTAGGCAAAAAAATCAACAATGCAATACTAGAACTGAATCAAGCTTTTGAACATATGGACTTATTAGACATCTATAGAGTGTTCCACCACACAAAATCAGAATATACATTCTTTTCAGCTGCACATGGGTCATTCTCCAAGATAGATCACATACTAGTTCACAAAACAGGTTTGAATAAATGCAAAAGAATTGAAGTTATTCCCTGTATATTATCAGATCATAGCACAATCAAGCTGGAGACCAATAGCAGAAGAACCATAGGAACTTCACAAACACATGAAAATTGAACAACACTCTCCTGAACAATCAATGGATCACAGAGGAAATCAAAGAAGAAATCAGACAGTTTTTACAAATAAATGAAAATCCCAATACAACATATAGGAATCTATAGGACACAATGAAAGAAGTTCTATGTGGAAAATTCATAGCACTGAATGCCCACATTAGCAAAACAGAGCAAGTTCAAATAAACAACCTAATGATGACTCTTAGACTCCTAGAAAAACAAGAGCTAGAAAAACCCAAAGCTTGAACAAGAGAGGAAATTATAAAGATTAGAGCAAAAATCAATGCAATGGAAACTAAGAAAATGATACAAAAAATAAATGAATTGAAGAGTTGGTTTTTTGAAAGAATAAATACAATTGATAAACCCCTAGCAAACCTTATCAAAAAAAGGCATGAAAAGGCTCAGATTCATGCAATCAGGAATGACAAAGGCGAAGTCACAACAGATCCCACAGAAATCCAGAGGATCATTAATACATACTATGAGAACCTGTACTCTAATAAAATGGAAAACACAGAAGAAATGGACAGATTTCTCAATACTTATGAAATACCAAAGTTGAACAAAGAAGATAAAAACAATTTAAACACCCCAATCACAATCACAATCAGTGAAATTGAAAATGTAATTAAAAATTTACCAACAAAGAAAAGCCCAGGTCCTGATGAATTCACTGCTGAATTTTACAAGACATTTAGAGAAGATCTACTGCTATTACTCTTCACACTTTTCAATGAAATTGAGAGAGAAGCAATACTTCCAAATTCATTCCTTGAAGCAAATATCACTTTGATTCCCAAACCTGGGAAAGATGTAACTAAAAAAAGAGAACTACAGGCCAATCTCCTTAATGAATACAGTTGCAAAAATCCTTAGTAAGATACTAGCAAACAGAATACAGAGGATCATCAAGAAGATCATACAACCTGACCAAGTTGGATTTATTCCAGGGATGCAAGGATGGTTCAACATACGTGAGTCAAAAAATATAATACACTATATTAACAAAGTCAAAGACAAGAACCACATGATCCTCTCAAAAGATGCAGAAAAAGCATTTGACAAAATTCAACACCCAGTCATGATAAAAACTCTGCAAAAATTGGAGTAGATGGTCTATGTCTCAACTTAATAAAGGCTATCTATGAAAAACCAACAGCCAATATCATATTAAATGGCCAAAAACTGAAAACCTTCACATTAAAATCAGAAACAAGACAAAGATGCCCTCTATCACCACTCCTCTTCAATATAGTTCTGGAAATATTAGCCATAGCAATTAGACAAGAGAAAGAAATTAAAGCAATAAAGATAGGAAAGGAAGAAGTTAAACAGTCATTATTTGTTGACAATATGATACTCTACATTGAAAACTCAAAAAACTCCACCAAAAGACTTCTCGACTTAATTGACACTTTTAGCAGAGTAGCAGGATACAAGGTCAACACCCAAAAATCAGTAGCTTTCTTGTACACAAACAACAGACTCACTGAGAAAGAAATTAGAGAAACAATTCCTTTCATAGTAGCACCCAAAAAAATGAAGTATGTGGGAATCACTCTAACAAAAGAAGCAAAAGACCTCTATACTGAAAACTACAGCACTATGAAAAAAGAGATCGAGGAGGATATAAGAAAATGGAAAAATATCCCCTGCTTCTGGGTAGGAAGAATCAACATAGTGAAAATGGCCATACTACCAAAACTGCTATACAGATTCAATGCAATGCCAATTGAAAATCACAACACTATACTTCACAGTACTAGAAAGAAGAATCCAAAAATTCATTTGGAACCATAAGAGACCTAGAATAGCAAAAGCCATCCCAGGCAACAGACACATGGCAGCAAGTACAAAAATTCCCAATTTGAAACTATACTACAAAGTCACTGTGATAAAAACAGCATGGTATGGCAAAGAAACAGACCTGAGGATCAGTGGAACAGATTGGAAGACACAAAAACAACTCCAGATGCACTCAGCTACCTCATCTTTGACAAAGGAGCTGACCATCCTCAGTGGAGGAAAGATAGCCTCTTTAATAAATGGTGTTGGAAAAACTGGATCTCAACCCGCAAAAGACTAAAACTAGACTCTTATCTGTCACCATGCACTAAATTAAAACCCAAGTGGATTAAAGATCTAAATATAAAAACAAAAACACTAAACTTGCTGGAAGATAAGTTAGGCAGAACTCTTGAAGACATTGGCATAGGAAAAGACTTTATGAACAAATCTTCAGTAGCACAGGAAGTAGCAGAAAGAATCAACAACTGGGATCTCATCTTATTAAAAAGCTTCTGCACTGCAAAAGAAACCATCAACAGAACCAAGAGACAGCCTACAATGTGGGAAAAACTTTTTACCAGCTGCTCCTCAAAGGACTATTATCTAAAATATATAAAGAATTCAAAACAACCAGCCCCTCCAAATATAAAGACCAATTCTAAAATGGGCATCTGAAATGAACAGACATTTCTCAGACAAAGAAGTAAAAGCAGCAAGTAAATATATGAAAAAATGTTCCACATTACTGGTCCTTCGAGAGATGCAGATGAAAACAACACTGAGATTTCACCTCACCCCACAAAGAATGGCTGCTATCAAGAAATCACACAACAACAAATGTTGGTGCCATTGTCGGAGGGGGGAAGGAACCCTTCTCTATTGTTGGTGGGAGTGCAGACAACCACTATGGAAGTCAATATGGAGAAACCTCAAAGAACTAGGATTAGAGGTTCCATTTGACCCAGCCATCCCTCTGTTGGGTATCTTTCCAAAAGAATTAAAAGAATCATACCACAGTGATATATGCACACCAGTGTTTATAGCAGCATAGTTTGTAATAGCTAAAACTTGGAAACAGCCCATCTGCTCATCAGTTGGAAACTGGATAAAGAAGATGTGTTTTTTCTATAAAATGGAATACTACTCAGCCATAAAGAATGAGAAAGTAGATTCATTCCTAGGTAAATGGGTACATTTTGAGGATGTACTCCTAAGTGAAATAAATAAGTCACACACATGCAAATACCGAATAGTTTCTCTGGTGTGAGAAACTAAAACAGTACTCAAGATCATAATGGGACAATTAGCAATGTGAGATAGGAAGAAAAGGACCAAAGGTGTAGGGACAGTGAGAAGGATAGGGAAAGCGGAAAAAAGGAAAAGGAAAAAATATGACAAAATGTAAAAATGGAATTAAAGTGTTTGACGGTGGGGAGGGGAGGAGGGGGTGAAGGAAGGGTGGGCACAAGGGAAAAAATGAGAACCAAGACCTGACAAGTAAGAAAGGTAGAAGATCCCAGTAATAAATGTAACTGTACCTTCTACCTAGAATATAGCAATAAATTCAATTTAAAATTAAAAAAAAAAGAAATGAATAGGGTTGGGGATTTAGCTCAGTGGTGTCACCATCTGCCTTGCAAGCACAAGGTCCTGAGTTCTATCTCCTGTAGCACAAAACAACAACAACAACAACAACAACAACAAAACAAATAGAGAAAAATAAATCATGTAAACACTATCAAAAAGAAAAGGGGAGTGGCTATATTATTTTATTTTTTTCTCATTGAGTTTATTGGTACATTTTAGGTATACAGCACAGTTACATTCATCATTGGGATCTTGTACCTTTACATGACAGGTCTTGGTTCTCATTTTTCCCCTTACCTCTGCCTTCCCTTCACCCCCTCCTGCCTTCCCTATTTACAAAAATCTTTTTTCCATTTTTTAATTTTCTCATATTTTTTTCTTTTCCCTTATTTCCTTTCTCCTACCATTCCCACTTTGGCTATATTATTTTTAGTCAGGTCTGACTTTGGAGCAAAGAAAGTTATCATGCATAAAAGTGGGCATTGTATAATTATAAATGGGCCAACTTTCAAAGATGACATAATAACCCTTACTGTGTATGCACCTAACAGCAGAATGTCAAAACATAAAAGGTAAGAACTGCAGGGAGAAAGAGACAATTCCACTTTAATAGATGGGAACTTCAAGACTCATTTGTCAGAAAAAGACTGGTCCAGCAGACAGAAAATCTGCAAGGGCTCAGGTGAACACAACAACACTATCAATCAACTGTATATAATGGACATCTATAGACCACTTAATCCAACAACAGACTACACATTCTTCTCAATTTCGTATGGAACATTTACCACACTGTGGTCCACAAAATACACCTTAACAAGTTTAAAATAATAGAAATCATGAAATATCTGCTCTCAGAACACAATGGAATTAAATTCTATGGAAATCAATAATAAAGAGATAGCTGGAAAATTGAAATATACTTGGAGATTAATCAACATACTTCTAAATAAGACATGGGTCAAAGAAGAAATCTTCAAGATAAATTTTCAAAATATTGTATGAGTCATATGAAAAAATTTAAAAACATAAAATCTGGGAGATGTAACAAAATTTTAAAGTTTTAGATATGAAAAATTTAAAAGACATACAAATTTGGGGATGCAACAAAAGCAATGCTTAGAGGGAAATTTATAGCATTGAGTAATTATATTAAAAAATGAGAAAATATCTAAAGCATGATCTAAGCTTCAACTTTAGGAAACTAGAAAAAGAATAGTAAATTAAATCCAAAGAAAACAGAAGACAAGAAATAATGAAAATTGGAGTAGAAATGAATGAATTTTCAAACAGGAAATCAATTGAGAAAAAACAAGGAAATCATATGCTGCTTCTTCAAAAAGTACAATAAAATTGATAAACGTCTATCAAGGCTAATTGAGAAGAAAATTGAGAGACCTAGAAAACAAATTGGTAATGTCCAAAATAAAAGAGAGGACATCATTATAGATCCCGTGATATCCAATTTTTCTTGGACAATTCTACGGTAGCTGATTTGCTTGGCATTTCCAGGGTCACAAAAATGTTGCTATTAATGGGTTTCTTCTCATATGCCAACCCCCACATTATGTTTGTTACATGAATAACAGTGTGGTCCATTCCTGGAGAACTAGGAGTTGGCCAACTGCTTTACATCCTCCTTTTCCACCTTAACAGAGATGATTGGATCTTGGGGTAGAGGCAAAGGACTATACTTAGCCATGTTCAAAGTGTATCACTCAAAGGCAGGCTAACTAAACAGTCTTCCCACTATAAGCACCAACAAATATCAGCACAAAACAAATAATAGAAACATGAGAAGAGAAGGCAACAAAATGATTCCCCAAACCACCAACTCCCCAAGAGATGATCCAAAGGGTATTGAGGGGAAGAGTAGCAAAAGCTACACACCAGAATCATTTAAAAGGATAACAGAAGAGATTAAGAACAAATCCAAGAGGTTCTCAGGGAGATCACTGAAAATTTAACTAAACAGGTAGTGGAAGTAATAAAGAAAATGATCAGGGAAGTTTCAGAAGATTTTAATAAAAAGCTTTTTGGCCTAAACAAAATGATACAAAACATGAGTGACCAGTTCAGCAAAGAATTAGTGCCCATAAAAATAATTCAATCAGAAATATAGATTGAAAATGATATTGAAAGTATGGGCAGCAGAAGTGACCAATGTGAGGACAGAATTTCAAAATTAGAAGATAGGGATACTTTCAAAAAGTACTCAAAGATAGTTTAAAAATAATTAGAGAATATTAAAAATGGACCCAACAACTTCTAGGTGATAAAAAGAAGACTTAATCCAAGATTAATTGGAATAAGTGAAAAATCAGAAGATAGCATAGATGGCATTAAAACAATTCTGTTTAGAGAAATAATAGCAAATACAACCCAAATAGAGAAAAAGAAATGAACATACAGATAACTGGGGTACACAGAACCCTAAATAATTACAATGAAAAGAAAACCTGTCATTGTTACATTATGGTAAAAATACCAGAAGTCCAACACCCGGACAAAACCTTAAAAGTTGTTAGAGATAAGCAATGAATTGCTTATAAAGGTAAACCTATTAGAATTCAGTAGACTTCTCAGCACAAACCTTAAAGGCCACAAGGGCTTAGAATAAAGTATTTCAAGTGTAAAAGATAACAACTTTCAACCTAGACTTTTATATCCTATAAAAGTGATATATCCTTCAAAACTGATGGAGAAATAAGTTATGGAGTACCTCTGAAAACTCATGACCACCCAAACAGCATTACCAAAATTCTCAAGGATATCCTAGAAAGAGATACTGAAGCAAACAATGCCAGTAAGTCACATAAAATGAATACAACTGGCAGAGTGAGCAGATGAGCAAAATAGGAAAAAAAAAAAAAAAAAAAAAAAAAAAAAGGAAATCAGCAAGTGGAAAGTAATGCAGTGACAAGAATAAGTCAATAAACTTCAGTAATAACTCTCAATGTGAACGGGTCTCAATCCCCCAATCTAAAGATACTGCTTAGTGGAATTAATCAAGAAATAAAACTCAATGACATGCAGCATTAAAAAATGCATTTAATTTTAAAAATTACAAATTCAAAAATGGAAAATATTGTTCCATGCAATAGGAATTCATGAAAAAGTGGTGTAGCTGCCCTAATTTTAGATAAAATTGATTTAAATCCAAAATTGATCAGAAGAGATATGTTACTATTAGGTTATACATTTGTTAAGGGAACAGTTCAACAGGAGGAAATTATTATATGCATGGAAACATCAGCATGCTCAACTTCATGTGACACATAAAATATCAGAAACACAATAATAATGGTGATCCTCACAGCCGGGGATTTAGCTCAGTTGTGCCATTGCCTGCCTCACAAGCTCAAGGTCCCAAGTTTGATCGACAGTACTGAAAGAAAGAAAGAAAGAAAGAAAGAAAGGGGGCCGTGGATTTAGCTCAGCAGTTTGGTGGCCTGCCTTGCAAGCGGCAAGGACCTGAGTTCAATCCCCAGTACCAAAAGAAAGAAAGAAAGATAGATAATGAGGGCCCTCAATACCCTACTGTCACATGTAGATCAACTAGAAAAATGCAACAAAGAAATATTAGAGTTGAATAAAACTTTCAAAAAAATGGACTTAATAGATATCTACAGAGTATTTTACCCAACAAGAACTGAATCCACAATTCTTTTCAGTAGCACATGGGACTTTCTCCAAAGTAGAATGCATGCTAGCCCATAAAACATTTGCTTAAGAAAATGCAAGAGAATCAAAATTACCATATGCATATTACCAGATCATAGTGAGATAAAACTAGAAATTACTGGCAAAGGAAGACACATAAATTATGCAAACACGTGGAAATTAAACAATAATCGTTTGACTAATCAATGGGTCATAGAAAAAATCAAGAAAGGAAGGGGAAAAAATGAGAACCAAGACCTGGCATGTAAAGGTACAAGATCCCAGTAATGAATGTAGCTGTACTGTCTACCTAGAATGTACCAATAAATTAAATTTAAAAAAAAAGAAAGGAATTAGTTTCTAGAATCAAACTATATTGCCAGTACAATATAATTGAACCTATGGGATACAATGACAGTAGTCCTAAGAGGGAAGTTTATGACTGTAAATGTTCATATGAGGAAAACAGAGTTAACTCAAATAAGCAAGTGATTTACCTCAAGGTCTAGAAAATGAGAACAATACAAATCCAAAGCTAGTACAAGAAAGATATTATAATCATCAGAGAATTAATGAAATTGAATCTAAAAAATACAAAGAATCGAAGAATGGGAAAGTTGGCTCTTTGAAAAAATGAACAAAATTGACAAATCCCAAGGCAATCTTGCCAAAAAATGAAAGAAAAAACCCAAATAAATGAAATCAGAAATTAATAAGGTGCAATCACAACAAATTTTGCTGAAATCCAGAAGATCATTGGCAACTACTTTGAGAACTTATGCACTAATAAAATAGTTCAAAAGAAATGGATAGATTCCTAGATACATATAAACTACCAAAACCAAACCAAGAAGATATAAAAATCCTGACTAATGTAATATCAGGCAATGAAATTAAAGAAGAAATTGTAAAAATTACTAACCGAGGAAAGTACAGGTCCTGGTGGATTTATTTCTGAATTTCACATGAATTTTAAAGAAGATCTAAAACCAATTCCCTCAAACTCTTTAGTAAAATTGAAAGCTGAAGAGTATTCCCAAAGTCATTCCTGGAAACTAGAATTAGCCTGATTCCAAAACCATAAAAGGACTCAACCCAAAAAAGAGAGCTACAGACCAATTCTGTGATGAACATGGACACAAATATCCTCAATAAGACATGGGCAATCAGAATCAAACAAATCACCAAAAAGATCAATTATCACGACTAAGGAGGATTCATTCCAGGATGCAAGGATGGTTCAATATACACAAATCGATAAATGCAATATGTTACATTAACAGAAGAAAGGACAGAAATTACATGATCATCTCAATAGATGCAGAAACAGAATTTGACAAAATCTGACATCCATTAATGATTTTAAAAAACACTGGAGAAGGACCTTTTCTAGTCTGATAAAATCCATTTATTACAAACTAAATGATCAATATCATATTAAATGGGAAAAGCTGAAAGCTTTCCTTCTAAAATCAGGAGCAATCTGTTATCACTTTTCCTGATAAATGTAGTTCTCAAAACATCCAGAGCAATTAGGAAAAAGAAATAAATAAAAGGGTTATGTATATTAAAGGCAAAAGTTAAATGATCATTATTTGCAGATGACACAATCCTCTACATAGAAGAAGCAAAAATTCTTCCAAAAGACTCCTAGAATTAAGAATCCAATTCAGTGGTGCAGCAGGATATAAAGTCAAGAGTTTAAAACAATAGCACTCTTATTGCCAACAGTAAACTAACCAAGAAATAATTAAGGAGATAATACCTTTCACAATAGCATCAAGAAAAATGAATACTTAGGAAATAACCCAAAGAAGGAAGTAAAAGACCTCTACAATTAAAACTAGAGTATTCTGAAAAAGGAAACCCAAGAAGACTTCAGAAAATGACAAGATGTCCTCTGTTCCTGGATAAGCAGCCAGAATATAATTAAAATGGTCACACTCCAAAACTGATATACAGATTTACTGCAATCCAAATCAAAATATCAATATCATTTCTCACAGAATTACAGAAAATATCTGAAAATTCATATGTGACTAGGTAAGACCCAGAATAAACAAGCAATTTTGGGCAACAAGAGCAAAACTGGAAGCATCACCATCCTGAAGTTCAAGTTAATCTACAAAGTTACAGTGATTAAAAACAGCATGGTATTAGCAAAAGAAAAAAAATTGTGGATCAATGGAACAGAATAGCAGATGCAGAAACAACTCTAGGCATACTTTGCTATCTGATTTTTGACAAGGGTCCTTTCACAGGAAGAGAGAGAGAGAGAGTGGGATAACTAGGTGGAAGATAGAGGACTTTTAAGACAGTGAAACTAGTCTGGATGATACTGTAACAGTGGATACATGTCATTACATTTATCTGAACCAATAGTACATACAACATAAATTGTAAACTCTAATGTAAACGAGGCACAGTGGTTGATTATTATTGATCAATATGGTTTCATGATTTACAACACATGTACAACTCTGGTGGGGGCTATTGATAGTGGGTAGATTATATATGTGTGGGATCAGGAATATATTGGTCAGCTTTTCTATTGCTGGGACAAATTATTTGATATATGCAATTTAAAGGTGAGAAGGTTTGCTCTGGTTCATTGTTTCTGTCCACAGTTGGTTTGAAGGCAGAAACATCATGGCAGAAAGGCATGTTGGGGGAAAGCTGCTCAACTCATGGCAGCCAGGAAGTGGAGAGCAGGAACAGAGGAAGAGGAAAGATACACCTTTGGAGAGCATATCCAGTGACCTGCTTCCTCCAACCTGACTCTACCTCTTATGAACTCATCAGGGGCTCAGTGGCCTATGATCCAATCACTTTCCAAAAGTCTCACTTCTGAGCCAGAAAATCTCTGTAATTTCTGTTCAATTTTGATGTCAATATAAAACTGTGCTAAGAGAATAGTTAAGTTTTTAAAAGTTATAATAACCTTTCCTCACAACTTGGACTAAATTCACTCTAGTACCTATTCTAGAATCTGTGTCCTATTCTGAAGTGGGTGTTAATTCATGAATGGGTAGTAATCAAATTTCTATAGAGTAAAATATTAAAGATTTTTAATGTTTAAAAACTTCTCACATTTTTACTAGCTATCTTTTAAAAATTATCTCACCAAAGTTAATTAGGCAGGGCCTTTTCAAAAGTAAGAAATTAAGTATTTGACAGAAAAACAGGAGGTAACTGGTGTTAGGGAAGAAGCTGGAGAAACGAAGGAGAAAGTGAGGATGAAGGTTGTGGCTCCAAATTTTGCCTCTCGTGCCTGGAAACAATAACAATGAAATAAAGTGGGAAGATATAATTTTTTTCAAGACAGAGAGAATATGGATCTTGAGTGAAAGCAAGAACATAAAGTATAATCAAAGCATTGTGTCTCAGTGTGGAGAGGTTGTAGTGCTGTAGCAAGAAACAAATATTTGTTTAGTGAGTAGCAGTATTCACATTGAAGACTGTCAGCTTATTTCTGAGGCAAAATATCAGTTTATAGAAAGTGGGTGGACTTTGGTCTATACATTGCAGTTTGCTGACCCTGTGCTAGACCAGTGTGACCCAGTAGTATTTTCTGGGATGGTGGACATGTTCTAAAGCCCACCAGATATGTCTGTTAAGGACATAAAATGCATTTAGTGTAACTGAAAAGTAAATAGACTTTCATTTAGTTTTTACTAATTTCAACACAAACAACCACTTTTGGCAAGTGAAGCAAGTAGCCTTACTATTTTTGGTGTTTGGCTGCTGGCAGCTTTAAGCCTCACTTCTCTCTTCCCCTTTTGCCCCATACCTGCGCAAGCTGACAAGAAAGCCTGGGTGCCTCTCCTCTCCTGTAGCATTGAAAGGAGATTCAGTTCACACAAGCCCTGGCCTGCTCCCAGCACTGCCAGGCTGGCCCACCCAAACTTGGATAAAACCCAGGCAGCCTCCTTCCCTTGTTCTCTCAAATAATTTTGGACCTGCCTGAGAGGCTTGCCCTGCTGTCCCCAGAACCTCAATTCTGCCAGCTGTGAATATTTTCATACTCTCTTGTTCTGTGTGAGACACATCAGTCTCAAGATTTGAACCACATTTTGGAGAGAGGATCCCACCTGCCTCTGCACGTGACTACAGCCGCAAGTCCGTATTGGACATCACAGTTCTAGATAGCAGTCTGTTCAAGAAAGGTCAAGTAACTCAGTTTGGAGTTAGAGTGGTAAAAATATAATGGCAGCTTTGCTAGTGACATTTGAGAAATTTCTTTTTATTTTTTGGAAACAGTCATTTGTCTTTGACATTATGTAAATATAGGGATTCTGGAGTCCATTTGCTACTGGCATTTGTGTTTTACTTAAAAAGGAAATTAGAAGTAGTCTTGGAATGAAATTATAAGAAAGTGTATCCTTAATAACAATATTTAACTTCTGGATCAAGCTCTTCCTGAATCCTGTACTTCTTGTAGGCTCTTGGCCATATAAGCCAACATATTTCTGAATCAGATTTCTGTTAATTACAGTCTAATGCATTCTCACACATTATTGATTCTAAGAAGCAAATATTTCCCCTCCTTTAAAAATCTTTAAAGTTAGAGCCAGGGATTTAGCTCAGTGGTTCCAGCACCTGCTTCACAAGCACAAGGACCTACCTGGGTTTGATCCCTGGTACCAAAAAGAAAAAGTTCAAAAAATTTTTAAATTAAAATGTATCTTACAATCAACAACATGACATTATTTGTCCAGTAGAATATTTTCCCTTCTTTGAAGTATAGAAAATAATGATATGTCCTATCTTTGATTGTGTCTGAGATCTCATGAAATACTTTAAATTTGAAGATACTTTAGGATTTGGAGGTTTATTCTCTTTTCCTTGTTCATAGGGGAGAGGATACTTATGGTTAATTCTCTAAGTTTTATATATAGCTGTATGCCTATAGACATCTTTTAAGTTTTGACTCCTGATATTATGAAATAATAATATAAAAATGTTATTATTCTGTGTTATTCAAAGAATCGCTGGCTGAGTTTTAGAATCAGGATACGTCCTGTTTTGTGAACTAAAGGCATTATGCAAAACATAATCTGAAATTGGAAAGATCATTTGGGAAAAATCAACTAAATTAGAGGAGATTGTTAAGGAGCTAACAGATGCTGGTAACTCCCAGGCACTGAATGAACTGGCCTTGGGTAACATGAAAAGAAGGGGAGTTAGTTTATTGTATACTTGCTGTACCCAATTGTCCCCAGCGGTGGGATAATATCTCAACTATGAATTAGGTTTCTGTTGTTATTAGTTTTTAACATTATTTTTTATTTTATTATAAAGAAAATCATCATGCAAGCTTATTATAGGATTTAAGTAAAGAAACACTGAGCATCACTATTAATGCAAACAAACTGAAATCCAAAATAAACACCCATTTTCATGAGCCAAAACCTCCAGTTCATGTCAAATTCTCTTACTACAAAAAAAGGCCTTCTTGTAAATAGTCCCTCTACTTCACCCTCCAAATCTCTCTCAAAATGAAAATGGGGAACTGTAATGAAAAATCAAGTCCTATTTCACAATTTTACTGAAAATGTTAAAATACCTAGGGAAGTATGTGACCTATTTGCAGAACACTACAAAATTTGAGCTGTATAAAAATATCTTATGGCCAGGGATTTAGCTCAGTGGCACCATGGCTGCCTTGCAAGTACAAGGTCCTGAGTTCCATCCCTGGTACAAAAAAAAAAGGTCTTGAATAAATTAATATAATATTTTTGCTTTGGAAAAATGACACCAATCTTTCACAAATGTTTCTAGATTTATGAAGATTTGTAAAAATCCAAGATAAATAGAGAGAAGGGAGTGCAACAAAGTGGTTTTAAAGATTAAGTGCAAAAAAAAGCCAAGAATACTGTATATTAAAAGTAAAGACCAATGAAAGAAAATTTGCCCACTGCATAGTATAACTTCAATAATTAAAGTAGTGAGAACTGAGAAAACTATTGGCAAGTAGATCAATGTAACAGATTCAATAGCACAGAAATCAACCCCAAATGTAGTATACATTAAGGGTGGCATCACAAATTAGTGAGAAAAAGGATGATTATTGAATAAATGATACTGGGACAAATGGTTAACTGTTTGGAAAAAAGCTAGGTAAATTACCACTCTAAAATAAATTGCATTGGATGATTTTTAACACATTAAATACTAAAGGTAAATGGAGAATGAAATAAGTTCTTTTAAGCATAAATGAATGGGAAGAGAGCACAAAAATTAGATCACAATAGAAGATGAAATACCTGCTTTTACCTCCTCTCCCTGTTCTCAATATCTATGGGAATGACAAGAAAAAGTAGTTTGAAAGAATAAAATCTACCCCAAAACAAGTAAAATCACTAATGTACCAGATTTTGATGAAATCCAGGAAGATGGAAAGTGTGTGGGTGCTGATGTGGGAACTATAGCTCAAAGAAAAAATAAGAAGAGGTGCTCCATAGGTCAGACCTATTCCTTTCCAGTTAGGCCCAACAGAGGAGGTTCGTGGGCCAGCAGGCCCTGGACATTTGTTAGAACTACACATTCTTCAGTTTAATCCCAGATTTGCTAAATCTGAAACACTATGTGTGGGACCCAACGATCTGGATTTTAACAACCCTTTCAGGAGATTATGCTGTATATGAAGTCTGAGAGTCTCTGTCCTAGGCAGACTTAAGGCTTATAGTCAAAGATAGATGCTGAATGGGTTCTAGGATAGTAGATAGGATGTGGTCTACAGTGCAGCCAGCTGGACAAATAGGCCTTCTTTCCATTGCCCTTGGCACTGAGAAGGGGTTGGTCAGGTCACTTACTCTCAGGATCAAGTTTCAGGAATGAATTTCAAAAGAAATTCCCTTTCATTAAAGGAAACAGTCTTTGGATGAGTTTGGAGACTGCAGAGAAAGCCAGCTGAGCCTCAGAATTTTCTCCCCTCCTAATACTTACAGAAAGGAGGAAAAAAAATTCTCACTTCAGAATGATTCATATACAAGATGGCTCTTGACATATTAGTTCTAACAAGGAACCCTGCTGAAGTGGATTTAGGACTGAAAAGACAGGTCTGGGGCCAAATTTACTGCTTGCAGGTGGAACTGAGTCTCCTCACTCAGAAGTTAAAATATCCACCCTACTGTCTGTTCCCCTATTGCCCCCTACACTTGCATACATTCAACTCTTATAGTCTAGCATGTGAATAAATAAGATGAAAAACAAGGAACCTGTGAAGTACCTCTTCTATTTGGCTATGAAAAAATATTTTCAATTTCAAGCAGGTGCTGTTTTCTGTGAAGAACCAGAGAATAATGCATTTAATTTTGCAGTTCATTCAGTTCTCTGTTGAAACTATTCAGTGCTACCACTGCAGCATAAAACCAGCCATAGAAAAATGCCCATAGAGGATACATAAAGGAATGAGTGCTGGTTGTTCCAATAAAACTTTACAGAAACAAGTGGCAGATGGGCTGAACTTGACACATAGCTATAATTTGCCAATGTTGGGCCCAAAGTAGACTCTCAAACTTAGGAATGAACAGACAAGTAAGAGCTAAATATTAAAGTACTAAAGGCTAACCCGAGCTGATTTGTGAGGAAACTGAGTTATTAAAGGGAAAAAAGGAAAAGATGTTAAAGAGCTTAACATATTCAGAAAACAATTGTGAGATTATAGTATCCATAAAAAAGCAAGTTACTGCAAAATTAACAGAACCTTTGGAAATTTTATAAGGCATTTCCAAAATAAAAAGCTAAATAAGAAAGAAATTAGGGAAATAATTCCTTTCACAATAGCTTCCAAAAAATGAAATATCTAGGAATCAATCCAATGAAGGAAGCAAAAGATCTCTACATGGAAAACTACAACATTCTGAAAAAGAGATCAAAGAGAATATAAGAAAATGGAAAGACATCCCTTGCTCCTGAGTAGGAAGAAGCAATATAGTAAAAATGGCCATACTTCCAAAACTGCTATGTTCAATGCAATCCTGATTGAAATCCCAACAGCATATTTCTTAGAATTAGAGAAAATAATCCAAAAATTCATTTGGAACCAGAAGAAACCTAGAATAGAAAAAGCCATTCTAGGCAACAGAGGCATGATGGGGTATGGTATCACAACTCCCAACTTGAAACTATTCTACTAAGACACTGTGATAAAAGCAGCATGGTATTGGCAAAGAAGCAGACCCAAGGATCAGTGAAATAGATTATGAGATGCAGAAACAACTGCAGACAAACTCAGCCACCTCATCCTTGACAAAGGAGCCAACCATCTTCACTGGAGGAAAGATAGCCTCTTTAATAAATGGTGTTGGAAAACTGGATTTCAACCTGCTAAAGATTTAAATTAGACCCCTATCTCTCACCTTGCACTAAACTAAAATCCAAGTGAATTGAAGATCTAAATATCAAAACAGAAACACTAAACTTGCTGGAAGATAAGTTAGGCAGAACTCTTGAACACATTAGAATAGGAAAAGACTCGAAGAACAAAACCTCAGTAGCACAGGAACTACAATGAAGAATCAACAACTGGTATCTCATCTTACTTAAAAGCTTCTGCACTACAAGGGAAACCACCAACAGAGCTAAGAGAGAACCTACAATGTGGGAAAAAGCTTTTATCAGCTGTTCCTCAGACAAAAAACTATTATCTCGAATATATAAATAACTTTTAAAACATCAGACCCCCCCATATATAAGGACCCAATTCAAAAATAAGCATCTAAAATGCACAGACATTTCTCAGAGAAGGAAATAAAAACAGCAAATAAACATATGAAAAACGATCAACATCACTGGTCATTTGAGAGATGCAGAGGCTGTGGGGAAAGAGGAACCCTGCTCCACCGCTGGTGAGTGTGCGGACTGGTGTAACCACTGTGGAAATCAGTATGGAGATACCTCAAAGAGCTAGGATTGGAGGTCCCATTTGACCCAGCCATCCCTCTGCTGGGTAGTCTCCAAAGAATTAAAAGAATCATACCAGAGTGATATATGTGCACTCATGTTCATAGCAGCACATTTCATGATAGCTAAAACTTGGACGTAGCCCAATTACCCATCAATTGGAGACTAGATAAAGAAGATGTGAGTTTTTTTTTTTAATAAAATGGAGCACTACTCAGCCATAAAGAACAAGAAACAGAGACTTTTATAGTTAAATGGATGCATATTGAGGCGATACTCTTTAGAGAAATAAATAGGACACACGTGTAAATACTGAATAGTTTTGCTGGTGTGAAAAACTAAAAGAGTAAATAAGGATCCAAATGGATAACTGATAATGTGAAATAGGAAGAAAAGGTCTAAAGAGGTAGGGGAAGTGGGAGGGGCAGGGGAAAGGAAAGAAGGGAAAGGGAAAAATATGAGAAAATGAAAAAATGGAAACAAAGTCTTTGTAAATAGGGAGGGAGGAGGGGTTGAAAGGAGGGCAGGCTAATGGGGAAAAATAAGAGCCAAGATACATCATGTAAAGTACAAGATCCCATTGATGAATGTAACTCTATTATATGCCCAAAATGTCCTAATAAACTTAATGGGGGAAAAAAAGAAGCTAAATGCAGTGAGTTGATGATAGAAGTGAAGTCTCCAGAATGCAATAAAAAGAAGAAGAGATGAGCACTAAGGCAAAAATATTAATGCAAGAGGATAGTCCTTGAACTCTGAACTCCAACATTTGTTTAATAGATATGCTAGAAAAAGTTAGAAAATGGAGAAGAAATTATCACAGAAATTACAAATAATATCTTGATTGATTTGACTACACAAAAATTGAAAATGTTTTCCTATCAAAATCCACAATAAAACAACCTGCAAATTACTAGAAATGGACCAGATAATGTAATGCATAGATGTCATTAAATACAAAGAATTCATACAAAGCACTGAGTAGTACAAGAAGAAAAAAATGTGCAAAAAATATGAGGAAATGGTTCACACAAGTGGAGATGCAAATTTCTAGCTAACTTCCAGCAGGTACCATGACTGTAGCCAGTGGAATATCACAGAATCCCATCATTTGGGGGCAAAACCATTTCCTTGCACAACCACTGATGACCTCCCCTCTCTGGAAGTCCATCATGTACAGGTGTTTGCAATATGGGATAAGACTAGTTGATAAACAGCAGAGTCACTATTTTTACTGGGTGTAGTGACTTGGCTGTGTATCACGGAGTGAACAATCTCAGGTTCAATGGCAAGAGGTCAGTGATCTCCCACCTTCATATGCAACCTGGGCTTGCTAAAATCTAGAATCCTGGAGATGTTGACAGGAGGGTTCAAACTGTCAATTATGAGATGAACAAGTTGTGGGGCTCTAGTGCCCAGTGTGGGTGTGATGGACATGCTAATTAATTTGATTGTGAGGATCATGATATCATATACATGTGTATCAAATCATCACACTGTATCCCTTGGATACATACAATCTTTGTCAATTATTTAACATTTTAAAAAATTCATATTACTAGAAATATTGATCAGAGTTCAGACTTTAAGTTACAAGGTGAACAAATTCTGAGAATCCTGATGTATAACAAGGGTGGTGATTGATTCATATTTAATAATTTCATGATGATAATCATTTATAGTATATATACATATCAAATCATCATGTTGTACACCTTTAATATATATGCAATCTTTAGTTGTCATTTACCACATTTTAAAATAAATTTTTAAAATCCAGATTACTAGACTTTGTCCTCTGAGTTTCTGATTCAGTAGCTCAGGATGGGGCCTAAAAATTTTAGTTTCTAACAAGTTGCCCAGTGATGGTGCTGTTCTAGGGAACCACAGTTTGAAAAGACATAGGTCAGGAGTTGGCATCTGTTTTTGCAAAGGACCAGGAAGTAAATATTTGGGGCTTTGTGAGCCATATAGTCTCTGTTACAACTACCCTGCTGTGGTAATTTGATTGAGCCACACCACAGACAACATGTGATGTGGGCTTTTATTCCAATAGATCTGTGTTTACAAAATTGGGCAGCAAGCCTGATTCAGCCCTCATATCAGTTTGCCAACTCGTAGTATAGGTATACATGATCAGGCAGGAAAATACACATCCTATAAAGAGGAAATTGTATCCGTGGCTTCTAAGCCTGCATTTAATTCAGGCTCATTCTCTTTTACTAAAATATGCTTGCAATGACAATAGGGACAGAATAGCTTCCACTGGAAAGCTGGACAATGGCTGCATAATGAAATGAAGAGAAATAGGAAGGAGGGAATTGGACAAGGAACACCAGAGTGCACTGGAGAGATATTATCCCAGCCACAGAAGAGATGGTAGCTTTGGTCAAGGAGGCATCTAGCTAAACGGTTCTCATGGAAACCAAGTGTACCAGTTGCATGAGAAATAGCTGACGGGACCAGGAAGAGGGCTGCTTGATCCTGACAGGTAGCTGCTAATTAGCAATCAAAACCTAATTGAGATTAACAGCTGTTTTTCTAATACAGTTACTAACAGGCAGGCAGAAATGGTATGAAGATCATCCAAGCTCTACAAGCTGCTTTTTAACATCAGAAAACTATGAGAATAAAGCACTATGCCAAGCAAGCAGAGAGATGAAAGTGGGCCATGTACACAGAGCTGAGCTGACAGGCCAATGAAGGCTGGATCTAGAGGACCAATTAGGGCATCCACATGGGTACTGGAGGCAGATGAAAGGGGGCAGAATGCAAACAACACTAGAGACTCTTCACTGGCTGCTGCGGCTGAGCCCTCCTTGCTTCTTGTGGAGAAGAGGGCAGACTGGTGCAGTGCTCTTAACTGTCAACAGGGCCTTCAGGTTAGACTCGAAATGCTTTCAAATGCACCCTCCCAGCATCAGCTCTGCATGCAGAAATATCTCTTGTTGCCCCACAGGTCTGAACCTGTGACATTTCCTCCAGGTGAAGCACATCGAATGGTTAATCTCTCCATGTGTGACATCCTTTCACCAGGTTGCCTTTTTGCACAGCAGCCTCAGTCTAGTGGCTCTGAATGGGCTCCCTTAATTAGCACCACTAGCAGCACCAATGGCCGCTGCTAGAACTGCAGCACACAACTTAGGAAGAGCTAAAACACTGTGTAAAACTCCATCAGTGCTGTTTATGACTGGTAGATGCACAACTGCCTTGGACACAGGAACTGGGGCACATCATGGTACACCTATTATTTATCTGGCTCTAGTTTAAGTGCCTGATGTACAGTAACTCATTTTAATCCTTACAACACTCCACCCTAGTACCTATGTGCTACCACCATCCCCATTCTACAGTGGTAACAACTGAGGCTGAGAGGCTAAGAAATGGGCCCTGGGCCACACAGCTGTAGGTACTGGAGGTAGGATTTGAACCTGTGCAGTGTCACTCTATCTGTAGCCCAGTAATACTCTCCTTGCCCAGGACCTCATGGAAATGCCAAAGGTCACATGTGAACTGCTGGATTAGAGCTTGCGCTTGCCAAGATCCACAGGTGATTGGTATACATGTCAAGGTTTCAGAAACATTGTACCATGCTAGATGCCCTTGGATAGACATGAGCCATATGAGTATATTATTTGTTCATTAATATTCAGAACAGAAACCTCTTTCCAATAATAAGGATGCACTACAACTAAACTAAAAAGAAAAAAGAAAAAGGAAAGTGGCCTGAGTTCAACACTTTTCTCCCTTTAGTTATCATCTTTGTTTTTCTTAAGTGTTGGTTTGTTTACTGACAAAAACTTATTTTTCTTCTGGCTCTTACTGCCACAGGCCATTTTCACAGCCTGTGTCTACTTTTGCTTCAGCACATATTAGCTGTATTTTTAAAGTGATAATTTCTTCTTTTTCACTGTTTTTTTCTTACTCTTTCTTCAAGGATCAAAATTCTGAAATTTTCTCAGTTAATGCAGTTTAATTTCTTCTGCATTTCCTTCCCTTAGCTCTTCCTTCCATGGCTGCCCTGAAATACTACTTATTAGGAATATGCTTAGCAAGTAGAACTAAACTCTCATACATTACACAGTGTATGGGAATGCAAAACTGGAAAACAGCTTGTCAGTGTCTTACACACTTTAATCTCCACTGTTAAATTTCCCACTCCTGGGTATTATCCTAAAGAATTAAAAGCTTATGTTGTCACAAAAACCTGTACACAAACATTTATAATCAAAAAGCTAGGAACAACTCAAACATCCTTCACCAAGTGAGTAGAGAAACAATTTGTGGCACATTCATACAAGGGAATGTTATCCAACAATAAAAAGGAATGAGTTACCAACACACTTAACAAAATGGATGGCTTTCAAAAGCATTTTGCTACATGAAAAATCCAGACATGAAAGACTACACCCTGTTTGATTCCATCCATTATATGAAATTCTAGGAAATGGAAAGGTATAGATAGCAAATCTGTGGTTTCCAGGGCCCAAGAAATAAGGGCAAGAGATTGCAAAAAAGACAAGGAAGTGGTGAAAATGTTATATCATAATTGTGGTATTCTCTATTTTAGGCATTTGTCAAAATCTACCATATTGCACATCTAAAATTAATGTTTTATTATATGTAGTTTACAGTTTAATACAGCTAAACAAAAATAGAAAAATTTGGGATTAATTTTGAGTGGATATAACGAAGAAGAGGGAAGTTCACAGTAACAGCTGATTGTCAGCATCATATAATCAAAGAAACAACCATACAGAGACCTGAAACTGATAGAGGACTGGATTGCCATGGAATAGTTTCACTAAATTCAACACTTAAATAAAGCTCACTCTAAACATGTTTTCAGTGTCCTGAGGCTTTAGAATCTGAAATTAGTTTTATATAGAAGCCATAAACATGTTGTGATTAAAGAGCTTCTAAATGTCAGTTGCATCAATGCTGTGAAAAGACAAATGTGACAGCATGGAAAGGAAAGAGTGTCTCTTAAATTGATTAAAACTCAAGTCTCAATGGATTCAAGCTCCTCATCTCCTTGACTAGAAGATGCTTTTCATGGAGTCCTTCTTTTAAAATACTTGTGGAAATCCTAAAGCTATGCCTATATGTGTGCGCAATCCAGCCTGGTATGTGTCAAATCCGAAGTTTCTACTGGAGGGAGGGCTGTATTTCCACAGAGGCCACTCTGACACTGTAGGTCTCCCTTCACATGGCCTTCATCTCCAACGTCCCTCAGAAGGGGCATGTGCCCTGCCTTGTCTTGATAATTGTGAGCAAGCATTGATATAATTTGAAGTGAGTTTCATTGTTACCTCTTTCAAATTAAGAACAACACTCCCTAATTTCTGTTGCTTTGGTGGTTCCAAAGCATGATTGCTTGAGCCCCCGAGCATCTGCATCCTTAGCAAATAGCCTGTTTAAAGCCCAGTGGTTCTTTCCTTCCTGGAGCATAGGCTGGCCTGGGGCCATTTTTGGGACTAGCTGCCACCTGGTGCTCTGACCTATGGCTGCATCTCACAGTTAGGCTGTCAAGTGTGATGTATTGTGCCAACCTCTCTTCCTCTTCTGGACCTTATTCATCCTGGGACTCCATCTCCACTCTGGTGCTTGGCTCCTTTCTAATTCAGTTTATTCTCTGTCTGTAAATACCTGAATCACAATGACAGACAGTTAAATAATCTCTTTGGTCTCTGTGAAAACCACCAGCAATAAGCAGATGCCTAAAATGCACATGCTAGAAGCACTGAGTTCCTATTATACAAAAAACTCTTCTCCAAACATAGTTTGCTTTTCATCATAAGGTGAATGTTGTGAAGTCTGTGGACTATATTCTAGAATTGAAAAGACAGTTAAATACAGTAATTAGGTTCTGGAGAGACATGGACCTGAACAGCTCTGAGGCAATGAGGGATATAAATGAATGCATAGCCACATTTCAAACATAAAGACTGTGGACGGGAAATAAAGTAATAAGTAACATTATCCTTGGTTTTATCAAATCACATTATTGTTGCTAGATTTGCTTAAATAATGTATTTTACAACTGTTAAGTTTGGGTCATGAATCTTCCAAAGCCTTAAGTGTCCCCAGAGTGGTGCCTTTTGTAATTGAGGAACCTTAGGTGTCTTTCTGGTGGGAAGTGCTGTGGTCATTGAGTGTGACTCTAGAGAAAATTTTGGGGGCCCCAGACCCTTCCTTGTTCTCTTCTTCCTTCCTGGCCAAGTACTCCCTTTATGACATAATGCCTCACCACAGGCCCAAAACAATGGGACCCACTGATTGTGGGCCAAAACCTCAAAAAAATGTGAGCCAAAATAAACCTTATGACTTTATAAGTAAATTATCTGGTATTTTTTCATGGTGATGGTAACTACTTACTGGCATAATACTCAATGGGAACTCTGCTCTGGAAGATCAAATGTGGAACCACATTCTTTGTAGTTCCTTCCATGAAGGATCTATCTCTCTATCCACTGGTACTGAGATGGCCCATAACTTGTTCATGCAACAGGATGTAGTAGAAAGATATTACATGACTTGCAGGACTTGTGAGAGGAACCTCCAGCTTCCTCTTTTACCCTCCTGGAATGATGGTATGGTGTGAATGAGCCTAGTCTAGCCTTCTGAAGATGGGAGAGTCCATGAACAGGGAACTTACAGAAAGGGAGAGATCCAGACAACACAGCTGAGATACCAGACAACTGAGTGAGGACAACTGGGACCAGCAAGCCCAGCCGACAAACCAACTGGCCCAAACAGATGCATGAGCATAGCCAGCATCTGGAACAGGGATGAGTCATCTCAGCTGAGCTCTGCCCAACTACCAACCCACAGAATCCTGAGCAAATAAACAGTCACAGCTTTAAAGCCACTATGTTTGGAATGGCTTGTTCTATAGCAGCAGATAAACAGGTCACCTTGGCTATCTCCTCAAACCCACTATCTTTTGTCCCTTCTTCCTAAATGCATGATCTATAATTCTAATAGGTTATATCCTTTTACAGTTTTACCACATATTCATGTTTCCTTTAAAAATATGTGGTGTTCAGAAAATATCAAAGTTTGTTTTTGTTTTTTTAATGGAATGTGCTGAATGTCTATAATTTTGTTCAGATGACTGCAGAACCTGGAAAAGCTGTTGCTGCTATTGATGATTAACATACTGCTATTATTGGTCTTTTTATATATAAATAAATATATATATACATACATATATATAATTTGAATTTTTGGAAACTTTAACTGTGCTGTCAACTTTGGAAAAAGTTATCCCAATTTACTGTGTTGAGTTGGCATTGTACAGAAATTGACAGCCATATTGGTCTAGAATTGTTAATTTTTTAAAATTTTAATTTTAATTTATTTTTTTTCCATTTGTACAGGGGTAATGCACTGTATTAAATATGTAAGGTCATATCTACATGGGTTTGATTACAGAAGCTAATAAAGTATTCTCTAAATGAAAAAAAAGAATAAGTTAAGACTACAGAGCAAGAAGCAATTTAAATATGTTCAGGGACCATTTTCATCTTCAGAATTAAGGATTATTTTAATCTTACATCATTGCCTTTTCTCTTTTACTTTCCTTTATAGTTTTATTTTAGGATTTCCTATTTTTAATGTTCATACAGAGATTGCTTTAACCGAAATACCAAATAGTTCCTCTGGTGTGAAAAACTATAATAGTACACAGGATCCTAATAAGAGAATTAATAATGTGAAATAGGAAGTAAAGGGCTAAAGATGTGGGGAAAGTGGGAAGGGTGGGGTAAAGGTAATAAGGGAGAGGAAAAAAAATATGAGAAATTGAAAATAAAGTTTTTGTAAATGGGGAGGGGAGGAGGGGGTGAAGGGAGGGCAGAGACAAGGGGAAAAAATGAGAATCAAGAGCTATCATGTAAAGGTACAGGATTCCAATAATGAATGTAACTATATTGTATACCTAAACTGTACCAATAAACTCAATAAAAAGAAAAAAAATGTGGTGTTGCCTGGGCCGCCACCATCTCTTCAGCTTCTGCTTGGGATGCTTGGGAGGGGCTGGCTATCCCCACCCTGCCCTCCCAGAATGCCACCATCACTCCAGTGCCAGGAAGGTAGCCCTGTGGGCATTCCTGAACTCCCCTCCCCCTACACTCTCAGACCTCCTGCTTGTGCCAGTCTTTGGACCCACTCTGCAGAGACAAAAGTATTTTTCTGAGTTCCCAACTTTGAACATCTTTAAAGAAAGGATGTGGGATACCTGTAGTAGAGTTCAACCATTCAGGAGGTCAGGGAACTCAATCTGGGCCTTGAAGCCTGAGGTCAGTCTGTGTCATGGGGTTCAGCCATCAGCTAGCTGAGATCAGGGGTCTTGCATACTAGCTTTGTCTGAGCCCCCATTCTAAATGATAAACATACTGTATTGAAAAGTTTGTTCACTGCAGACATGTTTTGGACTGCTTCTTGATTTCAATTTAATTCACATGGTTTAAAGGTGATAAACCAGTGACTACCACAGGTGGTCAGTTTCCAAGTTGTGCTTGATCATATTGTGTTGCTGATTGTATCAGTTGAGATAAAGGATTGTGGTTGATTTGATGAGCTGTTTTCTCTGATGTTAAGAAGATGAGAATGTCTATGGGTCGTTAGAGACCCAGAAGCTAGGGCACAAAGATATCATGAAGATTTGGGTGATAACCCAGAGATTAAAACAAGGACAGCCCAACAACAAAAATAAAAATGAGAAAACATTTAAGAAAGACGCAAAGACAGACTTCCAGTTCACCAATGGCAAACAGTAGGGCAAAGGAGGATGAAAGGCTGATAGTGAACCACGAGTACACCCTGAACTCAAAGCACAGGAAGTAACAAAACAAATCAATCAGGCTCTAGAAAAATTCAAAACAGAAATAATTTCCCAGATAACCATAGAGATGGTGAGCCAAATGAAAGTCATGATTCGAGACTCTAGAACAGAAACTGACAAAAAAATAGATGAGCTCAGGACCATGATAGAAGCCATGAAGGCCCAGCATAAGAAAGAAATGGAAACAATAAACGATCAACATAGAAAAGAAATGGAATCCATAAAACAGATTCAAACAGATATCCAGATTAAACACTCCATTGAAAGTGTACGCAACAGAATAAAAGAATGAAAAGATAGAATCTCAAATATAGAAGATAAGATTACAGTCAGTGACCGAGAAAAGCAAGGTCTCTTAAAAACAGTAGGGGATCATGAGAAATCGATCCAACAACTCCTAGATGATGCAAAGAAGAATAACATAAAACTGATAGGAATCCATGAAGTAGCAGGAGAAAATGCAAATGACTTAAAAAAGCTGTTCACAGAATTAATGACTGAAAACTTCCCAAAAAGAGGGGAAGAATTTGACATTCAGATAAGTGAGGCATATAGGACCCCAACTAGCCACAATCAAAAAAATCTACACCTAGACATATAAGAATCAAGATCCCAGAAGCCCAAAAGAAGAACAAAATACTACAAGCAGTAAGAGAAAAGAAACTAATCACATGCAAAGGAAAGCCGATCAGAATCACAACAGATTTTTCAACACAAACCCTTAGGTCAAGGGAAATACCTGGAGTGATGTATTTCAAGTACTAAAAGAAAACAACCTCCAACCTAGACTGATGTATCCTGCAAAACTCTCTTTCAAAATGGATGGGAAAATAAGATACTTTCATGACAAAAACACCTGAGAAACTACATGAATACCAAACCAGCACTACACGCAATTCTAAACAAGATCCTAGAAAAAGACAATGATGATCACAACACCAGGAGGCCCAACAGAGCAAATCAAATAGGCAAGGCAAGAAACTAAAGGGAGAAGGTGAAAAAGTAAAAAGAGTCAACAAAAGGACAAAAGCATGACAATAATAAGTCAGTACATATCAGTTATAACCATCAATGTCAATGGCCTCAATTCACCAATCAAGAGAAATAGACTGGCAAAATGGAATAAGAAGCAAAATGCAACAATATGTTGTATACAAGAAACACACCTAGTGCAAAAAGAAGCCCATAGACTGAAAGTGAAAGGATGGAAAACTATTCTCCATGTGACAGGAGC
Organism: Fukomys damarensis; assembly: GCF_012274545.1. Lineage (NCBI taxonomy): Eukaryota > Metazoa > Chordata > Mammalia > Rodentia > Bathyergidae > Fukomys > Fukomys damarensis. The sequence continues at coordinate 46,662,437 of NW_022900913.1, forward strand.
CCAGAAAAAAGAAGGGGAAGCAATCTTATTCACAGACAAAGTAAATTTTAAACCCAAACTGATTAAAAGAGACAAAGAAGGCCACTACATCCTTGTAAAGGGAACAATTCAAGAGGAAGAGATGACAATCGTAAACATAAATGCACCAAATATTAATGCCCCTACTATATAAAAGAAATATTAAGAAACATGAAAAACCAAATAAGCATTAATATAATTGTAGTGGGAGAATCTTAATCCCCCACTTTCACAAATAGACAGATCATCTAGGCAAAAAATCAACAACAAAATGCTAGAACTGAACCAAGCTTTTGAAAACATGGACTTAATAGATGTCTATAGAATGTTCCAAGCCACAAAATCAGAATATACATTGTTTTTGGCTGCACATGGGTCTTTCTCCAAGATAGATCACATACTAGCTCACAAAACAGGTTTGAATAAATGCAAAAGAATTGAAGTTATTCCCTGTATATTATCAAATCATAGTGCAATAAAGCTGGAGATCAATAGCACAAGAAACCATAGGAACTACACAAACACATGGAAATTGAACAACATGCTCCTGAACTATCAATGGATCACAGAGGAAATTAAAGAAGAAATCAGCAGTTTTTCCAAACAAATGAAAATGCCAATACAACATACAGGAATCTATGGGACACAATGAAAGCAGTTCTACTTGGAAAATTCATAGCACTGAATGCTCACACTAGGAAAACAGAGTGAGCTCAAATAAACAACCTAATGACGAATCTTAGACTCCTAGAAACACAAGAGCAAGAAAAAACCCAAAATTCGAACAAGACAGGAAATTATAAAGATAAGAGCAGAAATCAATGCATTGAAAAATAAGAAAATAATACAAAAAAATAAATGAATCAAAGAATTGGTTTTTTGAAAGAATAAAAAAAATTGATAAACCCTTAGCTAATCTTATCAAAAAAAGGAAAGAAAAGGCTCAGATCCATGCAATTAGGAATGAAAAGGGTGAAGTCACAACAGATCCACAGAAATCCAGTAGATAATCAATACCTACTTTGAGAACCTGTACTCTACCAAAATGGAAAACAGAAGAAATGGACAGATTTCTAGATACTTATGAATTACAAAAGTTGAACAAAGAAGATTAAAAACATTTTAAACACCCCAATTACAATCAATGAAATTGAAAATGTAATTAAAAATTTACCAACAACCAACA
>NW_022900913.1:46663943-46754622 GCF_012274545.1 Fukomys damarensis
GGATGCAAGGGGTTCAACATACATAAATCAATAAATGTAATACACTTTATTAAAAGAGTGAAGCTCAAAAATCATATGATCCTCTGGATAGATGCAGAAAAAGCATTTGAGAAAAATTCAACACCCATTCATGATTAAAAAAACCCTGCAAAAAATTGGAATACATGGTTTATATCTCAACTTAATAAAGGCTATCTATGAAAAACCAACAGCCAACATCATATTAAATGGCCAAAAACTGAAAACCTTCACATTAAAATCAGGAACAAGACAAGGATGCCCTCTATCACCACTCCTCTTCGATATAGTTCTGGAAACATTAGCCAGAACAATTAGACAAAATAAAGAAATTAAAGCAATAAAGGTAGGAAAGGAAGAAGTTAAACTGTCATTACTTGCTGATGATATGATACTCTATGTTGAAGACCCAAAAACTCTACCAAAAGACTTCTAAACTTAAATGACACTTTTAGCAGACTAGTGGGATACAAGGTCAACACCCAAAAATCAATAGCCTTCTTGTACACAAATAACAGACTCAGAGAGAGAGAAATTAGGGAAACAATTCCTTTCACAATAGCATCCAAAAAAAAAAGAAGAATCTAGGAATCAATCTAACAAAAGAAGTAAAAGACCTCTACATTGAAAACTACAGCACTCTGAAAAAAGATTTTGAAGAGGATATAAGAAAATGGAAAGATGTCCCCTGCTCCTGGGTAGGAAGAATCAACACAGTGAAAGTGGCCATACTACAAAAGCTGCTATACATATTCAATGCAATGCCAATTGAAATTCCAACACTATACTTCATAGAACTAGAAAGAAGAATCCAAAAATTCATTTGGAACCATAAGAGACCTAGAGCAGCAAAAGCCATCCTAACAACAGACACATGGCAGCAGGTAAAACAATTCCCAATTTGAAACTATGCTACAAAGCCACTGTGATAAAAACGGCATGGTACTAGCAAAGAAACAGACCTGAGGATCAGTGGAATAGACTGGAAGACATAAAAGTAACTCCAGATGTACTCAGCTACCACATCAATGACAAAGGAGCTGACCATCCCTACTGGAGGAAACATAACCTCTTTAATAAATGGTGTTGGAAAAACTGAATCTCAATCTGCCACAGATTAAAACTAGACCTTTATCTTTCACCATGCACTAAATTAAAATCCAAGTGGATTAAAGATCTAAATATTAAAACAGAAACACTAAACTTGCTGGAAGATAAGTGAGGCAGAACTCTTGAAGACATTGTCACAGGAGCCATAGATTAAAACTAGACCTTTATCTTTCACTATGCACTAAAGTAAAATCCAAGTGGATTAAAGATCTAAATATTGAAACAGAAACACTAAACTTGCTGGAAGATAAGTTAGGCAGAACTCTTGAAGACATTGGCATAGGAAAAGACTTTATGAACAAATCCTCAGTAGCACAGGAATTAGCAGAAAGAATCAACAATTGGGATCTCATCTTATTAAAAAGCTTCTGCACTGCAAAAGAAACCTACAATGTGGGAAAAACTTTTTACCAGCTGCTCCTCAGACAAAGGACTATTATCTAGAATATATAAAGAACTCAAAACAACCAGCCCCCCCAAATATAAAGACCCAATTCTAAAATGGGCATCTGAAATGAACAGACATTTCTCAGACAAAGAAGTAAAAGCAGTAAGTAAATATATGAAAAAATGTTCCACATCACTGGTCATTTGAGAGATGCAGATGAAAACACTGAGATTGCACCTTATCCCACAAAGAATGGCTGCTATCAAGAAATCAATCAATAACAAATGTTGGCGGGGTTATGGGGAGAAAGGGAATCTTCTCTATTGTTGCGGGGAGTGCAGACTGGTGCAACCACTGTGGAAATCAATATGGAGATACCTCAAAGAGCTGGGATTAGAGGTTCCATCTAACCCAGCCATCCCTCTGCTAGGTATCTTTCCAAAAGAATTAAAGGAATCATACCACAGTGATATATGCATACCCATGTTTATAGTGGCTCAGTTTGTAATAGCTAAATCTTGGAAACAGCCCATCTGCTCATCAGTTGGAAACTGGATAAAGAAGATGTGGGTTTTCTACAAAATGGAATACTACTAAGCCATAAAGAATGAGAAATTAGATTAATTCATAGGAAAAGAGATACATATTGAGAATATACTCCTCAGTGAAATAAATAAGTCACACTTGTGTAAATGCCGAATAGTTTCTCTGGTGTGAAAAGCTATAATAATACCTAAGATCCTAATGAGATAATTGACCAGGTGAAATAGGAAGAAAAGAGCTAAAGGTATAGGCAAAATGGGAAAGGTAATAACAGAAAAGAAAAAAATATAACAAAATGAAAAAATAGAAATAAAGTGTTTGTAAATGGGGAAGGAAAGATGGGGTGAAGGGAGAGCACAGACAAGGGGAAAAAATGAGAACCAAGACCTGTCATGTAAAGGTACAAGATCCCAATAATGAATGTAATTGTACTGTATACCTAAAATGTACCAATAAACTCAATAAAAGAAAAAAAATGTGGTGTTGCTTTGCAGTGTTTTCAACTAATTCCTTTTGGCACAACATTATATTAAGATCTACACAGATTTTCTTAGTTGTCATTTATTCTACTTCTTTACTTACAGTATCCATTGTTTAAATAAGTGACCACTGCTTCCTGCCTCCCCTTCATATTTTCCTTCCTCATTTGCTGTCTTCCTCCCTTCCTTCTTTCCTTTCTTCCCTCCTTTCCTGTCTGCCTCCCTCCTTCCTTCCTTTCTTCCTTCCACTTTCTTTATTTCTTCCTCTTCCTTTCTTCCTTTCTTCTTTTCTTCTTTCCTTCCTTCTTTTCTTTCCTCCCTCCCTTCCCTTCTCTTTTCTTCCCTTTGCTCCATCTCTTTCCTCCTTTCCTCCCTCTATGCTCCTCTTCCTTCCTTCCTCTAACAGATGCAATGGCTTGGCATTCACTGTCTTTTCCATCCTCACTCTAGCTTCCTGCACTATAGAGGTTTGAAAACTAAAAACTGCACGCCCAGTATTCTTTAGATATTATGATAAGGATATGACTTAAATCTAGAGGGTGCACTGACATGTAGTTTGGAAGGTAGGATTGAGACAACTGCTTTTCTACAGTTTTCTCTGTTAGACCACAATGGGGTCTGGTTTTCCATGGCAGTAATAGCGACCCCAGTGTCTAGACATTGGGCTTGTGGCTCATAGACATTCAGGATCAGGATGTGAAGCTTTGATTCTGTTGGTACTAACATAGCAAGTACAACATGGTATTGACAAGAACAGCAACTACAGCAATGGCCTAGGCCAGTGGTGATAAACCTATGGCATATGTGCCCCAGTGGAGTGTTTGTTATTACTGAAGGTTCTAAAAGTTTCACCATCACTGGTCTACACCTAGCAGATTCCTGAAACTTCTGGCTGCTTCTTAGAGTTACAGCCAGGGGTTTGCTAATCATAGAGGCTGAAATTTCCTTGGTAACCACTTCTACAACATAGTGTCCCACTCAGTGATGCTGTAGTTATTTTCAGTGTTGCGGCTCGCCACTCAAGATTGGAGTAGCATCTATGGGTGATCTGGGGCTCCACTGTTGGTGGCTGTGCTTGACTGAACAGCTCTGCTTCAAGCTGCAGATAGAGAAGTGATTAGATGCAAGGTTCTGGCTGGCCTCACATGAGCTCTGCTTGTTGTCAATCAAAGGCCCAAGCTGAGGGTGAGCAGCTATCTGGGAGGAAGTTCATCATGGAAGTAACAAACAGGTGAAAATGCCACATAAGTTTTTTAATTAACTGTATACATTTTTTGAAACGATCTCAAACATACGTAAATGTTGCAAGTACTTCCTTTTTTTTTTGTACTGGGGATTGTACTCAGGACCTTGTGCGTGTGAGGCAGGAGGTAGCGAGTTCTTTTCCTTGAACCATTTGAGAGAAAGTTGCCAAACACTCATCATAGCACCCTCAACGCACACATAACTTAATGTGTGTCTCTACAAATAGAGTCACTTTGAATAAATGAAGTACAACTATCAAAATCACCAAATCTACATCAATTCATGAGGCCATGTGATCTTCATATTTCATTCATGTTTAGGCAGTTGTCCTAGCCATGTCTTTTGTAGCAAGTAGGTCCAGTTTAGATACACTCATTATATTTTGTTGTTGTGTCTCTTTCTTGTCCTTCAATCTGGGTTCCTCCATCTTTCCTTAGCTTGCACAACCTATTTGAAGGTTTTGACATGTATGAAGATGATAGGCAGGTTAGTTTGTAGCCCTCCAATCACATTTATCTAATGTTTCCTGATTACTAGCTTCTAGTTAGGCATCTTTAGCGGGAACATCACAGATGTGAGGCCCTGTTCTCCTGGCAGCCTATTTGATGGCACAGTATCTCCATTTCACCCATTCCTGATGACATTCACTTAGAATGTTTGATTAAAGTGATGTTGGCCTGGCTTCTCTTTGTTCCTTTGTAGTTAGCAGACATTTTGTGACAGGTATTTTCAAGCAATGTAAACATTCAATTCTGCATTAATTTCTATAAATTAATTTATCTACCGGGGTATTTGTGGGAACTCATGATTTCTTGTTTTCAGCAGTGGGTATGCTCTTGTATCATCATTCTATCGATAGTGTGTTGCTAGTTCTACCAGGGGAATCCATGTAAAGCTGCCTTCTGTGTCTTTCTGACATGTTCTTCCTTGAACATTTCCTAGAACAAGGATAGATTCTAGTTCCATACTTCTCTGCTTATGGTCCTGGAATGGGCCATCTCTCCAGGTTTCTTTTGCTAAACAATGAATGGCAAAGCAACTCTGTGCTAGGAGTGCTTGCTGCTATTAATGAAGGGCTCTGCAGCAGGAATATGCATCCTGTCCTCCTAATGCAGGCACATTCTTCCTTTCTTCTTCCTGCAGGTGTATGTATCCCTTGTCCTCTTGACTGCAGATGTATGCATCCTCTGTCCTCTCTACTTCTCTCATAGATATCCCCTCTTCTGTCTACTGCATCCCCAGTCCTCTCTGCTGAAGCTGTATGAATTACCTGCCCTCCTACTGCAGGTATACACATCCCATGTCTGCTGTACTGAGTACGTACACATATACTATCCTCTCTGCTGTACCATAAACAACTCTGTCTTCTCTAATAAAGGAGTACACATGCCATCCTCTCTACTGCAGGTGTATTCATCCCTTGTCCTACTCAGGTGTATGCATCCGCTATGCTCTATACTGCAATCATATGTGCACCCTGTCCTTTCTAGTGTAACCATACCCATACCACGTTCTCTCTACTGCACACATACACATTTCCGGTCCTCTGTACTCCATCTCTTCACATTCATACCTCTTATTCCAATCCCCAATCAAAGTTTATTATAATCTTTTCCTTATTTGTTACGGCCTTTTCCAACAGTGAGCAATACAATTCCCTAATTTGTGGTATATTTGGTTATTTGATCAGTCTTCCTAAGTAGAAGAAATCCTCTAGCTCCCCCCCGCCATCAACAGGATTTCTTCCCCAAATTCTGCCGGCACCACTGCCCTCAAAGCCCTCTTCCCACCCCACCTTGCCCCACCTTGCTTCACATCTTATGCTGGGCTGTCTGCACCCCTCACCTGCACATACAAAGGGCATCCTTTCCCTGCTTTGCTCCTTGTAGGGTCCCTTGTCAGGGCACACAGCCCCTCAGCCCCTCGCTGCAGCCCCTTCCATATGGATGTCCCCTGCCCCTTTGGAGTTACTTCCGGCCCATGGGCACACTTCATCACTCCTCTCTGCCTGCACTCTGGGTGAAATGGAAGGGGGAAGGGAGGGAGAGGGCAGGGGAGGAAAGGAGAAAGGGAATTGACTGTATTTTTAGTCCCACTTCTTTCTGTCTTCTAGAAACATGAAGGATGGATTCTTTTTTCTGTATGCTGATAGATATGAATTCTAATCCTCTGTATAGCACTTGCCCATCAGTTATTCCCACCCCCAAACCATCTTCCTTCTAACTCCATTGCCTCTAGAGCTCTCCCTTGTATCTATTTCATTGACAAATTTTTCCCAGACAGCCTCCACAACATTTTGGCACCCACTCAGCTCTCCAAAGTCATCAAGAGTCTTTCTCAAGAGCCACAGCCATACTTCCCTGTAGGATTTGCTTCCCTCAGTCTGATACCATAGCCTACAACTCCATCCTGCAAGTTCATCCTGCTTTGTTTCCCAGGATGGGGCTCCCTCTGATTGCCACCCCTCTCTTGCTCCTCCATATTTCTCCACTTTTTCTGCCAGCAGCTCATTCTCTGCTCCCAGTGGTGATGGTCTCTGGGGACCTGTCATAGAGATGCTTCTCTTTCCAGTCCTTACTTGCAAGCTGTGAAATTTTATTTTGACAGCTCCTTTATTTCTAGGTGGATGATTCCCAAATCAACACCACAGTTTGACCTCTCCCCACTGTTGTTGGATATTTCTCCATGGTTACCATGACAGAAATGCCCCTACCCCCAGGTAACTCAAATTCAAAACTTACTCAGTGCCCAGACCAGGCTTCTACTAAACACTATCAATATATAGGTTAGTAAAGCATAGTCTGTGCAAAAAAGAGGTCTTATTCAAGCTGGGAACTAGTCATCTGCAGTACCTATTTTGTCTTTAACCCCAGTGTCTAACTCACCTTTCATGTCTCTGTAATGACCCCTGATCACATTATTCCTTTGCAGAAATATGGCCAATGTCCTCTCATTGTCCATGGTAAAAAGTTGCAGTTCTTGCAATATGGCCACCTGCTGTCTGACACCCACTGCTGTGCTTTTCCAAAGAATATAAGATACCCTGCAGTGTCCCTATGAACAATGTCCTCTCATTGTCCATGGTAAAAAGTTGCAGTTCTTGCAATATGGCATCCTCTGCCCACTCCTTGCTCTTCCGGTTTCCAGCCAACAAGCTTTTTGCTCAGAACCCAAATAAAGTGTTCATTTTTATGCTTCAGAACCATTGTCCTTGCTGTTCCCTCACAGAGGAATGCTTCTCCTCTTTCCCCCTTGTTGAAATCTTACACTTTCAAAAGCTAAATTCAGTGGCACCATATCACTCTCTTCTAACTGAATGACCCTTGAAATCCCTTGGCTCTTTGCTGCCTATATTCCTAGTTTGGCCAATATCCTGGTAGGATGTCTGTGCTGCTGAACCATTTACAATTTGTACACTAACCCTCTGGATCAGATTGAAAGCCACCACTGGCATTTCCTGCTCCACAAGGATTTGAATGAAGTACGTCCTCCTTATCACAGCAAAGGCCCAGGCCCAGCTTTACAAAGACATGGTGGGCATCTCTGAAAAGGGAGTGTGAGCCAATATATTGTAGTGAACTATCTTAAGCTGGCATTTCTTATGCTGTCTGACACCCACTGCTGTGCTTTTCCAAAGAATATAAGATACCCTGCAGTGTCCCTATGAACTTGTGTTGCTACTTTGGCACTATTAGGGAGTCACAGTGCAAGGGCAGGCATAACGCCTGCTGCACAGGGAACCATAAGTGGATTGAATTTGGCCCCATTGCATTGATGGATGGTTAGATAGAGATTTTCTCACATCTGATACCCATAAATAGCTTCTATAAAGAACCCAAATTTCATTAAAGCACCTATAAAACTAGAAGAATTATTATCATCACAATGTTAAACTTCAACAAGGACCGAAAAAAGTTTGGTTGATAAAGTTTTAAGAGCCATATTTATATTCATCTAGCTATTGCAAATCAAAGTTTTGTTTGAAGCGCTACACTCAGTTCTTGCAGCAAGGGGTGTTAACTTGGAGACCATTTATTCAACATTATTTACTTGAAGGTATACATTTTCCTAAGAATGATATATGTAGCTTTCATCAGATCCTCAAAGTGGTCTTTGAAGTGATATAATTTGTTCTACAACATTTTAAACAAAATAAAATTTTAAAATCAGCCATGACATGTTACCATGAACCCCAAAGATGAAATTTGCCAAAGTTCATCTCATTGGTATGAGTTTTGCTTTTCCCCCCAGAATTGACTATTTATCAATGTCAGAAAGAAACAAGGAGAATTCACTGATTTTTTATTTCATTATTTCTTCATTCATTTCTCTTGCTTTATAAAAATTCTCCTCTTTATTAAAATAATTTAGAATTTTGTTGTCACTTTCAAATAAACAAAATGATTTTGGTCTTCTTTTACTTTGCTAGAGATTCTAATTTTTTTGACACTGAGCCTTAAATAAAAATTTCATTAGAAAATACCACTTTCTAAACTACATACACATCCTTGTGTGATTTGTCATCCCCATATGGGATCCTGGATAAACTGATGGCACTTAATATTCTGTCTTGCTTGGATGGAGAAGGAAAACCTTCATACAAGAAATAAGCCAAATGCTAAAGCTGTTACTATGGGAGCTCAAACTCCCAGATTAAAAAGAAAAACATCATAATTTCTCATTCTCACAAAGCATTCCAGTGTTTGTCATTGTATAGACCTAACATCTAAATAATGTTTTTTAATGAATGCAAGTGGTCTTTGCTTAAATAACTGCTAATGATCACAGACATAGACAGAACTCAGCCAACTGGCCTGCTGCATCACACTGCTTAGAACAATGATGTTCTTGTTTCTACACCAAGCTTGTGTCTCAAACCCTCACCGTCCCTGCTTCTGAGCCCAGAATGAAATCTCCCTTAAATTATTATATATTTCTCTTCTTTAAGGAAAAATGTGAAGACCTCTCTTCTCCATCCCTCCTCAATTCTACACATACTTAAAAAAAAAATAATCTGTTCTGTCAGCTTCATGTTTGGATTTTTCCTCTATCTTCCTTACACCAATACTCCCTGTACATTCTAGGCAAAACCCAGATTTTATTTTTGTTACACATTTCAAAAACTATTTATTTTCCCCATCCTTCTGTTCATTCTAGATCAGACACATTTCCCATTAGCTAATACAATTATGACAGATCCTTCTTAACTGATCTTCCTCCCTCTGTTTCTTCCCATTCTAATCTGCTTGATACAATTTTCCAGTTTATTCTCAACAACATACTGCACCATTAAGTTGTTCTGTGATTTAGAACTTCACTGTGGTCCACATTTCCAAAGGCCTCTGCCATAGGCTTTATCTTGACAACCTCACCTTCCCCCACTCCCCTACAGTTTACTCAGATGATGTTCTCTGTGCCTGAACCTCACTGTCAACTTGTAGTATCTTCTCTAATCTAAACTTCCATAACCCTATGCATTGTGCTCCTACCTAACATTATAGTTACATATATTTGTCTTACCAATTTGTTCTTTTATAAGATTTTTTCCATATGGTGAAATCCATCCATCCATTCATTCATTCATTCATAATTTATCAATCACTGGCTTTCAGGCATTTTTCAGGCTTAGGGCTTCGAAATAAACAAGATAGCCCTACCTAAGCTCTATGTATAGTTGGTGCTCAAAAGGCACTTACTAAATTAATTTATAATGGCTTTTAATTATCTATATATAAAGGAAGATTTTTATTAAATTAAACTGGATCCTACTTTGCATTCTTTTATATGTATTTAACTATGCTAGCCTTATCTCTCCAACAAGAGAGGAACCTTTTCTCTCTCATCCTTTGTGTTCCCCAGATCATGCAGGGAGGCCTGTAATGGGTTTTTCATAAATCCATTTTGGTTGAATGACTGAATGCTTCATCTTCTTCCACAGATGCGACATAATGTGACCTGAGGTGATCACACATAATCAGCAAATGTGATTGACTTGCCAGGGGTAAAGGGACCCTCTGTTCATGCAGGCAGAGCTTTTGCAGGTATTTCTTTGTACTTTTGCAGTCAGAGTTTTCTGAAGCCAAGAGTATTTATAGTGAGTTAACCTATTCACCTGATTGTTTAAGTAACTCAAATAAATATTGGTTCAGTTCTTGTTTTGCTAGCAAGACATCCAAATATTAGACAAAGGCAAATCGAAATGGCAGAAATTATTTCCAAATGCTTGTATACATCTTGAATCATGTTAGTATGAATTTAGACTTTTTTCATGATTCCTTTATATGTGTATAGAGATGAGTAGATACAAAGATTTGACTGAGATTATACATTCAAGTCAAGAACACTTACTGAGTAGCTAATACATAAAAATATTATATTCAGTAGGAGACTACTGCCCTTGTGGAGGTTATATATTAATGCACCAGTTAGGTATTTTGTTCTTGTATGTTGTTGTGAGTGTATTCAAGGAATTGCCCCAAACCAAAGAAATCACAGATTTGTGATGAACATAGCCAATTCTCACTGCAAATGACATGAGGCCTGAAGAGTAGTACCTCAAAATGTGTCTAGGAAGGACATAACAGATGCTAAATAGAAATTAGTTTTCATTCTCCTAAGGGTTAAAAACAGAATTAACCAACTATTTATAATAGAGTACAGTGGATGGGAAATTCATATGGGAAATTTTCAGTTAGCTAAGAAGACCCAAATTATTGTGCTTGAATTTATCAGATAGCTGTTTAATCCATACTTCCCTCCATGAACACAGTACTAACTATATAATGTAAAAGAAAGAAAATCTTAAAAACACGACTTTGAAATTAATGTGGAAATTGTAAGCCATTAAAACAGGAAAGATAATACTATACAGAAAAAATACAACTTCCTTCTTATCATAATGTAATGCTCCTCCCATGGATGTTAGACACATCAGAGTCACAGTAAAAACACAGGGTTTGGTCAATATTATATTGTATGCCTGCTTAACATTGCAGTGAGTTTTAATTATGAGGAAATTGGAATGTGTCAAAGTTCTAGAATAAAACAGGATGGTACCGCATCCTGAGGACTTTTACTCTCTGTGCCTGTTAGAGTCTGGTTTGAGAGAGCAGGAGCCTGCCAGGGGCCTGGGATGGTTGGAAACTCCACTGCAGGAGCTGGCATTCTTTCTTCCAGGAAATTGCTCAGCTGGATAAAGACAGGCAGGAAGTTGCTCTACCCATCCTCAGAGGAAAGGAGGGTCAGTGATGCCAGCAATGACTGTACCAACATCTATACCAGGTCAAATAGCCAAATGGTCACAAAAGATAACCCTGGTAAATGCCAGTAGGGAGAATGGGATTCTGCTCGATCAGAAGGGTCTTCATTACAGTGAAACAGAGCACACCAGCATGCTTGATTATCTTTGTGTTAGAATTACAAAAACATGATTGGTTGTGTGTAAAACTGTAGATGTTGAATGTCTCCATTTATTGAAGTAATAATTGGCTCCACGATCTCATGACATTTTGGTGGAAAATTATACTCAAACTGGTTTGGATCTGATACAAAACTGTAGATGTTGAATGTCTCCATTTATTGAAGTAATAAAGAATTGGCTCCACGATCTCATGACATTTTGGTGGAAAATTATACTCAAACTGGTTTGGATCTGATTATAATCATTGTGTAAACTGAAAACTGTCTGGGACATTTTAAACAGAACTTCCTTGTCCCATGGAAATCAAAACTAGTCAGAGAATGGCCAAGTGGGTAGCCTTGGCATAAATTTTAGGTTTCAACTTGGCTTCCCTTCCAAGCCTTCAGCCTCTGAAAGCTATTCCATAATAAGCTGCAGCTTGGGTTCCTCAGTTAACTCTGGATACGTCCTTAGCCAATTCTCTGTGTTATATATATGCTGACTCTGCTATAACTATCTTCTTAGTTTTAAGGAGAAGCTTTGAGAACAGACACCATTTCTATTTTTCCTGTATGTAGAGTATATACATTGGAGTATGCTGACCAGTCTGAGATGATTTATCTACCAGGGACTGTATAAGCATTTTTGTGAATTATCTCAACAACTCTGTGTGGTATTGTTTTATCATTTTAGAGACAAGGAAACAGGTCCAGGAATTTGCCTGAAGCCATGGCAGACTGATCTGCATCTTTCTGTTACCCAAATCATCTGTTAATTCTATGCCCTGCAGGCTGTATATGATGGAATGAAGAGCCTGGTTTGATTTTTCTGTTCAAGATGGAGAATGCTGGTTCGCTGCTATTGTCATCTCCCTGAAGAACTCAGAATTGGAGTGTGCTCATGGTCTATAATGGCTTGTGTCTAGATGTCTCCCTAAAAGCCTGATGTAGTCCTAGGTGGGCCTTTTTCGGCCTTTTTCAGAGGTGGCTGGATCTAGAGTGTGTGACACTGGGATTGATTCATGATGCAATGCTAGGATCAAAGGCACTAGGATTAAGGGTATGAGTGCTACCTCCTCTATCCTGGATAAAATATAAAGGGTAGAAAGACCTGTGGTTGTCCCTTGTTTTGCTACCTTCTGCCCACCATGAACTGTTTCTCCTCTGAAATGCCTATCTTCCATGCCACCCTGCCTTGGAGCCAGCAGATTATGGACTGAAACCTTTACAAACTGTGAGCCAAATAAATTTTTTATCCTTTAGCTTTGGGTGTTCAGGTATTGGGTATTTCGTCTCAGCAACAAAAAAGTAACTAACACAGAATTTGGTACCTGAGAAGTGGGGTCATTTTTTGTAACATTGCCTGGCCATGCAGCTCAAGAGCCTTTGGAGCTGGCTTGTGAGAAGGGGAAGAGTTAGGAAAGGTTTGGAGATGCCAGGTAAAAAAAAAGTTAGAGTTAGAATGCCTTAGGCTGTACTTTGATGGGAGATTCTGATCAGAGCTCAGAAGACCAGAATGCTGATAGAAATGCTTCTGGTAAATGCTCCTGGGATCAGAAGGTTTCTGTTGGGTAAAAGGACTGCATTGGCTGTTGGACACTAGATAATGTGTGTCATGGCTTGGAAGAAAGTTTGTTTGCATTTACCTCATGTGCAAAGACTTTGCCTGAGACTGAGGGTGGCAAACTAATTAATCTGACAGAATAAATTTCAAGACAGTCTATTGTTGAGGAGGTGGCATGGCTACTGTGGGAGGCTTTTAGCCAGATTTAGGCTGAGAATCAAGAGCAAAGAGCCCAGAAAAATGATTCAAAATGTTTTGAGCTTGGAAGAAAGGAACCTCCAGTAAAATTGCAAGTGCAAAGATAGAAGAGGAGAAATCAGTCAGTGAAAAAACTAGCAAGAAAAAGCCAAGTATTGTAGAAGAAGACAACAGAAGAGATGGCCTGAGGACATCATAAGAACCAGCAGGATGCCAGCCTTTGCAGCCTCAGAGTTTCAAAGGTGAAAGACTTTGCTTTGAGAAGAGAGTTCCAGAGCACCATGTTCCAGAAAGGTGCTGCTCAGCCTGAGAAGATAGAAGTCCTGCTCAGTTCAAGGTCAAAGTTAAAGATCAAGGCCAGTGACCCAGAAGCTCACTGTAGAGTTGCTGGTGGGAGTATGCATTAGAAGGCTGAAAAAACTGGAGAACAAAGCTAAAAGCAATGGGAAAACTGGAGCTCTTCCAAAACAGAAACATTTCCTTTTTATTCCATCCTGGCTACAAGCCTATTGATTGGTTCACCCCCCATGTGGGATGGTTCATCTTCCTTCAGCTTGCTGGCCTACATATCAATCATCCACAGACACACCCAGGACTGTGCTTAACTAATCTATTAGGTATTTCTTAATCCATTCAAGTTGACAAATCATGACTAATAGTCATAGAGTTATATCCACTACTACTTTATGTATTTCATTGTACAAATTTTCCTAGTTTTGATCATTGGAAGCTCTTTCAAATTGGTTCCTGTGTCCATTTTACATTCCCCCAACACTGTTGTGTTTTGGCACTGCAAGATACTCTAGGCTCATCATATGTATTTCCCCAGTCCTAGGATATTTCTCCAAGGAAAATACAAAAGATCTTGAAGTCAAAGGGAGAGGGAAACCAGAAACAATATTAGGCCAGAAAGTGAAGCAATCTGATTAGATTTGCATTTTAGAATGACCACTTCTGACTGGATAAGGCTGGAACTAAAGGCTGAATGTCAGACCAGAGGGAAGGCTACTGCAGACCATACAAAAAAGTGGCGGTGGAGGAGGGGGGCTATGAAAGCAGCAATGCAGGACAGAAACTCAAGAGAAAAGTCAGCTTATATTCCAAGTAGATCCCAAGATAGTCTAGGTTCTAAAACTCAGTCGAAGCCTACAACAACTTCCTTGATGGGGGAGAAGGAAAACCACACTAACAGCTATTACTTACTGAGCTTTTACTATATTCCAGATACTGCTCCAAACACTTCACATGTAATAACGCATTCACCTCTCACTGCAGTTGTGCTAAACACTACTATTACTACAATGTTATAGATGAGGAAACTGAGCATTGAGAGAATCACTAAGTGGCCACAGATTCACAGTTAGTAAGCAGCAGACTGAGACCCAAGCCCAGGACACTACCTCCAGCCCTGCACCTGTTAATGCTGTGCTTTCGTGCTTTATGCCAAAAGATTGCTCAAATATCAAGAGCCCTGTCTCTAGAGCTGGATCTCAGGTGGCTAATCCTGAAGGTACCTGCAACACTTCTCTTCCTCTGTTCCCTAGCTCATTCCCAAAAGTCAGCTCAGACTGGCCCACTATCACACCTGACTTGATATCTTTGTGAGACCAGCTGCCCATTTGACTTAACTCATTTATTCATTTTCAGAAGTGCTTATTGAGCACCTGCTATTGTCTGGCAGAATTGTAGGTAAGGTGATGCAGAGGGAGTAAGCAATATTTCTGTTATTAAGGGACTCACTTGTGCATGTGTACACAAGTGCACATGTGTGTGTATTTGTATGTGATGTTCCTTGAACCTCTGTTCACACTGTAACTCCTACACTGAGGTCCCTGTGTCACAGTGCTGAGGTGTCCCTTTGACTTTAGACCATCCTCTGAGAATGCTGAGGTACTTGTTTGACTTTAGACCATCCTCATGTGTCTCAGGTACACCTGAGTATCCAGGTGTATGTGCACTCCTCCTCTGTCTGTTGTGACTCTGTTCTCTGTCTATGGGGCTTCCAGTCCATTACTCCTGCCCACACCACCTCCATTTCTGGGAGCCATGTGCACAGCCTCCTCTCTTTCCTGGGATGAGCCTAGAGAAAGTAACAGACCAACCCAGCTTCCAGACTGTTCTTGGACTTGGGCTAATTTTGTTTCTTTTTTCTTTCTTTTTTTTTTTTTCCTATTCACAGAACCACTAGAGCTTCAGATTTTTTTTCCCAAAAAAGAATAAAAAGTGGATTAGGAACAATTAGCTGCCAGATTTCTCCTACTACTCCTTTAAGGCCTTTTGGATTTTTCTATCTGACTGATTTCTAATTTGGGCCTGAATTATTCTGCCAGCAAATATTGAGACAGTTTACATATTCCGCAGTATTTGTCTGATGTTTGAAGTTTTAAAGTCCATCTCATACACATTAATATCTCCCAAAAGGATACTTCCTGCTCTGGTTAGGGAAATGTCCTCACTAGTTACAATGTAAGGAAACTATTGCCATGACTAGTGTGGAGAGATTCCAGATAATTCCAGTGAAACTGTGTAAAAAGGATGCCAGCATTTCTGTTCCATTTTCTCTGAAGATTCCAGAAATATTATGGTTAGGTTATGGGACATAATGTTCAGCAAAGTGACACACTAAAGACTCACTGTTTTCTTCATCAGCTTTTCCTGCTCTTTTGAGACAGCTTGTATTTATATTTTTCAGGTTGCAATAAAAAGTTACTCTTGGTCCATTCTCCGGCCTTCTTAGAGGGGAAGATATAAACCAAAGACTAATCAGTAAGGATGGGAAGGAAGGAAATGTATAAACGTTGTTTTACAGCCTTTTTTTTTTTAACGTACAAGTCTTCCTTTCACACACCCCTCCATGTTGCTAACTCTAGGACAGTTTTCCTAAATCTACTTCAGAAGCTGTTTTACAAATTGTAGAAACAAATATCAAAGTGGGATTATAATTTAATTTTAATACATGAAAGTACATTCAAAGTTAAATCTAAAGTAATGTAGATTCTATTCTTTTACATGACAATTTGCTTTCCTGAGAAAGAAGGAAATATTGAGTGCAGGGTAACTGTGCCTTCCCCGACAGTATGTCCCTTTGCACCTCTTCCATGGAGAAATGACTGAGCACTACCGAACAGGGGGTCTTTTCCACATGGGACATCTATTCACTCTTACAGGGCAAAAGCTTCCCAGTGTTCTCAGCAGATTAGGCTAACAGCCATGAAGCAAAAGAAGTCTCACCCCCAAGAAGAAGCTGCATTAATTAGGGTTCTCCACAAGAATAGAACCAGTAGAAAAAGAAAGGTCTTACTAGACTGACCCACATGATCAGAGACTGGATAGTCCTGTGATGGCCATCTATAGGCTTGAAAGATGAATCTAAAAATCTGGAAACCTCAGAATAAGAAGAAACTGATGCAGCCCCAGTCCAAGGTTGAAGGTCTGGAAGCGGTACAAGAGTGACTGGTATAAATCCACACTCTAAAGCTCAAGAATCTGAAGTCTGAGGTCCACAGGTAATCAGCAAATGAGCCTCAGCTTCTCCCTTCTGCTTTCTTGGTTTTATCCAGGTCCGCAGCCAAGAATGGCGCCGCCCACTTTCAGAACTGCTTTATCTCATTCAGTTCTCTGATTGACATGCCAATCTTCTTGGAAATACCCTCACATTCAGAAGTTCGCTTTGTCAGTTTTCTAGGTATCCCTCTAACCAGTCAAATAGCCAACCAACATTAACCATTATGGAATCCATCCTCCACTTGTTCTGGCTACAAGGTAGAAACGGTGTTAGTAGCTCCTGGTAGTTCCTGGCCACCCTTCACGCCTATCAGAAATAAGAATTAAAATGAATAATTGATAAAGTGAAATAGGAAGAAAATGTATGAAGGGGTAGGGGAAAAGGGAGGGGTAGGAAAAAGGAAAGAAGTGAAAGGAAAAAAGTATGAGATAAGAAATAAATGGAAACAAAGCTTTTGCAAATAGGGAGGGGTGGAGGGGTTAAGAGGAGGGTAGGGGAATGGGGAAAAAATAAGAATCAAGATGCATCATATAAAGGGGCAAGTTCCCAATGATGAATGTAAATGTGTTGTATACCTAAAATGCACCAATAAAATAATTTAAGATAAAAAATCAAAAAGAAAACTCTAGAAGCTATTGTAAGGTGAGAAAAGCCAGTCAACATGAAGATCAGGAATGCCACAGTCAAGGAATATGCATCTGCTACTTGAATATATCATGGGGACATGACTTCCTTGATGGACATCTGCAAAGGCTGGTGTGGCTGGTTGTGGGAGTTGCCAGTGATACATTCACAATTTAAATGTGAGGAGAAAAGAGAAGAGCTCAGTGTTCTTACTGAGGGGACATGGATCAGGGATGTAGCTTCCTGTAGGGACTGGAGATAGTCTTTGAAAGTTTTCTGTTTTTAGAGGTGGAGAGATGAGTAGCTAAGGGGGTTGTGTTTATTGCTTGTTTTCTTTTCTTTGCCTTTTGAAGAGGAACCATACCACCTGTTCTGCTGTTCTCCCCTCCCCATCAGGCGAGCCCAGTTAATGTTTCCACGCTGGTCTCTTCTGCAAAGACAGGAAGCATCAAAGAACTTGGAATGGCTAGAGTAAACCCTTCAAGAGAGTACCTCTTTACCTCAAGCCTCCCGTGGAGCCTCCTGTTTTTCAACCTGTAAATGCTTATGTTAGACCAAGGTCTTCACCCAGGAAAGTTGAAGCCAGAGACTAAGGTTGGGGAGAACAATAGAGAGAGCGTGTTTTGGCCAAAGCAACGCTCTTTCCTGTTTTTTGTCCAGAGGCCACAGGAGACCCACAGTCAAACAAATTCTGTCATTAGTTTCTGTCTCTGTTTCAGAAATCAGGGCCAGGCAGTTCTTCCTCCACATCATGCACACAGCAGGTATGGCTGTCAGCTGTTCAGAGCTCCCTGGACACCAGTCACCAGAGAGTTCCCTAGGGTTGGGGAAGGGACAGGAGTTCAATTTGGCTTGCCTTTACTTTTTAAAAAATGTATTTTCAAACAGTTTTAAAAGGTTCCTGCTGCTGCTGGGCTCTGTGTCTGGCTAGTCACATCTGATCCATGAGATAAATGTTGCCTCTAGCAGGAACTGAGTTGTGTGTTCAGAAGCAGAAAGTTGTTTAAGAAGACCCAGGGGGCATCATGGCTCACCATAGCAAGAAAGAGTTCTGAGGAAGGGGCACCTATGGGTGTGATTCAAGGCCCCTGCTCAGAATTTAATATTCCTTTTACCTTAGTTCTGTGGTGATGGTCTTCTGGCTTCCTGAAGGAAACCCATTAGCCCACACAGTACCACAGAAAAAATTAATAATGAGAATAATCCTATTCTATCATGTCGATGTTTATTAAATGCTTTCTTGGCATTGTATTTTTGTGAGAAGGCCTCTGCTGAGTTAAACTCAGCTGAAATTGTGTGGATGATTCTAGAAAAGCTCACCTCCATCATCCTACTCACACAACTTTTTCTTGAATGGTTTGAAAGTAAGAAAGAGCTCATTAAGAGGAAGTAATTGGAAGTATGAAGGTCTCTGGGAGACAGAGAATGGACATAGGACAGGACCGGGTGTTAAAGAAGCCATGAACAGTACCCAGCCCAACTCCACAGGCCAGCTTTTGAGCCATTGATGGAAGACAGTGTGAGACAAGACACTATAAAAGCTGCTTTCTTCTGGGGTTGAGATTAGGGGGTCCAAGTAACATGCAATGAGATTCAAATGAATTTCTATGGCACAGAAATAAGGAAGGAGCAGTTAACCCATTTGTTTGTGGAATGTGGCACCATTGAAGAATCCAGCCAATGGCAGAGGTGCATTCTTTGGTACCTGAAAAGTTTGGAGCCTGTAGCAGTCCAGGGACACTTTGGCTCCTGAGGAAGCAGCCTTCTCACAGAGACAGCAGATATCCACAGGGCACAAATAGGAGATGTTCCAGGGATTCCAGGAGGTAACTTGGGATGCTTATAGAGGAAAGCTTTAGAGACTATGGTAGAGCTGCTAACCTGGTTATTTACCAGACCTTAATGAAGTTGGGAAATATCAACTACTCATTTATGTATCTGATATTTGTAATGGCTTGTGAGTATTCCTATTTTATATATGAAGAAACTGACTTGTAAGTATTTAGTGGCAGTGCTGGGTCTCTTTTGGATATGATTCTCATGATTTTTTCACAATATTGATCTGCATTTGTGTCTACAATTCATGGCCTTTCCCTTCTCCAACCCCCATCTGCTCAGAGAAAAGGTAAATTAAGATAAATAAGGTAAATATTAAGAGAACAGAAGATTAGGGAAGCCATGTTTGTGGGATGGTGATGGCTTGGGAGAGCCAGGGGCAGCAGGGGAAAAATATTAAGGGAAAGGAAGCTAGAATGTGCTCAACCGTCAAATGACTAAAGAATAGAAACTAGGAAGTCAAGTCTTCTCTCCTTTCTCTAGCCAACTTGTAAATAATAATCAGATAAATTGGTCCACTTTTCACAACTTACCTCTATTTTATTTATTTATTTATTTATTTATTTTTTGGTACCGGGGATTGAACTCGGGTCCTTGAGCTTGCAAGGCAGGCCACCGAACCGCTGAGCTAAACCCCCGGCCCACTACCTCTCTTTTAATTTTGAGAAAACTGAGGTCCTGAATTTCAGTGAGTATTGTGAGACCACACAGTGGTAGTTCTAGGATTTAGACCTAAGTCTTCCAATTACAGGTACTGGTATCCTGTCTACTCTTGTGCAACATCCCTCATGTCTCTGTTTCATACACAAGAGTCTCATAGAACCATATAGAACAAAAAGTGACTTCATGTATAGTCCTTAAAAAGTAAACAATATTAGGAATGCAAAAAGTGACAACCTAGGTATACCAGAAACGTATGGCATAACTTCACTGAAGTGAGTGGGACAAAAGGAGCTGACTTAAGTAACTTGGGAAAATAGTGTTTTCACTGGACTATCTATCTATCTCTCTATCTTCATATTTTTCATAGTTCTAATTCCTGAGAGCCTAGAGGCAGTGACAGCTCAGTAGCAACAAGCAAGTTCAGTACTCAGATCTTGGTTCTCTAATAAAGAAACCAGGGGTCTTTGGAGAAATGGCTGACCACAGTGCCTAGAAAAGGAAAATACTACGTAAGTCTGGAGCATCTTATAATGCTAGAAATTAAGTGCTTAAAAAAGAAAAGGAAAAAAATTGAGACCTACGTGTCAAAAACACAAGAGTCAATGAAGACCTCCTAAAGACAAGCTAGAATAATTTAAGCAACAAAATATGTTCCTCAAGAGAGTTATAATATATAAGTAAAATAAATACTAATGTGTCAATATTGTTACAAAAGATTGATGAATAAATGGGACAGGAGAAATAAACTGTACAGAAGAAAGTTAATATATATGCAGCTACACTCCCCCTCCTGACGGGGCTGGACTTAATGATTTGTTTCCTAAATACAAAATATGGAAAGAAAAAAGATGCACAGAAATTCAGTCATCACCAACAGAATTGATATCATATCCCTTCTGGCAGGAAGCAAAGAACAGGCCACTTCACCTCTTTGACATTCTTCCCTTAATCTCATAGCCCAAGTCTAATCATAATAAAATATCATATAAGGACAAAATTGAGGGACATTCTATTGACTGTTAGAGTGGTCTTTAAACCAAAGGTCATGAAAAACAGGAAAAGAATGAGTAACTGTGACAGATTAAAGGAGACTAAGGATATATGACAATGAAATGAAATGTGCTTTCCTGGATTGGATCCTGGAACAGAAAAAGGAATGTGGAAAAACTGGTATCATTCATATAAACTCTGTACTTTACTTACTAGCATTTTACCAATGTTAATTTCTTAGTTTTGACAAGTTATACTATGATTATGTAAGATGTTAACATTAAGGAAAGCTGAGTGAAGATTATACAGGAACATTTTGTTCCATCTTTGCAATTTTTCTGTAAATCAAAATTAAAAGTTTAAAAACTTTTTCTGTAAATGTCTAGGAAACCAAAGTACAAAAAGAACTGAATAATACACATGTAGAATAAACAAGCATAGAATAATGGAAAGTTGGATGAGAGAACTGGCATTCCATAAAGGTTTTATTCCTCCAGACAATGTCCAAGCCACCTGGGTCACTTGGATTTTGGATACTGTCACAGGAAATGCAAAAAAGGGACTGACAGTGGTTTCTGTGTAGTTTAGAGATTCCACCAAACATTTAATATTGAGGAATCAAGGTACATCTATGCATTGGAGAATAAGGATTAAAACTGGTTAGGTATATTTAGATGAATTTTAAAGTAAATAAATTAATGATGCTCCTCTCTGTCTAACATTTTGCTCCAAGGTTGTGAGGCTTTGTTATCAAACAGATTTTAGTTTTTATTTGTTGAAGGCACTTTTGCCAGGGATTGTACCAATAGTATAGGAAAGCCTAGGAACCTTTCTGGGCATTTTTAAAATAGGTTACCTACTTGTACATTTGTGTTAGAATAGGGCTTGTCTTTCCAATATGTGGAGATGGTAGGCTAAATGATAATTTGAGTTATCTCCTTCCCAGATTGATCTAGTTCTTTAAAATTCCCCACTAATTCCATTTTACCTTGAATACATCTCACATCAGCTTCTATCTCTTCCCCTGTGTGTGCTGCTATGTGCATGGTGGGTGTCACACACTGGGTTCCCTAGGAAACAGTTTCTTTGATTTGCATACAGAAAGCTTTTGGGGGAGTAATTTTAGGATTGACATCTGTAAGGAGCGAGGGGCTGGATTCAGCAGAGGGAGAAGTAGAACTATAAAGTAGGTCTCAGAGAATTCTACAAGTAATGTTGGAACTGAGGTAGCCCTTTACATTGAGTAAGTTGAGGAAAGAGAGTGGGGTTCCCACATAGTTATTGGCATTGGGTCACAAGAGGGGTAAGCTTGGGAACGGCAGATCCCTTTAGCAGAGGGAAATTTCTGGGAGGGATTTGGATGAGTTGTCATCAACCAAGACTCGGCAGCTATAAAAATAATTACTTGGATCCTAAAATGGAACCCCACAGGCATATTCAAGTATCACAAAAAGTCCTATCTTTGCACCTCTTGAATATTCTTTCAAATGAATTTAAACCCATCTGGAAATAGCCACTCGGGGTTTTGATTGGTTTCTTCATAAGAAAATTTACAATATGAAATAGATAGAATAAACTATGGACCCCCTATCTATAGCTAGTCTCAAAGCTATAACTAGCACCCTTTGTTTACCTCCTTAGATTGGTCAGAGTAATGCCAAGAGGTATTCCAGTGGAGGATTTGTATGCCAAAGATTTCCAGTTCTACCTGTAACCTCCTAGAGAGCTGTTAAGATACCACTGCCAGGGTAATGATTCTTCTTCATGGCTACTAGTTTCTTAACATAAACTGCTCAAAGTGAATGGACAGCAGTGGTGATTTAACAGTCATGTAGGATTTTCACTGTATCTCTGGTGGTACTAATCACTCATGTTTGAACGGGTACCTATAGAGCCTAGAAATGCAAGGACAGAAGGCAAAAATGCCCCAGGTCACTTATTGTTGCTACCTTGCCCTTTCATTCCTACACACGTTTCTGAGGAACATATTATGTTGTTAATTTGGAATATATATTACATTCTGGAGAACAACATCCTGTTTAATTGCAGTGTTTTTTCAAAACTGATGAAATATTATTCTCTGTCAAAAGGTGTTCCAGAATCCTAAGTGCCTCTGGAAATTTGAGGAATACAAAAACAAGTCCTATGGTCATATACATAGCGTTGTGCTTCCTTTGCTGAAAAGTGAGTTTCATGATCATATGTGCAATCTTGTGTTGGCAAACCAAATATTCTACAAGACAAACCCATCCTCAGAATATATACCACTTTTTATAAAGATAAGTAGTTGTCTTTTCTAGGGTCAAAGGGGTCCAATTTAAACAACTGTAGCCAAGTAGTTGGATGGTCTCTTCATGGCACATTATCAGGGGTTTATAGAATAAATATTTAAATTATCACAGTGGTAATATATTACTCCATGTGTAGTATGAAAATATTTCAGCTGTATGCTTTCATTTTCCCCCTTTGGCTATTGTACTATTGTTGTTATGCATTTTACTTCTGTACATGTTATAAACAAAATACTACTTCATGCATTATTTAAGGAATAAATTATATTTTTAAGAAAATTAAATAAAACAGAGTTATATGTACCTGTACAATTGCTATTTTCCAAGTTTCCAATTCCAAATTGTCTTCAAGTATTATTTTATGAGTCTTAAGAACTACCTTTACATTTCTTCTATAGGTCTACTGGGATGTGTTATTTTAATTATGCATGTCTTAAAAAGTTTTTTTTTTTTTGCCTTAATTTTTGAAAGCATATTCTTTTGGGTTGTGAATTCCAGGTTTAAAGTTCTTAAAATTTTTTCCAATCTTTCAAAGCATTTAAAATATTTCTCCATTGTCTATTTGCTTGCATTGCTTCTAGTGAGAAATCTGTTGTCGTGCCTATCTTTGTTTCTTTGTTTATATCTTTTTTCACTACCTGCTTTACAATTTTTCTCCCTCTTTATAACCCTTTCAAGGAAATAAAGATATTTAAGCAAAGATGATGTAGTGAGTCCTCTGGTGTGAAAGTCCAGATTTCTCCTCACCTTCCAGTAGGGCAGATCAACTGTGGATGACATAGGAGCTAAAACACTGTGTATCCTTCCCACAAAGGGGGCCAAGAGATGCATGTTACTGATGTTACTAATGCATGCTACTAATTCCTGTTATTAACGTGGGCCATGGTGACAGCCACAGTCGAAGAAGGTAAACCAGAGCTTAGAAACAAAATATATTCCACAGTGAGAATTCAGTAACTGTAATACCAAAGAAAAGGTGGTATGTTTCTTTTTGGGGGGATAATACATGAGTAATAGTAAACAATAATGGCAAAATGAAAGTTTCTGCGAGCACAAGGTCACTTGTAAAGGAGTATTATAGACAGTGAAGTTAGATAGAAATTAATAAGCAGTCAGAGAAGAAATCAGCACAAAAATGCACCAGAATTGTAGCTGGAGGTGAATCTGAAGAAATCCTGGCCTCAGTGGCCAGGCTTGCATGCCTCCCTAGAGATAAATAGTGACTTGAGATTATGTAATTAGCAACACCTGGTCCACTATACCCAGAGAGGCATCAGACACATAGGTGGGTGGCCAGAATACCTGGACCCATACTCTTTTTTCTCAAAAATAACTTTGTTCTCTCCGTATATCCTTGCTATGTGACTAGTTTCCCAATTGTGTCAATATTAGCTAAGCAGCTATACTTGGAATCCCATCAGTTGATTGTAGTTTGACCTACATTGTACCCATACTGTGATTTTGCTGTATGAATTGCCCCTGACAAAGGCCTCTGGTGGCTATCCACTCAGGACCCCCCACCCTGCTGGAAAAAACATAAATGACTCTTTTTTTCTTCATTCCCAATGAAACTGTCTTCCATGTTGCCCAAAATATTAGGCCTAACTGGAACCGAGTCAGCCGTGAAAACTAGAGATCAAAAATGTCTGCTCCTATAACCTTGCCTTGCCTGCCATTACACCACAGCCACTGAGCAAAGAATAGTAAGGTATAATCTTCTGCGTGATACTGACAATCACCATGGTAGAGGCCAGTGTTTATTTTCTGGTTAGGTCTCATTTTCTGGGAATATGGGTAACTTCCTCCTTTGATTTATGACTTCATTCCTCCATGTTGTGAGACCATGAATTCAGTACATTTGACATATAATATATTTTTTGGTATCAGGAGTATGCAGACTTGTGTCCCAGGATTGCATCTGATGTAGACAGATTCTATGGTTCCTCAGCATGTGTGTTAAAACAATAACAAATTTTTAAATATTTGTTCTTAATAAATGCATTTAAAATATTTTATTTAAAATGTTCTCCTTTTTTCTATTTTTACATAATTTTGGTTATTGTTTATTTTAAAATTTATAATTCACTACAGTTCAATACTTTAAAAAAATCCTCATTCCCCCTTTCCGTTCTATACCTCTTTTTTTGTACCGGGGTTCAAACTTGGGACCTTGAGCTTGCAAGGCAGGTGGTGGCACCACTGAGCTAAATCCCCAATCCCATAATTTTTTTGTTTTTGTTTTTGTTTTTGTTTTTGAGACAGGGTCTCACTATGTAGTGAGACTGACCTGGAACTCACTATGTAGCTCAGGCTGGTCTCAAACTCACAGCGATCCTCCTGCCTCAGCCTCCTGAGTGCTGGGATTATAGGCATGCACTACCACGCCCAGCTCCCATAATTTGGTTTTGGTGTGCCTTATTCTCCTTCTTCTTGTTCTTCACGCATGTGCACGTGTGTGTGTGTGTGTGTGTATGTGTGCACACTTGGGGTTTGTTGAGCTTCTTGTATTTGTGTTTTTATAGGCCTTATGACGTTGGAAAATTTTTGGCCATTATTTGTTGAAATTGTGTATCTCCTTCACTCCTCCAGGGACTCAGTGCTGTAAGACTTAAATTACAAGCCCATGCTAAATGACAAAGGGCCTAGGAGACAGTGCTCTAACCCTCTCCCATTGTAGCCATAGCCCTGACCTTTGTTCAAACCCTGGTTTAGGAATGTAAGACAATCTTGTACTGTTTGAAGTTCGGATCCAAATTATCATGTAAGTTAGTGGTTCTATACTATGAAATACATAGAGACCACAAGTTAATTGTCAAACTGTTTGCTCATCCTGAATGTCTTGGTGGCCTTTGAACCATCCTATAGGTATCTGTTAATCATCGATGTGTGACTGCCGAGTACATGACTGCTGACCACCAGCTCAAGTCAGCAGACCTTTGTCCCCTGCCTGCAAGCTTAGCATGTTAACCCCCTTTTTACCCCCCTATAAAAAGGCCCTCAGCCCCTGAGCTGGTGCCTCTCTGAGCTACTTAGTTCTGAGAGTGCCATCTGGCCAGACTAATAAAGGTCTGTTTACCATCTAGCCTGGTGTGTTCCTTCCTGGGTTTCTAGTTTCTCCATCGTGCTTCCAGAGCCTCGTTGGGCTATAGGACCCAACATCATGGAGGCCTATTCGGCTGTTCATGCTCCGTGGAGTGTAACTGAGACTTTGAGTCTTACAGTGCCAAGGAGTCACTGTATTTTTTTACCTCAGACATTTTAGAAGTTCTGTTTGAGTCTTTACATATTTCACATCTTTATTTAACATGGTTACTCTTTCCTCTGGTGTTCTGCTAGGTCCCACCTCATTAGCTTCTTACTGCTCCTCCTTCAACGTAATCACCATCCTTCAATCCTTGATGCCAAATGTCCTGACAAAGCATTGTTTCATATATTCTGAGGTTTTAAATTTTTTTCAGGTGGAAAACAAATATAGTCCCTGTTACTCCATCTTGGTAGCAAGTTGGAATTCCATATAAGTTCTTTTAAAAATCCTAGTCATTTTTTTCCAGTACCAGGGATTAAATTTAGAACCTGTGCTTGAGAGGCAGGCATGACATCACTGAGCTAAATCCCAGCCCTCTTAACCTTTTTTAAAATGTAAGTTGTTGTTTTTAGTAAAGAATGACTCATTAATTTCCTGGATGTCATGACAGATAATTTATGATTATCCACAATAAATAGCTATTGTCTCTTTTTCCTTGCTAGCAGATATTCAAATTTGTTTGGATCTGAACATTCCAAATCTCAGAGAATATAATCATTTATTCTATGCCATGGGAAAACAGAAGACAATTCTATTACTTTGTCAATGATTTGGTCAAGACGTGGACATGGGACTCAGTGTGCTGGGAAATTTCTGAAAAGAATATTTTCTCCTAGATAAAACATGGAGCTGGAGATAGAGGAAAGGTGTTTCGCCCTCTGCTCCTAGTTATTCTGCTCTTGGAAATTTCTGAGAGAGGATTTATGCTAGATCTATGTCAACTAGTAAGCAACTGGTAACTGTGAGGCAATGTTCTAGTATAATATCATCAAACACATACATAAAGACAGGAGAATTGTAGCTAGCCCCCACATTGAACCACAGAATAATCCTTGGGCTATCTTATTTTTGGACTTCTTATCACATGATAAAATGTACATTACCAATATATGAGTCACTATTTGGGGGGTTTTCTGTGACTTGTTGCCAAATACAGCAAATCTGATTCCTATTTTTACCAGGGTTCAATTTCTTTGGTTTTTCTGATTGCTTTCTTCCAGACTAGGAAAGATCATGTTCTAAGTATAAAGGCTGCCATCAGAGGAGGTGGAATCCCTATGGTATACCACTTACTTTATAATTTTTCAAAGGAGTGGTACTCTAGCCATGATTAAAGGCAGAGAGCCCTGTAGGCTTTGCTCCTCCATGTTAGAGTCATTTATAGACCTTGGTTGTGTAGAAATTGGGCTGATAGGGAATCCTATGTCCATTTCCCCAGAAGGAGAACTGTACTGATTCTTGATTGGAATACTAACTTCCAATGACTCTGATCCACAGGGGGAAAATAAGCTCTAGCTAAAGCTACTTGAAATAATATATATTAATACAATTCCATCATAAATAATATATACTATTAATATGGCTTTAAATAATTTATAATGCTAGATTTGCATAATAAATAATACATAAATATGTAATCACCCCATGAAGTCATATGAAATTAGTAATCATGAAAGAAACTTAACCTATTCACATGCTCTGAGAGAAAAGACTTGTAAGTGGCTCAGGGCCTTAATCAGAGCTGCCATGTAATTTCTCAGCTGAGAGAAGCACCAGCCTCCTATGAACTATTTGATTTGTATATCTTATGACTGCAGAACAGTAGCTGCTAATAGACTTTTCATAAAGATTCCATTGGTTTGTAACACTGCCTTTTTTCTTTTTTAAAAAAATCTCTATCAGTGATTAAAGATTGTGAAAAAGTTTTTTCTAAAAATAAAGCAATTTCAAATATTGCTATCGGTTTTTAAAACACTTCCATTTTCTAGAGATTCATTGGTTTTATCTTATTTAACCTTCCTACTAGCACCATATGCTACACGTAATGATTGCAATCTGCAGCTCAGGAAACAGTAAGTGGGAATAGTTAGGGATTTATCCAAGGTCACAAAGCTAGTTTAACATGGGGACAGGTGTGTGTGTCATTTTTTTCTGTTGTTGTTTCTAAGTTGCTCATGCTAGCCTCAAATTTTCAACCTTCCTTGCTTAGCCTCCCTCTTAACTGGGATAATAGGCTTGCCAAGCTGTATCTGGGTCTGTCTCTCGTTGAGGGGGGTACTGGAGATCATGTCTCTCATTTTTAATCCAGATCTTCTCTGTAGATTAAGATTTTTGGGTACTTTAAATTCAAATTCAGTGAAACTTTGAAGAATCTCATCATTGTGCTCAACAACGTGCTAACCATTTTACATAGGTGAGATCATTTGTCTTCCACAATAAAGCTATTTGATATTTGTGTCTTCATTTTACAGATTAGGAAACTGAGGCTCAGGAAAATCAAATGACTTGCTCAAGGCCTCAGAATATGAAAACAAAAGTGTAGTCTTGCAACTTCAAACCACACCATATTGCTTCTCTAGTGAAAAGTGATGTTTTAACATCAGACCATGTGGTCTTCTCCAAAGATCAGAGCTAATTCCCAAACTTCCTTCAAGTTCTTATCTCTGCCCACTGGGTCAAAGGCTCTGTTTTCAATATGGAATAAATTTTTTTTTTCTGGTACTGGGAATCAAATTTAGGACCTAGGCACCACTGAGCTACATCCTGGGCCCTCTTTTCAGTATGGTAGAAGAGCTAAGGTTGTAAGAGTAGAGATATTTGTCTAGAGATTTGGGGATACTCAGGACAATTTTTCTGCTTGTCAGATTTTCAGGGCCTGCACCATGAGAAGCCACAGATATCTCAGTACCCAAGTCCACTACAATCTCTTTAACAAACATTCACATTCCTGAGTCCCTCTGGCTCCACTCTCCATAGAATATACAGAAGTTGGTTTAAAGTCCCAATTCCTCAGAGAGTAGCATTCTAGAAAACTGTGCTTTGAGATGAGTCCTTCTGGGAAAGACATAACCTGCTGAAGAAGTACAAAAAAAGTTGAAACTATAATGCCAAACTGACCCAGGAGAGTAAACATAAACCACTTGCATCTTTCATGCTGAATTATAGCTTATCAAGTACACGTTAAAACTTTAAGCTTTTTTTTTCTTAAACAAGAATAAATCTAAGTTGACTGTCCCAGCATATGTATTTGTTTTCCGTACACTGTCTATAAACCACGTCCAAGGTGAGTATTTATAAGCCTGAATGAAAACCAGACAAACAATTCTGAGAATAAGTGACAACTGCAACAGTTCATGATAAGACAGTCACAACAAAGGAAACACTATGCGTTAAGTGATTTTTCCTGCAAATCCTTTATACATATGTCAAGCTGTGTGCTGGCAGAGTGAAAGAGAATAAATCAAAGAGAATGCCCATATAAGAAAGGGTTTTAGGCAAATGCTGTCTTGTATGCATAAATCAAATAAATAGTCATTAAAAAAACCCCAAAGGAGCAGCATAGATTTCTTTGGAATTTTACACAATGAAGTTATTTAGCAATTGTACAACAATCTGTATTGATGGAGCACTTTACAATTATTTACTCATTAAATCTTACAACATTTCTGGCAAGTAGGTCTATACTGTTAGTTAATTTTATAGCCAAGTTAACTAAAGCAGAGAATTGTTAAGTAAGTTTCCTGGAGTCACAGAGGTCAATGTGAGCTGGGCAAGAAGTTCACTTGCAGAACTCCTGGCCCCCGTAGTCCTAAATTATAACTCAATGGTACTGGAGCGAATGCCTATTAGCTCCCTCTTCAGACAGGGATTGGTCAGGAGGCCATCTGTGGTTGGGGCCCTCTGTGGTGAAAGCCTCCTGCTGGTAACTCTGGAAGTGCCCCCAGTTGGTTGGTGCTAGCCTTTAAACTGGAATGTGATCTGTCCATATGTCAATGTACACCTATAGGACACAAACACACCAATGCCATACAGTTTAGTTTGAGATGGCCCTGACAGCATATCCAAAATTGTAGCCTCAATGCAGCCTGCAATACATGGGTGACATTAAAATAAGCCAGTGGTCCACAGCTGATTCAATGCAAATATCTCATAAGAAGCTTGGACAAAAATAGAGTAAAAAAAAAAAAAAAAAAACCTAGGTTTTTCTAACAAGTGTCCAGAGTTGAAAGCCACTGGTGTAAATATCCTTCCCAAAGTGCTGTACACAGTTGGAAAGTTTGCTCATTGCACATGAACACTTAACTTGAAAGGAGTCAGTAAGCACTGAAATTTGGCCCAAATATAGTGTGGTCTAATTTGGGAGTGGCATTGTTTCTCAAAGAGTCATTTTTTGTCTGCTTTTCACAAAGGAGGCCTACATTAATTCTCTTTTTGGATGCACACTGGTGCATATCCTATTAATTTTGTTTTCAGTTTATTTTCATGAATTTATTTAAAAATGTATCTAGCATGTACTGCATGCTGGATATTTGGCATACAGTGGGTGTGCAACTATAGAACCATCACATTTCTGGTCTTACTAGCTCTCCCTGTCTGTTGGGGAAGAAATCAGGGAGTTTCAGCAATATGAGAAGTGCTCTGATAGGGATGAGTGACATGAGAAAGGCACCCAGTCACCCCACTGGGGCTCAGGGAAACCTCACAGTGAAAGTGGTATAGAAGATGAGACTGCAGAACACACTGGTAAGGCAAACGAGAAGGTGGCATTCCAGGCTTCAGCGACAGCACTGAAGAAATCTGAAATTGAGGTAGGTCATGGGTTTTTGGGAAACTGGATGTGGCTCAGTCTGCCCACCTGAAATGGGGAAGAAATAAAGGTGGAGGGAGAGGCAGGGAGTGTGGTATGTCCTGCCCCTCTCCCAAGGCCTGAGCTGACCGCATGCAAGCTTGATCACTGTGCTGTGCTCCTCAGTTCTGCCTCTTCTTCCATCTTACCATGTTCTTTCCCTTCCTCTCCACTTTTTTTGCAGACACTAGCTCTTAATAGAGCAGAGAACACTTAAACTACATGTACCTGACTTGCCGGAATACGTAATTCTGAGCACTGGATAAAAAGAGAAACCTTGGAAGCAGCAAAAGGAAAAACAAGCATGGGGACACAGATGCCACCATTTCACTTTGCCACCTGGCGCAACCTCCCAATTGGCATAGATTCCTCCTTGCTCACTAGACTCCTTTCTTAATATGCTTGGTTCTGATTTTACATTCAAAATTACCTTCTCAGTCCCTGAGATGGCGGGGGTATAAATGAAGCAAAGCCTGTTGGGAGCTAATGAAATGACTGAAGCTGGGTAATGAGTACATGTGTAGGTTTTTACACTATTCTATTTTTCATTGTCTTTGGAGTTTTCCATTATAAAAAGGCAAAGAAAAAAAAAACAAGCTTGAGATCCTCTGCTACTTCTTGTCTTCTTTCATTTTGCTTACCGTCGCCTGCACAATGCTCTGTTTTGTTTTGTTTTTAAATTAAATCGATTTGACGGAGGTTCTTTTTTACTTCAAAATAATATGCTTTGGTTTGAGTCATAGACCATTTTAATAAACTAAATTTCCTAATCCATTAGGATTTGAATGATGAAAAGCCATCTCACACCCCCAAATTTATGAGAATATTATGCAATATCCCTATCGATCCCCTTCCAATCTGGCCCTCACGATTCCGATAGGTGGCCTTCCTTCCCTTCCTATTGAGGCATGGCAACTCTCTGCACTCAGTCAGCCCAACGCTCTGTTTATGGATATCCTATGAAACCTGGGAATGTTTCTCCAGCTGGAGATGAAAGACTTGCAGTGTGAGTGGGGAAAATGGAATGTAGCTTGTGCGTAACTTCAGTCCTTGCACCTCTAGGCTTCTCTTTCTCATTTCTACACATTAGCCTGTAGCAGCTACAGAGCCCCTAAGTCCTCCCTACATACCAGAGCTCTGGGTCTCACACTTGTAAACTGAAATGAAATTTTACACAGGCCTCCCAGGCAAGAAGTCCTTCACTTTGTTTTATAACATCTACATGAAGCCACATCCTAGAGGCACAGTTTACATATTTGCCAAGAAATGTGACCTCCTCTGAACAGCCACAGCAACTGGCACATACATCTCCTGTTGGTGGTATCACATTGCGTTCTGTGTACTCATTTGTCACATTCTTCCCTATGGATGGAGTTCCCAAGAACTGGGGCAAGATCACACTTTCTAATCTCCTATTACTTTGCATCCTATTTGACCCATGCTAGGTGATCCACATGTGTTTGTTAAGTGAATGAATGCCTGATTATATTGAAATGCAAACCTGATTTCTCTAATTTAAAAGGAATTTATTTGGAAATACTATATTTACATATAAAGACTATTCAACTCCTCCAAGCAGCAAACAGGGCTATGGTATTCCCATCAGTTTGGGCCTCAGCTGCCCATACTTGTTGAGTTCCAACTTGGCTTCCAGAGGATGAGTCTGCC
Organism: Fukomys damarensis; assembly: GCF_012274545.1. Taxonomy (NCBI): domain Eukaryota; kingdom Metazoa; phylum Chordata; class Mammalia; order Rodentia; family Bathyergidae; genus Fukomys; species Fukomys damarensis. The sequence goes on from NW_022900913.1 coordinate 46,696,395, forward strand.
AGGCCAGAGCATATGTCCCACTCCCACATCCTCCAGATCACTCTAATGAAAAAAAAAAGAAAAAATCTTAACTTTCTATTTGTGCTTTTCAGAAGACTGAACAACCAGCTTATTGATGAAGCATTTCTGTTATCTCAACCAGTCTCATCAGCTTCCTATGGCTCTTGTATATGTCCAAAGACTGATTAATAGTCCTTCTGTGATATTATCTCTAAGGGACACAATGGTGGGAAGAATCCTCTCTGCAACAAGACAATGGGGAAGGATGCCTGGGCCACACTCTGTGGGTTCTGTCCCCAGGACACACAGGAAGTGTATTAAAATTGCAGCCTATCCAAGAGCAGTGCCCCAGGCCAGGCTGCTGGGTACCCTAAGGGAGAACAGAAGTTCGGCATCAGGCTGTACACTGCCACACTCCTGAGAAGTTACTAGATCACATAGATACCCTGCTTTACATTTGCTTCCTCTGCCATAATCATTTCAACATGGCAGAATTGAGGATGTGCTAACATTAAACGTGCATATTGTGATTCTTTTGTAATCTTCCAAGCCAAATCCTAAAACAAGAATTGCATAAGCTTTGCCTTCATCTGTAGCCTTTCATTTTCTTAATGTATCTGAAAAGAGGAGGGTTCAACAGCTGGAGCTGAGATGCCCCTCTTCTCATTTCCCTCCTCTGCCAGTTTTCATTGCCCTACTGACTCTGGAGAATGAGCAACTCACACCCTAGCCTTGCCCCTACCTGACTGCTCACTGGAGTTCATTTCACAGCTGAAGCAACTCAGAGTTGGAGAAATCAAGACTGTGTCTTACAGGATTGCTGGAGTCCCCAAGACACCTGCCAACAAAAAGGCTTTTCACATGGACTATGTGCAGGAGGGGCTCAGCAAACACAGGGTGTCTCGTCCTTCATGCTGCTCTGGACTTTGCAGACATGCCTCCCACCTTTCCTCTGTGTCTAGCATTGTCCTGGATGCTCCTCAAGCCTGGACCACACGTTTCCTCTTTGTTACATTGTTCCTTCTCTCATTAGCCACTCAATAAATGCTGTTGACAGACTGCTGGCTGCCTGACTGATTGAGATGGCATCTTTTTGCCAAAGGCAATGTCCTGTATGGCCTCTACTTATTGCTTACTGTCACATGGTGTCACCAGCATGGTATCTTTTTCCTGAAACATAGACCAGGATTAATGAGTTAAAGAATTCAAAATTATTGGAGGATATGAGCAATAATTGGTATTTTATCACTAGTAACAGAGCTTGAGTAATGTCTTCCAGGTGTAGAGATCTTTTGGGTTAAACATCACTGTAACTCTCATTTTTATCTAAATAGCCTCAATTTTATAACATTGTACATATGCATATTAAGGAATTTTCACCTGCAGTAACTTCTGTTATTATAACTGAAAAACAAAAATTAAGAGTAAGGATCACATTTTATACTGTTTTAAAATGATAAGAACAAACCAACAAAACACTCCTTTTTTTCATGTAAAGATCTTCTTTTCAGCAAATTGTCAACAGGCTGTAGGATCAAATTAAGTCATCTCTATCCCAAGCTATGTTCATCACTATTCTTGCCTATCAAATTCTATCAGGTCATTAGACAGCTTTTTCCTAAGTAAAATATTAAATAAATACATATCCCAAGAATATAGCAAATCCAATTGTATGAGGCTTATGAAATGGAAATGGTTTGGAATTTTAAAACAGCCCATCCATTTGCCTGTTAGCTTTGCCAGCATTCTTTTAAAAATCTCTGCCACTATTTCTTCCACACACACTCCCACAGTGCTGTCAGATGGGTTACCAGTGCCTCGCACTTTTGTTCTTTTGTTAATTTGGGATAAAGTCCTAGAGTGTAGCAATATTGTTTAACTCATTTCTGCTTAGGTCTCAAGTTTCCATAGCTCTTCTATTACCAAGTGGCAGTGCACCCTATAGGCACAATAAATAAATAATACAACACTGAAGCTATAACAAATCACAAAATACATTATTAAAAAATTAAGAAATAAATATCCCCCTCTTACTTAAATAGAGATTGATTTTATAATGTAGAATGCTGAGCAGAGCTGCTCTGAGATATATTAAGGCCTTGGGACACTCAGAATACACTGGAATGGACGTTTTGCTCCTTCAGCCAGAGGGGAGAAACCCTTGGAGTAAATGGATGTATTTGTGAAATGGAAGCTGCTATTCTGCTTGTTCACAAGCCAGGTATGAAGCACCGCCGGCTTCTCTGTGTGAGGGTAGAGAGACCTTCAGGACACATCTGTCTTTCCTAAGCACACATTGTTAGTCTACATGAAGGTGATGAAGACAAATTCATTCCTGGAACTGGAGGAGGAGAAGTGCTGCTTCTTTTCTTTAATTTTAAATCACAATTCCGGCTTCTGAAAAGATGTTCGCAAACCAGGACTCTGCCAGGCATTCTCTAAGGTGTTTTATTTAACAACGAGAAGATATGGCATAGAATAGCTTGCTCCACAAGGTGCGCATATCAAGAGGGAAAATTAAATAGGATCCCTTCTCCAGAGATTTGAAGATTTTTTGCTCTGGAAAAGACAAAGTCTATAGCATTCCAAGGCTCTCAGGAAGTCAACCTCGTATCATCTATTTTGAGGTTTGTATGGTGGCCCACTGACTCACCTAGGTCAACACTGAAGAAACTACCAAGGCCTTCATTCTTAATCTATCCTAGTACTGTGTGGCATTTCTCTCACTTATCCATAGATACTTTGGGATTCAGCAGACCTTCCTGACTTCCCTGTCTTCTGCAAAGACAATAGCTTGGCATAAAAGAAAAAGACAGTGGATAACAAGGGAACGCACATTTTCCCTACTCTAAAGTTATGAAAGAATTTTATTCTGGTGACACATAGACAGAACCACTCCATGCCCTTATCTCCTTGCTCCCTGTAAACAAAAAAATGGTAGATGCAAAATCCCTCCTAGAGGTGAGAGGGTAAGCCAATCATAGAGGGTTTCCACTTGCTGAGTGTTTCTTAAAAGATAATGGAAAACGATCGTTTTCATAATGAGTTACAATAGAGAATAAAAGAGTAAAGAAGGGGCTCCTGGGGTACCATTTGCTAAGAACTTGACTTGACCTTATGCTTTTTGATGACTGTGTACCTTGACTGTCTTCCCAAAGCACATAAGGAAAGATAGTCAAGAAACATGGGAATGACTGAGCATTTGGTTCCCTTAATATTTCATGGAGAGATTTTCTGACCTACATCTGAAATTTTGAGTAACATGCAGATATTCAAAAGCTTGAGCTCTCAGGGATGCTGCCATCTTCAACACACGGCTTCTGTTGTCACCCTGGACACTAATTTCTAGCTGCCAAGTGGCAAAGTGAAAAGTAGAAGAATGCAAGAGAGATGTTTTTTGTGCCATACTCAGCATGGAGTATATCACTTCCCACATTCCACTGGCCAGAAGTTGTTACATGGTCTTAGCAGGAGAGCTACAGTGTTCCATCCGCCCCAGCTGGACACCAAATATGTACTGACTACGAAAAAGGCAATAGAGAATCAGAAGACTGGTAAGAAACAGGTCAACTGAATGATATCTGTGACACACTTACAACTCAATATGGAAAAGCTTAAGCTATTTTACACCCCAGGGGAAATATGAAATTCTTACAAAAGTTCTAGTGAATTCTTAGGAATTTAAATTGTTAAAATTACCTGGAGTTTGGACTCCCATTTCTGTACCTGTCTCCACGCTGGTTCATCAGTACAAATGCGAAAGGCAGCCCCTTCTTGGTTCTGAATCTCATTACACCACACACACACACACACACACACAAACACAGTGCATGTGAATAAGGTAGAGCCTGCCTACTTAAGTTGCACAGGTTCTGGGACTTTATGGATCACATTGCAGTGTACATGGTATTGAACTTTTCGTCTATGTTAGTTCTTCCCCTAAAAATTTCTCATGGCTTAGGACACTCCCAAAAAAATGTCCAACTTCTTGCTACCTCACTAGCTGGCTGGCCTTCTCTCTTCTTTCCCCTGGTTTACTCTCCTCTCACCATCTCCTCATATAGAGTTCTGAACTCTTCTGCTTGCCTCATACAGAGTATTTTAGATTTCCATGACCCGCTACCTCCTACCTCTGCCAATTGGACACCGTACTTCTCCAAGAGGTTCTGTGAACACTTTCACCTAACTGCATCAGATAATCATCAGGAAATGCACCAACTCACCCTTTTTTAAAGGCCATTAGAGCTGTGATTCTACTTGTTCAAAAACTGTGTCCATACCGTACGAGAGGCAAGCATATATAGTGGTAAACAAGACCAACAAACTCTCTGACCTCATGGAGCTTACACAGGGGCAAAGGAGACAGTTAGAAACATGTAAATTGTTCTATTTGATAATTACAATTTGTGATAAGTGTTGCAATGAAAACAAAGGGTTGAGATAAAAATATTATTGGAAAGTGAAGCCTGTTCTATGTAAGGTACTCAGGAAATCATGACCAAAGGAAAGGTATGATATTGAAACTCAGCTGTGTAAAATGAGAAGGAACTAACCAAGGGGCACAAGCATTTTATGCAAAACCAGGAGAAGAGAACCCCAGAGAAGTACAGAGTTTGCCCTGCTCATAAAAGTGAGAAAAACAACATTCAAGAAGAGGGCTGAGACCCACTCTCTCCTTCAAAGCTCTCCTTTCATAGTCTTGATTTTTGGCTAGGCAGTAGAGGTCCAGGAAGGGGCTATATTTCCCAGATCACCTAGATCAGGGAGGTCAGATGACCGAGTGGTGACCAAAGGCTCATATATGTCTGTTCTGGGCCAGACTCACCTTCACCCTCAGTCGTCCACTGTTTCTCATCCTCCGTCTTGTGGCTGGATGTGACACCCATGGACCCTGAGGTAACTTGATAAAACAATAGGGTTTCCATCAGTCCCAGTTCCTAATGATCCCCTTTCTCAGCTACTAGTGGGTATATTATACGAATACTGTTGTGTACAAAATTATGCCAAAATTCAGTGGCCAAAAGCAACACACATTCATTGTCTTATAGTTTGTTCATTTCTTGCTTAAGGGTCACTTGACAAGACTTAAACAGGAATTGCTCTGAGGCAGTAGTCTCATCTCAAGCCTTGCCAGAGGAAGAATCTAATTCTAAGCCTAGTCCTATGGTTGTTGTAAGACCTGTTGAGCCTCCTTATCTTGCTACAGACTGCCCTTTGTTCCCAGCTACCATAAGCCTTTCCAGCTTGTGTCATCATAGCAAGCACTCATGAAGAACCAAACAGAATGCCAGGAAGATGGAAGTCAGAGTAATATAATCATCACCCCTACCATCTACCATATCCTGTTTTCTTGAAGCAAAACACTTGATCTAATCCACATTTCAGGGGAATAAATAAATAAGTGCCAGAATATAAAAACTAGGAGACAGAGACTTTGGGGAGCCACTTCAGACACAGGCTAACAGGGAGAATATCATATACACCTCTCTTAATGAGGCCACTGTGATTGCAAATGTGGACAGATGCAGAAGCTTGCATTACCTGGGGTAACCCAGGGGAGAACAGCAGAGGGGTCTAGTCAAGTGAGGTCAAAGAAGGCCAAGTCATGCCACACCTTATGATGAGAAGCTGGCATTGATTCTAAGTGCAATAGGAAGTCATAGGGGATTTAAGAGTAAGAGAAGGAATCCAGGTTTTATTTTATGATCATTCTTGCTACTGGACATCAATGCATTGCAAAGAAACAATAATGAAAGCAGAGGAGGCTATTGGCACTCTCAGAAGGTATTGGCACTGCTACACTGTTGGGGAATAAAGAAAACAGAAGATAGGATGGTTAATTTTATGTACTGAGTTGGCTGGACCACCATGCCCCATGATGTGATCACATGTTATTACAGATGTTTCTGTGAGGATGTCCTTGTATGAGATTAACATTTAAATCAATAGATTTTAAGTAAATCAGATTGCCTTTCAGAATATAGGTAGGCCTCATCCAATCAGTTGAAAAACTGATAGAACAAAACACTGACCTGTCTGAGCAAGACTGAATTATGTAGCAGACGGCTTTCTAACTTGAAGTTATACATAGGCTTGTCCCTGATTCTCCCATCTGCTGGTCACCCTGAAGATTTTGGACTTGCCACCATCAATAATCGTGAGCAGCAGTGATTCTGTAAAATCACTCTCACTCTCTCTTCCCACCACCTATTCTCTTGGCTCTGTTTCTCTGGAGAACCCTCAACAACACCAAACAGAGTAGTAGTTGTGGTAGCCCACTGTACTCTGAAGAACCTATTTATTCTGTGCTTGAGGTGCTCAGCAAGATGTCCTATATTTATCATCTCCAGGCTTCCCACTAATAGAGACTTTTACACCCATTGTACAGAGGAGGAGCTCAAGACTCTGAGAGCTAAGTAAATTAACCAAGTTCACATGCAAATCAAGTGGCACAAATGTCTTATCAATTTGTCAGGAGTTCATTATTTCCCCAAATGGTTAAATGAACAACAGCAAAACAAAACAAAAAAAGCAGAAGTTTAGAAAACTCAAATTTGGTGATTCAAATCTGAAATTCCACTTTTCTGATGACCAAAACAAATTCATCACACTCAGTATATTTTCCTTACTGTTAAAATAACATTGCCAAAAATACTAAACCTGCTGAAAGATAGGTTAGGTAGAACTCTTGAAAACATTGGCATAAGAAACACTTTATGAACAAAACCTCAGTCACAGAGGAACTAGCACAAAGAATCAACAACTGGGATCTCATCTTATTGAAACACTTCTGCACAGCAAAAGAAACCACCAACAGAGTGAAGAGACAACCTACAATGTGGCAAAAAACTTTACCAGGTGTTCCTCAGACAAAGGACTACTATCTAGAACATGTAAAGAACTTAAAAAATCAGAGCCTCCATATTTTAAGACCCAGTCCAAAATGGGCATTTGAAATGAATAGACTTTTCTCAGACAAAGAAGTAAAAGTAGCAAATAAGCATATGAGAAAATGTTTGTAACTGGTCATTTGAGAGATGCAGATGAAAACAACACTGAGATTCCATCTCACTCCAGAAAGAATGGCTGCTATCAAGAAATCAACCAATAACAAATGCTGATGGGGTTGCGGGGGGGAAAAAGGAATCTTTCTCCACTGCTGGTAAAAGTGCAGACTCACCAACCACTGTGAAAATCAATATGGAGATTCCTCAAAAACTAGGATTAGAGGTCCTGTTAGACTCAGCTATTCCTTTTCTGGATATTTACTCCAAAGAATTAATAGCATCATATCACAGTGATATATGTGCACCCATGTTCATAGTGGCACAGTTTGTAATAGCTAAATCCTGGAAACAGTTTAAATGCCCATCAATTGTTAATTGTATAAAGTTTTTTTAAAAAACAGCCAAAACAAAGAAAACCTAGAGACATTATAGCTAAATGGGTGCACCTTGAGGCCACAGTCTTAAGTGAAATAATAGGACACATGAGTAAATACTGAATGGTTTCTCTGGTGTGAGAAACTGAAAGTGTAAATGAGGACCAAACTACGTAATAGGCATTGGGAGACAGGAAGAAAATATTCAAAGGGAAAGGGAAACTAGGAAGGAGAGGAGAAAGAAGGGAAAGAAAAAATGAAAAACAAAGAAAAATGTAAACAAAGCTTTTGTAAATAGGGAGAAGAGGAGGGGTTGAAGGGAAGAAGAATGGGGAAAAAAAATCAAGATATGTTATTGTGCAGGTACAAATTCCCAATGATGAATATGATCATAATATATACCTAAAATGTATCAATAAGCTCAATAAATTTAAAAAAATAACATGACATTTACAATCTGTGAGGGGTCTTTCTTTTTGCTAATGCATGGTAATTGTATCTTTACACTGCATCTGCAAATCTAGCTTTTAGTTTCCCAGTTTGTTTCCATCCGCATACTTTTACAGCCAATTGTTAACAGATTAACAAGTTTGGGTGAAATCCACCAGCCTGCTCTGGTTTGCCTCAGTGGCTGAGCATCTGTTGACAGAATGGAGCACAAAAGATCCGGCTCTAACTTGAACAGGCCAAATGGAACTTTGGTTCCACTGGCAAACATTTATTGTGCTTCTGCTACATTCTGGGGCACTGTGCCTTCTGGACTCAGCTTCATCAGCAACAAGTCTTTCTGAATCTTCTGGATTTCCAAAAGATAAGAAAAAAAAGTTTTCATGAAATAAGCATATCTAAATAGTAAAGTAGTTCAGAATACCTTCTATTTCATGTGTCCAAATTCTTTTCTTTTTTTTCCAAAAAAGTGAAGCAAACTTTATTAATTTTCAGGTAAAAACATTAACCTGATGGATTATTACAGATTTAAGCAATCAGCACATAAAACAAATGGACAGCATGACTTACAGAAGATACTTTTATCTGTGTGGAGACAAAGGCTCCAAATTATTTTCTATCTACCTCTCTGTTCTCTGTGTACCTGTCCATTGATCCATCTATCCATTTCTCTCAATAGTCCCTCAGCAATGATCTCTGAGTCAGGGGCACTATTTTGAAACAATCAACAAAATGATAGCCTCTAAAACCAATCCTTTATTAAACATCTTTTCTGTAATCTTCAACTACTGAGCAAGTCATTCAAGAGTTGCAGTCACTTGTAAGGTAAAGAGTTACCAATTGCCAGGATTTAACCTTCTGCTCCAGTCTGTACTCCAGCTTCTGGGAAAGAGGAACTCAGCCAAAAAAATTCACACTTAGTTTTATCCCAAATGGGAGGGATTGATGGAGAGAGTCCAGGTGTATAAACAAACCAGGCATCTATTCTTGTATTTAAGTGGATTTTTAAAAGCAGGATATATTGAAATAAGGAAAACACTACAAAAAAATGCAAAGTTAGAATCCTCCCTGAGTTGGTTGAACCTCCTCTATGACACGGGCAAGTCACTGTTATCACATACAAGATGGCATGAAACAGTTAAATAACGAATGCCTAAGAAGGCAGCAAGCAGATCACGTTCAACTCCAGCTGCAGACGCCAAGTGAGAGTGAAATATGCAGAAAAGACTCAGACTGGATTACAGGAAGCAACCACAGAGGAGGAGCTGTTGGGTAATCTGCAAAGGAGATGTGCAACTTTGTTTTTGGTCCATAAATTTCCTCATCCTGTTACATGGCCAGAGTTTTGTAGGAGGAAGTATTCACAGACAGTGGCATTTTGGAGGAAGTGTTTTGCCCAAGGCGTCAGCAGCATACATTTGTCATCTGAAGGCAACACATGGAGAGCAGTACCTCCAGCTTTTCAGTGCTGCAAAGAAGTGTGCAGTCACAAGAAGAACAGAAAAAAACTAGAAAGAGAAATGCAAATGATGAAGTCTGTCCACATAACTCAGAAGAGAACTATTTATTCCAAGACAGAATTGCTGGAATTATAGACAGAAAGCTCTGAACTATTCAGAAGAGCACATCCTGTCTAGTCCAAGAAAGTAAACCTGAAGGTGGGAACCACCCTGGATCAGTATCTGAGGCAGGCGGTGCAGATCAGCAGGCAGAAGTGGGTTCAAAGGCAATGAAGAACAACAATGGCCAAGTACTGTTTCATCTGTGGTAAGTGAGTTAGAGGGACAGACTAAGAATGAAGAGAACATCATTTTGTTTAGATCATACAGGGTCAGCAGGAGATCAGGCTCATGGTAGAAGGTACAAACGTTCCAAGTGAATGTTGATTCACAGAAATAAGAAACAGTATGGTTCACTCACCAGTGACTAGGTAAGAAAGATAATAATTAAATTTACTGAATATTTTAACATGTACTCATTATCCTGTTTATCTAATTTACCTGTGAAATCAGCATAATTATGTCCATCCATTTTACAAATTTACAAAGAAGCCGAGTAACTTGCTAATGATAGGCTAGTCAGTCACTGAGCTAGAATCCAAACACACTTTTAACAATGAGAGAGAGATTCTTTTCTTTCTCTCTCTCTCTTTTTTTTTTTTTTTTTTTTTTTTTTTTTTTTTTTTTTTTTTTCTTTCTGACAATCTGTGTCTTTGACTGGGGAAATTAAGACTACTCACATTAAGAGTTACTACTGAAATGTACTGATTTGTTCCTCTATCGCATTATTTTTCTATTGTTAATATCCTTTTTTTTTTCTTCTATTTTACCAGTCACTCTGGCAGCTGTGTTTATTCTGTTTGACTTATTTGCATTGTTGGCTTCATTGAGAATGCTGGGATTACAGGCGTGCACCACCATACCTGGCCAAATGCACTTTTAAACTGTACTTCATACTATTCAAGCTTACTATAACAATATTTATGTTTAAATAAATTGTGTATACTGGATTTAATAAGTCCTTCCTCAACATGACAACCTCTTCGGGTTTCCTTCCTAAATTTTTCTTTCTTTTTGCACTCAAGCTTCTTGAGAAAGTTTTCAGTCTGATTATTTCCTTACGTGCCCCTGAAACTAACTCTCAACCCATCCCTCTACCAAAGCTGCTCTTGCCCAGGTTCGTGACTACCCATGGTGCATTTAAATTACTGGGCGTTTCTTAATACTTGCATTGACTCTTGGAGATCTTAAATGCCACCGACTTGGAACAAGTCCTCACTTTGACTCCTGTGTGTTAACGGCCTGCACATTTTCCTTTCCTGAATCTCGTGGCTCCTCCTCTTTCCCCTTCATCATCTCTTCCCCGTCTCCTCCTCCAGTGGATGTGGAAGTGCTGTGAGGCTCTGCTCTTCTCCTCTCTCCACACATCCCTGGACAATTTTATCGATGCCTTGGCTTCATGGTCACCTGCACACTGCTGATTCCTGGAGAATACCTCTGAGTTTTGTCTCTATTTCAGTATTTGCTGCTTAGCCACTCTTCGGGGAAGAGTACCTACTTCTCTTCTAAGCAATTTCCCCTGACCTTTATTCTCAACAAGAATGATTTGATGGGACTGACTTCAGGAGATGTCATGTGATCTGGGCCTTCATTCGACTCTTCTCACTCCAAGAACTGTTTCAGGAATACACACAGCACCAACCAGTTCAGGACTTTTGCTCCTCTTTTTTTTCCCTCTTAATTCTTTTATTGGTGCATTTTAGGTATAGAATACATTTACATTCATCATTGGGAAATTGTACCTTTACATAATGTATCTTGGTTTTTATTTTTTCCCCATTGCCCTGTTCCTGTTCTTGAACAGACAGAATCTCCCTTTGCTGTGGTACCTGAACCTGCAAAGATGCAACTTTGGGCTACTACAAGCATTTTGCTACCATGAGTTGAGGTGCAGGTTGAGAGGCCATCTTTGTGAATAGGACTAACAGAGAAGAATAGAGAAACCAGAGTAGATAAAATGACCCATTTTACTCAATATAGTTAATCATACTTGTTCCTACATACTCTAGTCTGGTAGTCATTAGCTACATGTAGCAATTGAAAACATATTTTAATATAGCTATTTTATATAGAATATAACATATCCAGCAAATTTAATATATTTTAGATATATTGGGTTAGAAAATTTAAAACTGTATATGTGATTAACATTATATTTCTTTTGTACTGTGCTGCTCTGAACCTTTTAAATTAATTTTACTGGTACCTTTTAGAAATACATAATAACATTCATCATAGGGAATTTGTACCTGTACATGATATATCTTGGGTCTTCTTTTTATTTCCCTTCCCTTCCCTCCCTTCAATCCCCTTTCCCCTCCTCATTTACAAAAGCGTCGTTTCCATTTTTTTCCTTCTATTCTCTTTTTTCTTTCCCTTCCTTCCTTTCCCCTGCTCCCCCCTCCATAGTTACCCTTCCCATTTGAACATTTTCTTCCTATTTCACAATATCTACTATATCTTTTGGTCCTCATGTACATGGTAAATTTCTCACACAAAGAAATCATGTAATATTTGAACATGTGTGTCTGACTTATTTCACTTAAGAGTAAGGTCTCAGGGTGCATTCATTTACCTGGAAATGTCTCAGGTTTATCCCTTTATGACAGAGTAGTACTCCATTTATAAGAAAAAAAAATCCGCACTATCTTTATCCATTCATCATTTGATGGGCATTTGGGCTCTTTCCAAGATTTAACTATCACAAACTGTGCTGCTATAAACATGAGTGTGCATATATCACTGTGGTATGATGCTTTTAATTCTTTCTGGATGATACCAAGAAGGGGAATAGCTGGGCCACGTGGAACCTCTAGTCTTAGTTCTTTGAGAAATCTCCACGCTAATGTCCACAGTGCTGAACTTTTATATTACATAACTGAAATTTCTTTCCCCTTTTTAAGCCTGCAACCATAAACATACAAAACTTTGTATCCATAAACTTCCTCATATAAACAAATATATCTCATTGCAACCCTTTCTCTTAGATACTAGTCCCAAACTCAACAAGATACCTCTTAGGAAAGACATTTATTTCAAAACTAGGATGGTGTCATTTAAAAGTTGTGAACAATTTTCTATCTTTAGCAGCATAGATATTAATTCATCTTTAGAGTTTATTTCTTTAGTTTTAGGAAAATAATTGGAAAAGATTCCTTTTCTTCACACAAAGTGAAATAAATATGTACATCATTTTTTGAAGAATGTCACCCAATGGCCTAAATGTAAGTGACTCAAGCTGACATTTTATCTATCTTGTTGATAAATGGAAATTCGTTTTTTTAGAATATCCTTTAAAAAACAATTTTTAGCTGAGTTTGATTTTTTTTAGACTTACTTGACTCTGTATATTATTCTTCACTCTTTAGTTGAATGTGTGTATACATGTATGCAAACATTCACATGAGTTCCATCTTAAAATTCATCATCAGGGATCAGGAGCAGAAAGCTAATGATGAGGGCCTGGATGACAATGTTTGTCATTACCTAATCTGAGGGGTTGGATCTAAAAGGAACCAGATGGGAAATACCAAGGTCTAGTACAGACTGAAAACCTATGTGTGCTGTTATTTCAGGTGGCATAATCTAGATCTTAGGAAATCTACTGTCAAATTTTGTGGCTGCCCTGTCTGAGCTCTTGGGGCCAGACCACACACTGTTGGTTACAATAGTTTGCCCCTGAAGAAAACAGCTGTAAAACCAAGAGAAAGAAGCAATTTTCATCCCTTGAATAACAGAAGCAAATCTGTCCCGCAGTGTAGCGGGAACTGGAAAGCACTGCCATTGAGAGCTGACAGCTGTAAAGGGTACAGTGGGCTGTGGAGTCCAAGAAAAGTCAAAGTCAGAAGAAAACCATTATTAAAAGGAAAGATGCACAAGTGAGAGTATAGCTAATCTCTAAGTTTTCTTCTGTGTTGTAATCTCTTCTAGCATCCTCAAGATGTCTAAAAAATTTTGTTAGATACCATTGTTGTATGAGTGCCCTAGAAGACTAAAGCAAATACACGTGTCTATATTGGGATAAAGTAGAATAAAATAGAGAAAGTAGTTCAAAGGAGTCAAATATGAACTGTTAAGAACTGATTTATGACCTGAGTCTGAAAAGCCACCTGCCTAGAAAATCTTGTCAGATGCCAATGTCTGGTGAAGATGATAACTGACCTTCAGAAGAAATTGTTATAGTATGAACATGGTTTAAGAATTCCAGAAATTACTTGGCAAAAAGAACACAGTAGAAAACCAGAATTCCAATGGGCTAAGTGAGGATTCAGGCTTTATTTATTTATTTAGCAGTACTGGGGACTGAACCTAGGACCTTAAACATGCAAGGCAAGTGCTCTCCTACTGAGCTACATCTTGAATTAGTTAATAGCCCTATGAGCTGTATATTTAATGAGTTAATCCATGAGGAATGGAGGTAGTAACGCCACATGTTCCGGTGACTGTGCAGAAGTAGAACCACATGCTTAATGGTACTGAGTAGAAAGTGAGGGGAAATAAAGAGCATAGGCACAATTTTGCAGGTTCTTCTCCCCTGCTTCAGGAATCAAAAAGGTGAGATATTCCATAAGATGTAGATAAGATTAAGGAGTTTCCATCTATCTGGGTCCTTTTGTGTGGAGCAGAGCCTGCTACCAACCTCTTTTAAGCACATAATATAAGTGAAAAATAAGCTTTTGTGCCTATGAAGCCACTGAGATCTTTTTCACTATTGCTTGTATCCTCACCTTTCCCAGGAATATACCATGTAGGATTAGCATGAAGCTAGCTATAACTTAAGCTCTTGAAAAAAGTTCATATTATGCAAGTCTGTTTCCTAGTCACCTCCTGATCCATTCCTTGCCCTCCTTACCTTCTCAATGCATCACAAGAAGACAGGACCCAGTAGGCTATTTCCAGTGCTCCAAGGACTTGTGGGCCTGTGGCTGGGGTCAGACAACAGGGGACAAGTACGAAAGCAGAAATGGGGAGGAAGTAGGGGACCAGAATGTTTTTTTTCCTCTTTGCAGTTTGGATGGAATCTCCAACAGAAAAGTTCATCTTTATGGTGTTAAAATAAAAAAATCTAGAATTCTGTACTCAACAAAAATGTGCTTGAAAAATGAAGGCCAATGAATACATATTCAGATAAAAAGAGTCACCACATTTATCATCAGACCTATACTAAAAGAAATACTAGTGGGATTTCTTCATGATCCCAGATGAAAGTGCAGAATCAGAGGAAGAAATAAAGGAATAGAAAGTGTAAAAGTCTAGTTGAAGTAGATGAACACTGACTGAACAACAATAAAACTCTCCTGTGTGATTAAAAATATGTATATGTTAAAGTTTTATAAATGCTTGCATTGTCTGATTTGTCAGAAAAGTACTAACTTAAAAGAAATTCTGATAAGTCAGGATGTATGCTATGATCTCCAGGTAATCATTCAGATAATAACAAAATACATATAATTAATGTGGTATTAAGAAGGAGATGGAATAAAAGGTACTTGTTTAATCTATAATATGTCAAGAAAGGAGACTAAAAGAAGCAAAGAAACTATGGGACAAAAAAATGAGATGGCAAATTTAAACCCAATATATCATTAATTTAAATTAAATGTGAATGGATTCAATATCCCAATTAAAATTAAATATATCAGACAAGAAATTTCAAGACTCATTTATATGTTGCTCATCTGAGATACTCTCAAAGTATAAAAGTACAGATAGATTGAAAGGAAAAGAATTGAAAAAGGTACATTATGAAAACAATGACCTAAAGAAAAAGGAGGGTGGAATAGCGAAAATAATTTTGAGAAAAATAGACATAAAACAAAAAGTTGCTGCAAGAGCCTTCTTTTTTTTGGTACTGGGGTCAATTGAACTCAGGTCCTTGTGCTTACTAGGCAGGCGGTGGAACCACTGAACTAAATCCCCAGCCCTAAAAGAGCCTCTTTCACTCCAGTCTTGTTCTGTTTAGTCCAATCTTCAATGAGTCAAAGTGGTTTTTCTAGAACACAGACTGATTTTATTATTCCCTTCTATGAATCTCTCCAGTGGTTTCCCAATTCCCCTAAAAAATTATCTTTACTTCTGGCTTTTAAGTATATCCCCCTCACACACACACAATGGAGAAAGACTTTTACCTTTTGCAACTCCTTGTTGCTTTCCTCATGCCTTCTTTAGAAAAGGTCTTTCCATTCCTGAAATGTCTCAAACACTCCATTTTGGCTTTTCTGGCATACACACCTAACACTCTTCTTCCTCCATCCTGAGCCCAGGTCTTGTCCTCAGGTGTTGGCCTGGCCTGAGCAGACCTCTCCACCACCAACCCCTCCCTGAAAGTACAAAATAAGCTAAAGGTTGTATAGCACTTCCATGTTACAGTTTGTCCTCCTTTTTTGAGATTTGAAACCAACATGAGAAAAAAAATCCATACTGATTTACTGAAGGATGAGAGACCATGTAGAGTTGAGACAACACATCCAGTTGAGGTCCCCACAGAATAATCTGCCGACCATAAGTCACATAAGTAAGGACACCACCCACTGATCAGCGGTGGCGACCCTATGGCACGTGTGCTGCAGCAGGTGGTTTATCATTGAAAGCTCTAAAATGTTCACCATCGCTGTCCTAGATCATCCAGCCTCTGCCAAGCTGGCCCTAACCAAGAGATCTGATTCAGATGCTGTCATTATCCAAGCCAACCCACGTAATGGTGTGACAAATTAAATAGATGTTGTTATAAGCTAGTACAGTTCCCACTGCCAAAGATAAGTGATACAACAGTATTTATGTGAAATCTTGTAGTAAATATCACGACAATTTTTCTGAAAGAATCTGTCATTATAACTGAACTTTGAAAGAAAAAGTTTTATTTTGGAGCAGATATACACAAAGAAGCTGAAATCTGTTTGGGCAATCTCTTACATTGACTCTTCTTTTACTAGTAACCTTATGTTTTATTAATGTTGTGATGGTGTTCTGGGGATGGTGTTTGGGATGGTGTTCTATATCACCATATAGTCAGTCCTCTCTGATGTTTGCAACTCGATTATTTCTGGATTCTTATTATCTCATCAAGTATGCAAGATGACCCACGTCAAGGAGGCAGGTATTCCCCTGCTACTGTTGCCACTTAATTATTCTTAATTATTTCTCTTGCCTATTTGGACTACAGATGTCTGCAATAAAGATAGTCATAGAATGAATAACATTTCTGCTCTTGATTCATTTCTATAGTCTTTATTTGAATCAAACTGGGAGTAGAGCAATTTTTAAATACAGCTGAAAGTGGGGGGATAGATGTTAGAAGCTAGAATCAGAAAGCCTAAGTTGGTGACTGGTAGAATTAAGACTCCATTTCTGGTACTAGGAGCAAGACCCAAATATCTCTTAAGTCTTGATCTTCTTTTGTAAGAGAGCATAATAACACAAAGTTCACAGAGCTGTTCTGAATGTCAGTCAGCCTTGTTAATGTGAATGCATTTCATATCGGCAAGTAATTACAAATGAGTAATCCTTAAATCCTCAGACAGTTTTCTCTTCCAATCAAAATGAAGTTAACCAGAAACACAAAGACAAGGTGACATCTTCTCTATTTTCAATGGTTGTAACTTCTTATCTTTCTAAGGAGGCTTATTTAGATGCATTTACACAATTTAACAGTAGAGACTTGCTTTGCAGAGGCCCAAGAGTAACTGGGAAAATAATAGCCTTGAATTAACCACTAATGGATAACTTGCCTCTTTTGGTGAACACACCGGTAAATACGCAATATACTTAAAATAGTGAATTACAGAACCAATTTTTGGAATCAATGTAATGATCTTGTTTTCCTTTAATAAACAAGAACCAGCTGGGTTTATAATGAGACATAGGTGACCACAGGGCTTCTCTATAATCATTTGACATGCCAATGATGGAAAACACATCTATTTTTATGGATATTTCAGTGGCAATAATGCATCCTGGTAGAGTATTCTAGTGGAGAAAACTGATTCAGGGCTGCCAGCTTTGCAACTGTATAGATGTCTTCTCTGTAGGGGAGAGCAAGTTCAGCTCCTATTTCAAGGACCCTTCCATCTTGACAACGCTTTGTTACCTGAACTACAAGGCACCTCTGCCCTAAGTAGGTGGATTTGTTCATGTGTAATTTCCCAGCAATCAGCAAGTTCCAGCTCCCTCTCTAATGATGACCATGTTTTTTATTTGCCAGGCAGCCAAGCAGTATTTATCAATTTCTCTGCTGCTTGCTTTTAAGTGATCACTGATCTATAATTCCTCTTCACTTTATCACTCAGGTCTCCTTTGTAAGATGACTATTTATGAGGCAATATGCATGTTGGCGGCCTTGGGTAGTTACAGCGACAGCTCATTTTAAGTGCCCCATTGTTATAAATACATCTTGCTTCCAACAACACATCACAAAGTGGAAATAAATAGAACAATGAATTTTATCTATGGCTTTTCAGTTCTGTGAGCTTGTTTTGTCTGAGCTTTCACCTCGCTGTCGGCCCACAAGTAAAGTCAACTCATAAGATGCCTGAGAAACATTTTCTAGTTCTTTCTGTAATCCAAACATTAGGGTGCAAAGCTTTAGGTGAGTATGACTCAGAAATGGGTAAAATGTCTAATGAGTATATATTCAAATACAAGGATTAAAGTTCAATGCTGCAAAAATAAACATTTATAAGATTTTTCAAATACTCTTTTTTCTTTCCAAATATAATTTGCATTTGCTAAGTTTCTTGTGTGTATGTGTGTGTGTGTGTGTGTAACATCTTGACATTTGAATATCATGAAAGTCTATTAGGTGTTCCTTAATAAATTATTCTAAATCTCATTAATTTCTTATCTTCAAGGTGCTTCTTTTAACGAATGAGCATTGAATTGTAAATTCATTTCAAAGTATTTATTAGGAGAAACTGGTTTGTGACCTTTATGGCCATTATTTTGGCAGAAATGTTATAAAAATTAGCTTAGTTCCTAGAGTGTTTAAACAAAAAGAATGCAGTCAGGCAAACTTTCCATCTAAAATCATACTCTAAGGAAAATGCAAAAAATATTCTAAGGATAGAGAAAAGCCATTTTGTTTAGAAAATCTATTTTTTTAATTCTTCTTCTTCTTCTTCTTTTTTTTTTTTTTTTTTTTTTTTTTTTTTTTTTTGTCCCTGAGTAGACTAAACAAATAAGTCACCACAGGCACTGTGCATTTTTTCTGTTCCTTTCTCTTGGGATGAAATATGAAATAATCTACAAAGTAATTTGATCCAGCAATTAAAAACAAGGACATGAATTACACTAACAACTGTCACATAGAAAGAATTAATTCCCTCATAACGCCGCTTGATGTTACAGACCCTGGGTGATTAGGAACAGATTGTAATTGGAAAAGAGCCAAACCAATTCAGGTATCTCCAAAACACAGGGGTAAGCCTCGACTTGCAAACAAGAGAACATTTTTTACTACCCACAGGAGTATCCTTTTGCAGTTGGCAGTTGGGTGTTTACCTAGCGATTACCCAAGGCACCCAGGGATGCGGCCCTGCCAAGTACCAACTGCCACTCGGCAGTGCCACCAATCTGTGCTGAGGCAGAGAGCACCATTTGTGCCACATTTCTAGAGACCACGTCCCCTGAGTGTGGATTATTTGCTGTTTCTGCTCAGTTTATAGTTTATCATTCTAAATAATGAACATATTAGTGTGTGGGTTTGTCATGGGACAAAGTAGGTAAAGGATACCACTGCCTACTGGGGAAATGTAATTTTCCCCAAGGCAGGCATATTTTATGGCCACTCCTGATGCGTCATCATTTCTAATTTGAGGGAAGGTAGCGAAGCTCTTCATTGAAGAAAATTGTTGTACTCTGGTATGGTGGAAAGAATTCAGTTTGAGGGACTACAGGATCCACTCATAAAATTAGTACATAGTAAAGTTTAGGGGGAAAGGCTTTTTTAAAAAGCAGTAACCAAAGACAAAGAAGAAAACAAAAGTCCTTTAAAATTAATCCATTTGGAATAACAACAATTAATAACATCATGGTGTATTATTTTTCTCTAGCCTTTCCCACATTTTTTGAGGTTAGGATCATTCTTCTTATACAATTTTGTATCCTGTTCTGTTTTATTCTGTTTGCTTAAAATTTGTCAGATGTATTTTACCATATCATTGAAAATCCTACTGACATATAATTTATAACAGCTGCATAATGTTCTATTTTGGAGATGTTTCAAAATTTATTTAAACAATATCTTGATGTTGTTTCTTAACCACATTATTTGTATGTAAATCTTTGTCTACATTTTTTCATTTTCTTGGGTGATTTTCTAAACGGAAAACCAGTGGGTCAAAGGATAGAAGCAGTTTTTACAAATTCCTTCCACTTTTTAAAGGAAAAAATTTTTATTACTTTTTCTTATTGCAACATAGACATTGCAAAAACAAACTTCTCTGACATTTAAGGAAAATAAAATCACAACTATTTGTCTCTGCACATACATACAATTCTTTTTTTTCCTTCCGTTCATCACTCTTTGCTTTCCTTATTTCTAAAAACAACAATGGAAATGAACCAAAAAAAGTTTTGTGATCTTTTTTCATCTCATAATGTACTCTGGATATGATAATTTTGGGGCCCTTGATGTATGTCAACTTGATGTCTAAGAAGACCACACCACTGCAATTCCCAACAGCAGGCCCAAAGTGCCATCTTACTCTATTTCCAGTGCTGACTGTTGCCTCTCTTACAATCTTTGCTATTCAGTGTTGCCTTTCTATAGTTTTATTTTGTACTGTTTTGCACATCTGTGAAGCTAAATGTTTTTCTCACTTTAGACACTAAATTTCCCTATTTTATAATTTGTTCTCATTACCTCTTCATTTGTTGTCACCTTGTTTGCATATTATTTTATGTAAACCCTTTATATAATAACTAATTTGGACATATTTCGCTGTTGTGACAAATTTTTTCTTTTCTCTTTTTGTCTCTTAGTTTTATTTATTTTTAATTGGATCTAAATATATAACTCAAAAGTTTTTTTCTTGCTGTGTATTTCTCTCTGGTTTTCAAATGTTGGCCATCCTTTCCCATATAGAGAACAGATAAATATTCATGTTTGTTTTATTTTTATGACTTTTATTTGAATGATTTTTATTGTGGAACATAGCAAAAGATTAGGACATATTTTGAATTTTGTTACCAGTGATTCCACTATGTGTTAAATTATCATAGCTCCTTTGTCATAATAAAATTCATATACATACAAAGGTCTGTTTCTGAACTGTGCCTTTGTTTCTAGACTATAAGCTTTGTACAGGCAGACTAGTTTATTGTTATCACTTCATGCCTATTATATACCATTTTCTGTTTGACTTAAAGAAACCCAGAGAAGCAAAGGAGATCAGATTTCCTATAGGGAATTGAAAGCCCAGCCCATGCTAAACTTATCAGAATTTGTTCCCTCACTCCTAAAATCCTCAGATGTGAATAAAATACTATAAATCATGCCTGTAAAAGAATAAACAGAAATGTCTTTTTGTACAATTATGTATATAAAGAAATAAATTCATCTGAAATGACTGAATTCTAGGTCCACAGTGCTTTTCTAATGAATAACCATGGCTCTTTATGTTAAATGCTTAATCATTGAGTTTTAATTGTCCTTATAGTTTAAAAATAAAATGCCAGTTTTGCCTGTGCTGGCCATTCAAACTAGGGGGAGGATGTATTTCAGGTTAATGTTTTACAGAAAAAGAGGCTGCTTAATTAGCTCAGATTCCCTAAAAACAAAAAAGCACTATTTTCCTATGCGTTTTGATTTCTCAAATTATGAAGCAGCAAAGCAATTTTGGATTTTAATTCTCTAAATTTCTCTTGTTTTTAATAAAATATTAAACAGATTGGTTGAATCTTTAGAGATAGATCAGAGGGCTAAGAAGAAGTAAACTCCTTTAATTCCAAGGTACATTGGAAATGATGATGCCTAATTGTGTGTGAGAATAAGGCAAGAATTTGTCCCAGGAAAAATACAGTACACAAGTCACCATGTTTGCTTATAGAAGTTATGTCATGGAACTGTATTGGCTGATAATATGTAACAAAAGAAAGTACAGAGTTCCTATGCCCGGGTTACAATATCATTAGGGGCTAGCAGGTTCTGGTAACTCACAGTACATTCTTGCTTATTATCATAGAGTTAGCAGATTTCATCTGAAATCGCAACCAGCCACAATAAGACAGTATTGCTAATGCCTCACTCTGATGTTATTAAAATTTCTTAATTCATAGTTGGATAACTTAGCCAAGTCCTGTGCAGCAGTATTAATGCAAAGTGGGAAAAATTTGGATCCAAATTTCCTGTATCATGAAAATTCAAAACAGGAGCAATATTGCTATCAATCAAATCCGCAAAGCTGTTCTGATTCAAAGACCAGATTTCCTGATTAAAAATTTGCAACCAGATCAAGTTTTGGGGGTTGCATTGTGATGCAGGACAAGCATTATTAAACATTTCAAAGTTCTGGTATAGCCACTTGGGGTTTTCTACTGCAGCTGCTTGAGTCTCAGGCACCTTTGAAGTGTATGTAGCAATGAGATTGTGTTGCTTATTATTGGAACATATTTGCTTTCATTGAACAGTACAAAGCTTCTTAAAATATGCATCTGAATAACACTGCAAGTACATTGCTGCATCAACTCTCTTCCTAAATTCACACTGGGTCTTTTTCTAATATATCTGCAAGATTTAAAAAAAAAAAGATGTTCTAGTTTCAGGCATATTTTGAGCAGTAGCCATTTAAAAATTAACCCCCACACACCTGCCTCATAAGTACAAGGTCCTGAGTTCAATCCCTGGGACCCCCCCAAATGGTGGTCATCCCTATTTAAAATACAGACTCTAAAGTCACAATGACAGAAAATCACTGAACAGTACTTTACATGTTGCAAAATGGAGAGTTTTGTTTGTTTCTTTTTTTATTTATTTACATTTTTTGCAAAGGCCAAATTCTTCTGTTATAACCACAACTGTTTCAACTAAGTTTTCCTCGGAGTGAAAGAAATGCGTGAGTATATGTTCATAGCAATAAAAATCTTCCTGCTATTTAACTTGAAGCTCCTTTGTTCCTACAAGGTAAGTCCATTTATCACTTCCCTGGGGCTATTCCGTGTCCAGAGCACTGTGACAGCATTTCTGGAGAGGAGAATATGGTCTAGCTTTATCTTTAGAGCATCTTTGAAATATAGATTACAACAGAGCTGTCTACAAAGTGCTGCGACGGGGTATTTAGAGAGCACCATGCTCTACAGACAGAAGCCTGCCACTACATTAATTCATTTCCCACCGTTTTCTGTTCTCATTATAATTTTATCTTAGGAATTAATACATTCTGCCATCTTCTGTTCTGGTTGCAATCTAGAGGAAATCGTGAGGCTGAATACATTTTGTACCACTTTATTCTTCTTATAATGTTAAGACGTTTTCAAGAACAGATTAGTTCAATGCCACTTTCCCTACTTTATCTTGAGAATAAGAATTTAAACAGTTAGAAAACTTCACCTAGTATTGGTATGAACACATTTGTAGTACAAAGATTGTATAAGAGGAGAGACCAGGAAAACCATTTTGTCTTCATTTTTAAAGACTTTTTGGCCTCCTATAAATTTTTAAAAGAACACACATTAATGATATTAGCTGAATGAGAAAGGCCTTTCAAAAGAAAGAAGTACTCGACATGAGTCAGTCTTTCTCCCAAGTGAAGCAAACAGAAATTCTTCTATCAAAAGTACACTTTAAAAAAAAACCTAACAGTTGAAAATACACACAAATCCTCACAAAGATTCAAATTTAGCAAAAATTACCCTCTCAATACTACAATTACCAAAGTGGCTAAGCTTTTAGAAGCATCAAGGGATAAACACATGCACTTGGTGAGCAAAATAAAACTGGTAAAGTGGTTTTTTTACATGGGATTGGGGAGCAGCACTCAAAACAATGGCAATCTATACAACTTGAGAAAATAAGATAATTGTGCTTTGTTAAACTATGAGACTAATTCTTGTTTGGACAGAAAGTTGAGGTGTAGTGATGACCATACTGAAAATGATGCTCTCTTACACATACAAGTGTGAAACTAATGATTTGCTGGAGTATGTGCATATTGAACATCATCTTGAGTTATATTTCATTCTTTCTGCTTCTCACCTTCCCATATGCCCTGAGCCCTTCCATAATTTCTTATCTTCCTCTGTCTTTTGTTCAACAACACAAACACATATGCATGCCAGGAGTTAGGGGTATATTTTACATATATAAAGAAAAAAATGTAAAGGTAATTGGCTTCAGTATCTTCAATTAAATTAGCTCATTCAGCCACAGACCCATTGCTTAAGCAAAACCTTCACTTTCATCTATCCTGTTGTTCACCTCTTCCCTTCCCTTGGCGCCTATTGCCAATTTTGTCCTCTTAAAGTCTCCTTCTGACTACTTCCTTTCTACCTTCTCCTTTATTCTCCACAAAAAAAAAAAAAAATCAGTTTGCTTTACAGGAAAAAAAAAAAAGCACATCATAGGACTCTTATTTTTCTATCCTCTCACACAAACATGTGTAAATCTGAACCTATCATTTCTTTCCTTCCACCATCCAGGCATCAGATAGGTGCTCCTTCTTGCCTCTGGAGGTCCTCAGACCAACTCATTAACAGGTTCACCACCTCCAGGCCCTCAGGCCCTCAGCTATTGGCTCTCCTTCCTGTATATTTAACCTCTCTTCTTCTAACAAAATGGATCCTTTACCAAAACATAATTTCAAACCTCTCAATTTGCTTAAATATGAGTTAAAACACGATTTTAAATCCCAAATACTACTCCAATTACCATATTGCTTATTTCCCTTGATAGCTTAACTTCCTTTCCTCCTACTGTTTTCTGACTTTTCAATGTGACTTCTGCCCCACTATGCCACAGAAGAGGCTTTCATGACCCCAGAGTCACTAATGGCCACAGTATTGACATATCTAATGGACACATTTCCATCCTTATCTTACTTTTCCACTGTACTGACACCATAGATGGCTTCTTCCTGCTTAAAATTCTCTCTTTTCCATTAGAGACATTATTCTTTTAAAATTATTTGTTCTCCTTATGGATACTCCTTGTCAGTTTCCTTCATTCATCCTTCTGCTCCTCTGTAAAATGCTGCTATCTCAGGGCTCCATTGTCAGCCATCCTATTTTCCTTTTAATGTTCCTCATGGATGAACTTGCTCAAATCTGTAGCTTTTTCATTTCTCATAGCTTTATAACTTCAAGATCCAGTCTCCTATCCCACCCCAGCCCTTGCCTGCTGAGCCCCTGGTGTACTCCCTCCAGTGTGTCTGTTTGAGCACCTCAGCATGACAGTTTTTTTGTGTCAATTTGCCTGAGCCAAGGAATACCAGACAGCTGGCAAAACATTATTTGTGCCCAGAGAGCTGAAGGCCTTTTGTCTGCAAAAGTGTTTTCAGAAGATATAAGCATTTGAATCAGTAAGCTGAGTAACAGCTACCTACCTTCAGCACTGTGGGTAGGCATTATCCAACCCAACCAAGGGATTGAATAGCACAAGTAGGTGGAAGAGGGGTAAATTCTCCAGCTGGGACATCTGTCTCATTCATTCTTAGACACCAAAGCTACTGCTTCTCAAGCCTTATGACTCCAGGACTTACACTAGTGGCCACCACCTCCAGTTAGGCCTTCAGACTCAGGCTGGAGCACACCACTGGCTTTTCTGGTTCTCCAGCTTGCAGATGGCAGATCATGGGACTCTACAAGTTCCACAGTCACCTGGGCTAATTCTGCTAATTAATTTCCTCTTATCTATTTATATATATTGATTCTGTTTCATTGCAGGACCCTGACAAAAACATTTGAGATCAGCATGACCTCTCTCACTGACATTACTATTGATCCTGAAAGTTCCAGCCAGCTTCACCACACCTGGACATGTTGAAGGTAAGCTATAGGAGCTCATATCACCTGCAGGACATGAGCTTGCTCTCCGTGTGATGATTCTTTTTTTTTACAAATGGCAAGTTTCAAAACAAACAAAAACCATTGAAGCAGCAGAGTTCCTACAATTTCTTAAATCCTATATCAGAACTTTTCGGGATTTACCCCATTAAATTAGAATGTTGCACATATATAATCAAAAACTTAATGAGATCACCAGATATGCTAGTGCATTACATGATCTTATCCATTCCACCTCTCATAGCAGGCTACATTCAAATTCTAAGTCTCTGGTTCTTGCATCATGAACATAACCAGAATTTCCCATTGGTCTGGGTCCACTTGGTAACTCTGGGACAAGAACATGTGACCCAATCAGGAAATGGTTCCAAAGGCCAGGAAATAGTTACCATAACAGTAATCTTTCTTAAGACTATTCCAATATGACTAGTTTTTCTCAGGAGAACAAAGAATTAAACATCTTAAAATCAACTCTCAAGCCACTCAGCATCCATCTGATACTTACGGAAAATTCAACCAGCTACAAGTATGTAATTTAAAAATTCAGCTTATTTGGCAGTATGAATAAGGAGAAGGTAATTGCATGTCACCAATTTAGAAACATCAGTTGGAAAAGAAGTTGCCCCTCATGACATTTCACAGGAGAAGATTAAAGAATTAGGAAATATATTTTATAAATATGGGAAGAAGAGAGGCTAAGGTTATTTCAGTCCCCTATCATTTTCCCTATCACTTCTTGGCCTTTTGGCTAGGATAAAGTGTTTTTCATTGTCCCTTTTATTCTAAAACTGCACCATTGTTGCTACTTGCAACTTAAATACAAGTTATAATAAAGAAGAAAATTAACAAACCAGGCCTCTAAACTGTCCAACTAAAGTCAACTTTAAAAGCTCTCTAATAGATGCTCTCCTGAAGAACCATCATTGACTTCTTGTTGCTTGAATAAGCTGTTATTAAGATTACTTACCATCTGAAGAAACCAGGTTCAACAGCACCCTTCCAAGACGATTCTTGGTTCTCACTGAATGTGGAGTAGCTGGCTTACCATGTCCTCTTGCACCTTAATTAAACACAATTTGAATGATACCTGTATTAAAGCATTATTTTGTATGAAAAGTAAAACTTTCCACTGACTATAGGAGCAGATATTTTCATGCTTCCCTTTCATTTTTCTCTAAATTTCCAGCACAATCTTTGCATCACCCTGGAAGAAGAACAGTCCTTAGCTGCTCCAGGACTACTTTAGTGAAGTAGAGGCAAAGTAGTTCACTCTCCCATCTCATTTAATCCCTGTTCTCAGCTGCCAGTAACAATTAACTCTCACCGCAATGGTAGTGAGTCTGATGAAGACGCTGGGCTCTTAGGGACACAGCTGAAACCAATACATACGTTTCTCCCAAAGACTATGGACCTTCAGGGATAATGACTTTGTATCATGTAACCTGAGTCAAAATTCAGCTGATAGGCTAGAGGTTAACAATTCTGTTTCCCATTACCCAGCAGCTTGGTCTAGTAGTTCCTATTCTTATTGTGCTGCCCTCCAGTAAGGTCCTTATCATGTTTTTGCTGCTTGAAGCTTAAAAGACTTTCTCTTCAGGGATACCCACACTTTTTTTTTAGGAAAGTAAGTTTTAGGGTAGAAAAGGGAAGTAGGGAAGGTACATTAGAGCAAGGTTACAGATAGTATGCCACTTTAGGGATATAGTTAACTTTTAAAAACCACTTATATGACATTTCCAGCACGAAAAAACCCCAGTAACTTACATTTTCTTGCTATATTGCACTATGTCAGTAACTAGAAAGATCATCAAATTTCTATTTTGCATTTCAACCATTCTTTCAAGTGTATGTAGACACATCAACATACTGTTTATTTAAAACTAAATATTCAGTTATAGTTCAGAAATTACTAAAGAAAGCAGTAAGTAAATCCCAGGGGCAATGGAAACTAGATTTTTTTTTTGTTTTGTGTTGTTCCCGTAAGACTCATTTCCAAGCCCTATGGGAGTTTATGAAGCTGAGCCTCAAGTATACTGATCTTTTCGGATTCCAATCAACTTGTGCTGTTCTGTTGGTTTTAATTCATTCTGTGCTGCTCATATCCAGAGAAGAAAACCAACATAGGAAATGAAGTTAAGCACAGTGATGGCTGAGAATTTGTTGTTGTTGTTTTTAAATTAGCCCCCAAGAGAGTGAACAAACTTTTGAAGCTACTTTGACTATTTCAAATAGAATCTCTGATAACCTCCTAGTGCCTGGGATAAGGGTTGACAACAAATGTAGGCACCTACCCAAAAGTTCTGATAGAATCTGGGGCTATGCTTGGGATAGACTTGGCATATGCTTTGGCTAGAGACAAACCAAATGTCTTTACAGCACACATCCAGAGACTGCTAGGAGGCAGTGAGGAGGGCTGTGTTGCTTTATTGCTCCCCCTCCTTTCTGCCTTATATTCACACCTCTCTCATTTAATTGTTATCAAGCCAACTCTGAAGCTGTCTGAAAGAGGATTGGCTATAGTTTCTGTCAGCCACCTGGCAGCCTTCAGCCACAACTAGCTTTACTTAAACTCATGGCTGGCTTCAAAAAACCAAGGTAAAGAATGTTGGGAGAATGAAGAGAGAGAAAGAGAGGGATCGAGGGAGAGAGGAAGGGAGGGATGGTATGGTGAGAGAGAGGTGGAGAAGAGGGAGTGGGCGATGGACAGAAAGAGGGAGAGGGAGGAGATAGATGATATCCAAATAGTAGGGAGTCAGTGTTGAAGTTTCTAGTTTCTTTATAGGAGATAAGATCTCCTATATAGCTATGCTTCAGCAGGCTAAATAGGACTTGGAAAGGGATCTAGAATAGAGTGAACCATGAGTTACAGCCTTTGAATAGGATGACTGCAGCTGACCATACACTTTAGCAAGGCTTACACTAAATACTGTGGCCTGTGTGGTTTCTTTGGTGTTTATTACATTCCAACTGTAGAAATCCTCATGTTTACTTTTTTCCCATTGAGTTTATTGGTACATTTAAAACAAACAATACAGTTGCATTTATCATTGGGATCTTGCACCTTTACATGATATATCTTGGTTTTGTTTTTTTCTCATACTCCATTCACCCTTCCCTATTTACAAAGACGTTGCTTCAATTTTTTTTTCATTTTTCTTCTTTTCCCTTATTTCCTTTCCCCTACCCTTTCCACTTCCCCTTTAGTCATTTTCCTCCTATTTCACACTCTTAATTATACCATTTGAACCTTATTTACTCTTTTAGCTTTTCACACCAGAGAAACTATTTGGTATTTACTCAAGTGTATCCTATTTATGTCACTTAAGAGTATAGCCTCAATGTGCATCCATTTAGCTACAAATGTTTCCATTCTTTATGGCTGAGTAGTATTCCATTTTATACAAATACATCTTGAAGGGTAGGGGAAAGCTAATAAGGGAAAAGAAAAATATGAGAAAAATGAAGAAATGGAAATGAAGTGTTTGTAAAGGGTGAGGGAGGAGGGGTGAAGGGAGGGCAGTGACAAGGGGAAAAAATGAGAACCAAGACCTGTCCTATAAAAGTACAAGATCCCAATAATGAATGTAACTATACTGTATACCTAAAATGTACCAATAAACTCAGTGAGAAAAAAGAAAAAAGAAATACCACATCTTCTTTATCCAGTCTCCAGCTGATGGGCATTTGGGCTGTTTCCATGTTTTACCTATTACAAACTATGCCACTATAAACACAGGCGCACATTTATCACTGTGGTCTGATTCTTTTAATTCTTTTGGAAAGAAACACAGCAGAGGGATAGCTGGGGTCAAATGGGACCTCTAATGCTAGTTCTTTGAGGTTTCTCCATATTGATTTCCATGGTAGTTGTAACAGTCTGCACTTACACCAACAATGGAGAAGGGTTCCTTCCTCCCCCCAGCCCCAGCAGCATTTGTTATAGGTTTATTTCTTGATATCAACCATTCTTTCTGAGGTAAGGTGGAATCTCAGTGCTGTTTTCACTTTCATCTCTCAAATGATCAGTGATGTTGAACATTTTTTCATATATTTATTGCTGCTTTTCTTCTTTAAGAATTATCTGTTTATTTCAAATGCCCATTTTTAA
The DNA here is from genome assembly GCF_012274545.1 of Fukomys damarensis. Lineage (NCBI taxonomy): Eukaryota > Metazoa > Chordata > Mammalia > Rodentia > Bathyergidae > Fukomys > Fukomys damarensis. Next base: position 46,725,883 of record NW_022900913.1, read on the forward strand.
ATTGAGTCTTTGTATTTGGGGGTTCTGATGGTTTTTAGTTTTTTATATATTCCAGATAATAGTCCTTTGTCTGAGGAGTAGCTGGTAAAATTTTTTCCAACATTATAGGTTATCTCTGATCTCTGTTGGTGATTTCTCCTGCATTGCAAAAACTTTTTAGTAGACTGAGATCCCAGTTGTTGATTCTTTGTGCAAGTTCTTGTGCTGCTGAGGATTTGAACATAAAGTCTCCTATGCGAATGTCTTCAAGAGTTCTACCTAATTTACTTTCCAGTAAGTTTAGGTTTTCTGTTTTGATATTTAAGATATTTAATCCACTTGGATTTTAGTTTAGTGCAAGGTGAAAGATAGGAATCTAGTTTTAATCTTTGGCAAGTTGAAAGCCAGTTTTTTTTTTCAACACCATTTATTAAAGAGGCTACCTTTCCTACGGTGAGGATGGTTGGTCCTGTGTTAAGGATGAGGTAGCTGAGTATGTCTGCTGTTGTTTCTGCATCTTCTAATCTATTCCATTGATCCTCGGGTCTGTTTCTTTGCCAGTACCATGCTGTTTATATCACAGTGGCTTTGTAATACAGTTTCAAGTTGGAGATTGTGATACCCCCTACCACATCTCTGCTGTCTTGAATGGTTTTTGCTGTTCTATGTCTCTTGTGGTTCCAAATGAATTTTTGGATTTTTTTTCTAGTTCTGTGAAATATACCATTGAGTTTTCAACTGGGATTATATCAAATCTGTATAGAACTTTTGGAAGTATGGACAGTTCATTATGTTGATTCTTCCTACCCAGGAGCAAGGGATGTCTTTCCATCTTCTTATATCCTCTTCTATCTCTTTTTCCAGAGAGCTGTAGTTTTCAGTGTACAGGTCTTTTGTCTCCTTTGTTATATTGATTCCTAGATATTTCATTTTTGGGTATGTTATTGTGAAAGGAAATATTTCCCTAATTTCTCTCTCAGTGAGTCTGTTAATTGTGTACAAGAATGCTATTGATTTTTGAATGCTGACTTTGTATCCAGCTGTTCTACTGAATCTGTCAATTAAATTTAGAAATTTTTGGCAGAGTTTTTTTTTTTTTGGTCTTCTATGTAGAGTATCATATCATCAGCAAATAATGACAGTTTAACTTCTTCCTTTCCTGTCTTTATTGCTTTAATTTATTTCTCTTGTCTAATCACCATAGCTATTGTTTCTAGAACTATATTGAACAGAAATGGTGATAGTGGACATCTTTGTCTTGTACCTGATTTTAGCATGAGGGTTTTCAGTTTTTGACCATTTAGTATGATATTGGCTGTTGGTGTTTCATAGACAGCCTTTATCAGGCTGAGAGAAAGACCTATTCCAATTTTCTGTAGGGTTTTTTTTTTGCCATGAATGGGTGTTGAATTTTGTCAAATGCTTTTTCTGCATCTATTGAGATGATCATATGATTTTTGTCCTTCACTCTGTTAATATAGTGTATTACATTTATTGATTTATGTATGTTGGACCATTCTTGCATTCCTGGGATAAATATGACTTGGTCAGGGTGTATGATCTTCTTGATGATCTTCTGTATTGTGTTTGCTAATATCTTATTGGGATTTTTGCATCTATATTCACTAGGGAGATTGGCCAGTAGTTTGCTTTTTGGTTGGGTCTTTCCCTGGTTTTGGAATCAAAGTAATACTTGCTTCCAGGAATGAATTTGGAAGTATTGCATCCCTTTCTATTTAATTGAAGAATTTAAAGTGTAGAGGCAATAGTTCTTCCCTAAATATCTCGTAGAATTCAGCAGTGAAGCCATTAGAACCTGAGCTTTTCTTTGTTGGTAATGTTTTAATTACATTTTCAATTTCACTGAATGTAATTAGGGTGTTGAGGCTTTTTATATCTTTTTTGCTCAATTTTGGAAGTTCATATGTATCTAGGAATCTGTCCATTTCTTCTGTATTTTCCATTTTATTAGAGTATAGATTTTCAAAGTAGGTATTGATGATCCTCTGGATTTTTGGTGAATCTGTTGTGACTTCCCCTTTTTCATTCCTAATTGCATAAACTTGAACCTTTTCTTTCCTTTTTGTGATAAGGTTGGCTAAAGGTTTATCAATTTTATTTATTCTTTCAAAAAACCAACTTTTGATTCATTGATTTTTTTGTATCATTCTCTTAGTCTCCATTCCATTAATTTCTGCTCTGATCTTTATAATTTCCTCCCTTGTATGAGCTTTTGGTTTGTCTTGCTCTTCTTTTTCTAGAAGCTTAAAGTTAAGCATTAGGTTGTTTATTTGAGCTCGCTCTGTTTTCCTAGTATGGGTTTTTACTGTATGAATTTCCCTGTAGAACTGCTTTCATTTTGTCCCATAAATTCCTGTATATTGTACTGGTATTATCATTTAATTGTAGAAACTGTCTAATTTCTTTTTAATTTCCCCTGTGACCCAACAGTTGTTCAGCATGGTGCTATATAATTTCCATGTGTTTGTGAAGTTCTTGCAGTTTTTTAAGCTATTGATCTCCAGTTTAATTGCACTATAGCCTGATAATATACAGGGCATAACTTTAGTTCCTTTGCACTTACTTAAGCATGTTCTATGAGCTAGCATGTGGTCTATTTTGGAGAATGGCCCATGTTCAGCTGAAAAGAATGTATATTCTGATTTTGTGGCATGGAACACTCTGTAGACATCTACTAAGTCTGTTGGTTCTAAGATTTGGTTCAGTTGTCATTTCATTGTGACTTTTTCTCTAGATGATCTGTTTATTTGTTGTCAGTGAAGTATTTTGAGTTCCCCCACTACAATTGTATTAGTGCTTATTTTGTTTTTCATGTTCATCAATATTTGTTTTGTATAGTTGGGGGCATTAGTATTTGGTGCATATATATTCATGATTGTAATTTCTTCTTCTTGTATTGTTCCCTTTACAAGGATGTAGTGACCTTCTTTGTCTCTCTTAATTAATTTTGAGTTGAATTCTATTCTGTCTGCAAATAAGATAGCTACCCACTCTTTTTTTCCTGGCTCCTGTTGTATAGAGAACTGTTTTCCGTCCTTTTACTCTCAGTCTTGAATTTCTTTGTGAATTAAGTGGGATTCTTATATACAGCATATTGTTGTATTTTGCTTCTTAATCCATTCTGCCAGCCTATTTCATTTGATAGGTGAATTGAGGCCATCAATATTGATGGTTATAACTGTTATGTATTTTCTTTTCATTGTCATGTTATTTCCCTGTTGTTGGTTCTTTTATTTTTTATTTTTCTCTCTCTCACTTTAATTTCTTGCCTTGACTGGTGTATTTGCTCTGTTGGCCCTTATGGAGTTGTGGCCTTCATTTTCTTTTTCCAGGATATTGTTTAGAAGTGTTTGGCGTTCCAGTTTGGTGTTCATGAAATTTCTCAAGTGTTCTTCATCATGGAAGTATCATACTTCCCCATCGATTTTGAAAGATAATTTTGCAGGATACATCAGTCTAGGTCAGAGGTTGTTTTCTTTTAGGACTCAAAATACCTCACTCCAGGCTCTCCTTGACTTGAGAGTTTGTGTTGAAAAGTCTGCTTTGATTCTGATAGGCTTACCTTTGCATGTCACTTGTTTTTTTGGTCCCCCTCCCCAACTGCTTGTAGTATTTTGTTCTTCTGTTGGGTTTCTGGGATCTTGATTATTATATGTATAGGTGTAGATTTTTTTTTTTATCATGGCTAGTTGGAGTCCTATATGCCTCACTTATCTGTTTGTCAAATTCTTCTCCTGCTTGGGAATTTTTCTGTCATTAATTCTGTGAACAGACTTTTTATGTCATTTGTACTTTCTCCTGCTACTTCATGGATTCCTATCAGTCTTATGTTATTCTTCTTTGCATCATCTAAGAGTTGTTGGATTGATTTCTCATGATCTCTCTCTTCATGGTCACTGACCACAATCTTATTGGCTATATCTGATATTCTATTCATTCATTCTGCTACAAATGCTTTCTATAGAGTTTTTAATCTTCTGGATATCTGTTTGAATCTGTTTCATGGATTCTATTTCTTTCCTATGTTGGGCATTCAAGGTTTCCATTTCTTTCCTATGCTGGGCATTCACAGTTTCCATCATGGGCCTGAGTTCATCTATTTTTTAAAAATTATTATTATCTGTTTCTGTTCTAGAGTCTCTAGTAATGTCTTTCATTCTTCTCACCATCTCTGTGGTTATCTGGGAAATTATTTATGTTTTGAATTTTTCTATAGCCTCATTTATCTGTTTTGTTACTTTCTGTGCTATAGGTTCAGCGTGTCCAGATGGTTGACTGTCAGACTTTTCCACCTCATTTGCCCCAGAGTTTACCTTTGTTTTGGTGTAAGTCTGTTTTTATGTCTTGTTTAAATGTCTTCTCATTTCTACTTTTGTTTTTGGCCCTGTCCTTGATTTAATTCCTGAGTTAATACTTCCATCTTCCAGATATAGCTGCTCTTTAGGTTTTGAGTCTCTGATATCTCTGAGGCAATCTCATTTTCCTTATATGAGGGAGGACAACTGATTAGATCAATCACAGCATCTTAGCTCAAGTGATACAATCAGCAGCACAACAGCATCAAACACAGCAATTATGGTGGTGTGGTGTGCCTTTATTACGGATTTTCTTCACTTTTCCAGTGGGCTTCAATTTCTATCTAGGAGCCGCAGAGAAGCCCTCTTTCTCTTGTTCACAGTAGGGGTGGGGGACATGAACACTGCTGTGTTGGTGTCCATGTGCCTGGGCTCCTCTGGCATGCTGGGTCCATGTTTAAATTTTTTCCTATGCACACAAGTTTGGTTTATATCATTTCTGTGCATGCAAATGGCAATAAAATATTAGCTAACATTTATTAGTGTTTATCATGCCTATCTAGCATTATACTAAGATCCTTGTCTTCTCTTAGTGTATTTTTATAGCAACTCTATTAGAAAAGGTCCCCTTTGGAGTCTAGTGTCCTTTTCCAATTGATTGGAAAACTGATGATAACTAATTTAGCTAATAAATGATGGTAGAAGTAGTCTTCAACCCCAGTATTGCTGGCCCCCAAACCATTTTCTTTCTCCTTATCCAACACCACTCAAAGAGCAAATCTCAAGACATTACTTTTCTGAGCCTTATATTCCTCATTTTAATGAGGGAATTAGATGACACTACTTCCCAGGTCTAAAGTCTGCTAAATAAAGCTGCATTGGCTTTGCAGAAATGGAGTACTCGCTCATGGGAATTTCAACTCTCTGAAACCTTTGACAACTCTATTTAGACATCTGACAGCAGAAGACAAATATGATCTTGATTAAGAGAGCCTGGGATCTTATAGCCAGATCCCAGTCATTTGGTCAAAATGTCTAACTGTTTGTGAGTCAGTTTACCTATGATTTCCTCCTCAAGAGGTGAATCTTAGGTCTGTTCTCTTATCTCAAGAAAAAAAAAATCCTTCCTTAGGTTCCATGCTTAGATTCTATGTACTAGCTATAAGCCTTTCCTTTGCTTCCTATTGCGGAAAACTTGTAAGAGTGGTCAGGATCCCTCAACGATATCAAAATAATAGATGCTCAAGCTGCTTATATAAAATGGTGTAATATTAGCATATAGCCTTCAAACATTTTCTTGTCTACTTAAAATTATTTCTAGATTGCTTATAATACCTATTATAATAAACAAGCTATGGTTGTTACATAGTTTAGCTTAGGGAGTAATGTCAAGGAAAAAAGTCTGTACATGTTCAGGATGCATTTTTTTCCAAAGATTTTCAATCTGTGATTGTTTAAACACACAGATGCAGAACCCACAGATATGGAGGGCTAAGTGCTATTGTTCAATGTCCTTGTCTTTCATTCTTTCTCAACATTTTGAGTTTCTGTCCTATCAGGCCACAGAAACTCCTCTTATCAAGGTTATGTACAACTTCCATGATGTTCCTCATGAAAAAAATAACCTATAGCACCACGACTAAGGAATAATGAGTTTAAAATATTTATAGATTGAAAGAACGATTTATGAATTATCTTCACTGAAAAAGAATACATATCATTAGACAGATATTATTTTTCATAAAATTTCATTTTTATTATAGTAATATTTATTGTATTCAAGAAAATTGGCAAGTACTTCTTCTATTTTACTATTGCTATATATCATCCTAAGAGTATATTAAATTTGTTGAGGGTGCCCAAAAGAAACTCCAATATATTTTAGACATAGAAATTCATCTGCATGGTCTTTCTTGTGTTCTAATAGAAAAACAAAATAGAAGGTTAGTGATTCACCTAGTGCCACATACCTGGTATTGGTAGTCCTGGTACTAACTGCCAACTCACAAATTTCAGAGCTAGAATTATCTCCATAATTCCATGCTCCTTGGATATATTTCAAAAGAGTGGTAGATATAACGCAAAGGTATTTGCCTTTTACTAGTCAGTAAATGATTTTTAAAAAAAGCCATTAAAGAGAAATTCTGAATTCCTCCTCTGTAACCCAGCTATTCTCAACCTGTTCCCAGTATGAGATTTGGCCATTTGGGAAGTGTGAATGTTTTCTTATTTCCAAATTTTGGTCAAATTTAAAGTTTATCAATGATAATAGCATTTTTATTCATTTACACCCCAACGTGCTATCTTGAACAGGGAATAGTATTGGAGATGCAGTTAAATCTGGTGCATCAGTAACTTTGCCTGAGATGTAGCTATGGGCAGGGCTTTCGTCTGTCACCTAGGTTTTCCCATGAGACTAGGAATGTACACATGTGAATGTCCTCATTATGTTTGACAAAACAGTCAGTGGCTTCTAGATGGCCTAGAGGCAGCTTATGAGATATCTTCATATTGCTTGGCTTCTCTTGTTATTAAATACAATAAATATTGGGCAGAGAAATCTTTACAACAGGAATTGTACACAAATTTTCCTAGATGTAGAAGACATAGCTCTTCAACCAAACTCATTCCATAGCTCTTCAATCAAATACCATTCCATCTGGTCATAAACCAGACAAGCCAGCTACTGTAGAAAAACAGACTGCACTGGTGAGACAAAAAGATGTTCTCTTTAGAGGGAGGAATTAGTTCCAGGAGAAAAATTAAACTTTCACTATTTATTTAAAATATAATTCCACATGGAAAATAGGGTTGGCCTACGTATTCTTGACCAAAATCTTATTTTCAGTTCTGCAATTAGCAAAAACAAGGAGGCTAGGGTGAAAGCTACTCTCCTTCACCTCCCTGCAGGCCACAACAGCAGGTGTGCCTATTTTCAGAGGTAAGTGAAAGATTTGCCAAATCATTTGGCACATTTCAACTCAAAATGTGCCAAATTACCTGTCAAAGCTAAACAGTCTTTTTAAAAGAAAGATAAACGTCCTTCCATACACATTTGCATGGACCCACAGTGCCATCCAGTGGCTCCTTATGTCGGTCACATGTGTGCAGGGCTCCAGGTGCTTCCCTGGGTTTGGATCCAAGTTGGTCACCTTGCCAAGGCATTGGTTCCTTTGGTGTCCAGAGCCCTTGGGAGTTGGTAGGATGCAATACCTGCATTTGAAATGAGCTATGTTGGAGGAGAGCTGGTGTCAAGACTTGAATGTCATGCTTCCGGTGTTCTGGTGGGAGCATGAGCTGCCTGTAGGATTTTCAAACTAGCAAACATCAATATAACTTCTTCCATTGGATCAACATCAACGAAACCTACTAAAATTCATCCAGATTTTTTGTGTTTAGTCCCTGGGCTTCCTCACTTTCCAGAGAACTGGGCCATCTAAAGAATGGTAACCTACTTTTCTTGCTTTCCACATGGGAAACAATCATCATTTTAAAATTCTCTCCTTGTCTATTTTCTTCCTTAAAATGTCTTTTTTCTTTGTTTGATTTTTTTGTTTATTTTGGTTTTTGTCTGTTTGGTTTTTTTTGTTTTGTTTTTTTTTGTTGTTGTTGTTGTTGTTGTTGTACCAGGCATCAAACTTGGGTCATTGCACTTGTGAGGCAGGAGGCAGAACCACTGAGCTAAATTATCCCCAGCCCTAAAATGTATTTTTAATGGATTGAATTCTTCTTTAAGAATAATACAAGGAGTTTGAAGTCATATAAGCTGGTAGAAAGTAGGTGAAGAAGAGGGAGGGAAGGTAGGAAATGAAGGAAGGAGGAAGAGAAGGAGAGACCAGACTTGATTTTACTGGGACAAACTGAAGATTTAAGCTGATACTGCCTTTTCTAATGGCAGTTTCTATAAACTGTAGAGAAAATGGGGCTTTTGAAAAGAAAATGGATCATACTGTGACAGGCGCGACTATATGTAACCATAAAGCAATATGTTCCTTTTCAGAGAGTAGCTAGTCAAGGCTCATGAGGTGGACCAATCAAAATGTCTCAGAACTGCTGGACACAGCCACCTGCTTGATTCTGAAACAGAGTTCTTACTGAGGAATGTTCCAAAAAGAAAACAAGAATATGAAAAGAAATTGACCATTGCTACAAATAAATTGACTATTTTCCCATTGGCTTTTCCAGCATAGCTTGATGGAGACCTTAAAATGGATCAGCCTCAAAACCTCTGGGCCTGTGGGACCAGATCTAGATATTTCAACTTGTCATTTCTTCATCTTTTAAAAAATATATCCCATGAAGAAAATATAAACTGGTCTCATTAGCAAGCTGTTTCCTCCCCAAATAAATTAATCCACCTGGCTCTAATCTTGACAGCCCTCAGTGGACCTCACCAACTGGGCTGTACCTTGCATTTCTCATTTGGTATTTAATTGTTTTGATATAATATATTGTATGAAATAATGAAAAATAAAGGAACTTACAGATTGTCAACTTGGCTGATATATTTCAAAGTGTTATGCAACTGTGATCAGATCTCCTATTTGAAAATTCTTTGGAAACTGAGTAGTCCAGGAAAACAATTGCTTCGTGATATTCCTAAAGTCATTTAGAAGGTCCCATTTCAACCTCAGAAAAAACTTTTTTAGAAATTATGTTGCACCAACTATTGCTCATTATGAGGGATTCTCTGTGGTTGAATAGTACACACTTTGTGTCGCCTCAAATTTATTCTTTCTTTCTTTTTGTAAGAGACTATTCCTGAATTTAAGTAGTGCATATGGTTGTTCATAAATCTACATTTTATGAGTTATGTGGCTAAATTTTAACTAATGAATAGTAAGCAAATACCTGACATCCTACTTTTGTTTTCAGCTTTAACTGAGTTTATTGGTACATTTTAGGGATACAGCACAATTACATTCATTGTTGGGATCTTGTACCTCTACATGACAAGTCTTGATTCTCATTTTTTCCCCTTACCCCTGCCCTCCCTTCACCCCCTCCTCCCCTCCCCATCTACAACCACTTTATTTACATCTTTTCATCTCACATTTTTTCTTTTCCCTTTTTACCCTTCCCCTACCTGTCCCACCTTCCCTACACCTTTAGCTCCTTTCTTCCCATTTCTCAATGTCAGTAGATTATGTAATTTTATCTGTTTATACAACTTTTAATAAATTGTGTATGTTCCTTATTGTACCAAGTTATCAAATTTCACTTTCTTTATCACCAGTTTCAAGATGGTAGGGTCAATTTGTGCCAAAGATTTTATCATTTTCATATCACTAGGAATTGGGGATTCTTGATAAGACTTGGGAATCAAGTAGATTCCCTTCACCATTTCCTTTAACTATTTAACTATGAAATTATCAAGACAAGTAACAATTTGCCAGATGCTCTGTTTTTAGCAACGTGACACATCCAGTACATGTCCAGAGTACTGAAGTGTTTCAATAACGTTGTTCCTGTCCCATAGTATCACCTAAGATTCTAGATGTCTGCCTAGTTTTGAGATTGTGGCAGTGGTATATGATAATTATGACATTACTTTGTTTTTACTTTCTTGTTATCCTATGGCAAAAGTTCTTTTCCAGGTTTTATCCCTTGATTTATGCATCTTTATATAACTCTGAACTGGGTTGTTTTGTGGAATAAGCCATACAAATACCATTTGATACCTGTAATCATTTAGGAACAAGATAAGTAACATATGATAAAAGACCTTAGCAGTGATTTTTCTGGGTGCACAGAAATTGCCCATTAAAGAGGGCTTGCATGGGCTTGTAATGTGCCATTTTAAATTCTTCCCAAAACTTTCCTGCTTCAGAAATTTTATAGTGAATCTTGGGAATTGTTCAAGAGCTAACTTGTGACACTTTAATGGTACTGATAAAAAAGAAAAGGATCAAAATCGGTTGATATTCACCTTTGCATTCAGATGCATGCAGAAGACCAGGTAGGTAATGTGTTCAGTCTCAGGATGTCACGCCCAGAAGTGTGTATGAGCACGAGCAGCTTAAGCCTCATGGTGAGTGCGTGAAGGATGAACTGGGCTATTCTGAAGTGAAACCAGAGTAAATTCAGTGAGCAGAATCACAGATAATTGACATCAAAGTGTACAATATTAGGAGTCTCCAATTTCAGCTTCACAAATGCAGGCACAAAGACATCCGCCATGACAATCAACTTGTCATATAATGGTACAATGTTATACACCTGTCTGGTTCCTGGAAGAATAATTTTCTTCATCAAATTTGTCAAAATGAGAAATCTATCTGCTTGATGACAGCAGAAACTTTCCTTTGCAAGGGGAATAGCATCCCAGAAAAGTCATTACTCATCTGGGTAAAGGTAGGACCTTGGAAGGAAATTATTTCTCTTGCTAGTACTATTGCTTCTAAAGAGGCAAGACTTATAGTACTGACCCGAGAAGCTTCTCCTAGAAGATGTCTTCATCAAACTACCCACTTTTACTCAGTAGGATAATGTTTATTTTGCTTATAATTATGTCAGCCATACCCACTAAAATTTTAATGACTCATTGTTTTCAAGTATCTCTTCACACTGAGTCCCCATAATAGCTTTATGAAATAGTTATATCTTATTGCCTTAATTCAGCATTTGGGGCCAGTAAGAGATGAGAAATTCATACGCCGCCTTGGGAAACAAAGTGATGTAGACTTTTAAAATATTCTGACTGCTGACCAAAACTATTTACCAACAACTCTCCATTTCTCTCTCTCTCTCTCTCTCTCTCTCTCTCTCTCTCTCTCTCTTCTTTCTCTCTCTGAAGCTTAGCAAATTTCATCTAATGGCTAGTTTTTTCAGCCCAAAGAGGCTGCCCAGCTCCTGCCTTCACATTTGCATCTCAGCCATAAAGTAAGAGATGAAGTATCTGTTTCCTGTCCATTGGTTAAAATCTAGCCATGTAACTTATAAAGTGTAGATTTATGCACAACCGTGTGCACTATTACAATTCAGGAAGAGTTTTTTACTAGAAAAAAAAAGAAGGAAATAATAAGTTTGGGGAGACACTCAAGTGTCTACTATGCATCCACAGAGAATGCCAAGTAGAAATGGCCCCATAGTGAACCTTAGATGGTGTGATACAAACTTAAAAGCAATTTTTTTCTGAGGTTGAAGCAGGACTTTCTAAATGACTTTAGGAATTTCACCAAGCAATTGCTTTCCTGGACTACCTAGTTCCCAAAGAGCTTTCATATAGGAGATCTGATCACAGTTGTATAACATTTTTTAATATATAAAATTGTATGAAAAATGTTTCATAACCTTTGAGCAAAGTGCACACTCCAATTTAACAGAAAGTGTGCAGGCTTACATTAAAATAGGAGAGAAGGGGCACGAGGAGTACATGCCATGAGAAAGCCCACTCCAGAATTAAATGAAGAACCTCGGCTCTATGTTTTTCACATCTTTAATCTTACAGTTCCCCCAGAAGCTTTGCATTTGAAGCCGCGGTCTTGGCTCTCAGTGTGAAATAGGCTACATCCCAGGGCTGCCCACTCTCTTCCATTGGGAGGGCAGTTTCAAAAGAGAAATCCGCAGGCCAAAAGAGAAAGCCTAGTGAATAATGAAGGATGAAGAAAGGTAGAACTGAGAAAATAATTTGTCATGCAAGAAAACAGCTCAGGAAGGGAAAAATGCACAGCCAATGATGGTGGAAGAAACAGAATTCTTTCTTTGCATTCTCTCATCTTCAGGATTTTGGTTTCTCTCATTTCCATGTATATTCATCTCCCTCCCATTTTGATTTTCTGTCTTTTCCCTGGATTCTGAATTATCTCACCTTGCATTTCTTAACTATACCAGGAGCCTTTTTACAGCAACAGTGTATGTGTGCACATGAAAACAGTACTACACTATATCCAGAGGTGATGGCTAGACTCATTCCATTAGAACAGAAAATACTGAGCTTCTCTTTCAGGAGTTTCTCTGGCAGCCCTATGACAAAGCAAAGGGAGCCAAGGGTGGGATAAAATTGTTCCTTTTGCTTAACCACAAGAGCTCTGGCTTCTCATTTCACAAGGCATTGCTTGTTCCACTTGGTGGAGTGAAGTGCATCCCCCACAGCAATTGTGCAATTATACACAGCTCTGCTCTTACAAGGCCCTATGCAGATTGAGCTCATTTATCAACTCTTCACTTATCTAGGATGATTATTTTAAATAAGTAAAATTTACAACCTTTAAATAAAACCAATGGGTTCCCTCACTGACAGTTTGGTCTGAATAAGTTCTCAGGACACAACTCAGCCTCCAGGCCGATGTAAGTGTTTCTCCTCAGCTCTATCTTTCTCTCACTCTGGACCACATCTGTCACTGCTCTCTAGTGCTTTCTTATACAGCAGACGAACCACTCCTACATATCCTTTTAACTATGGAATCCTTTGGAGCGTTCTCTCTCCTGAGTGATTCAAATGCACTAGTGAGTCCACTGCTCCAGCTCCCTCCATGAATATGCCAACAATAACATATCAGCTCTGTAGCTGTACAGTTTGTGCTTCTTCAAATCTTCCAGAACAAGGAGTCCTGTCACTTAAATACTTGTCACCAGAGGATAATGCTGTACCTTCTTAACTACTGAAGAAGAGGAAAAATGTCAAGCATTTTATGAATGCACATCTAGGCCCTATGCTAGGCTAGAAGTTGTTCTAGGGGGTCCAACATATACTGTCTCTACTCTTCGCACTACAACTCCATTAAAAATATGGGAAAGAACAGAAAATCAGGGTCATGTATGCATTTAACTTGGGCTAACTCAAGTATACATGAATTAAATACAATACACAAAATGATATTTCTCAAATAATTTTATATGCTGTACATATTTAAACTAAGTCTCTTATTAAGCACTCACAACATCTATATAATATGCCTGTAATCGTATATTATGATACAATAAAAACACCAGGCATGGGGTTGATCATTACTGAAGAGCACCCAGCTACCTGGCAAACCCCTTTGACTTTTGATTCAGCCATGTCAGAATGCATATTTTTCCATGATCATTACATGAATGGATTTTTTTAGGGGGGGTACTGGGGATCAAACTCAGGACCTTGCACTTATGAGCAGGCAGTGGTACCACTGAGCTAAATCCCTGGCCCTATGAATGGAATTCTTTCTCAGACTTTTTCTTGCCAAATCCATAAGACCACAGATGCCTCCATTATTAGAGGCTGTTGACTGGGCATGCACCAGGAAGGGCATTATCTTTCTGTCTGACAAAATATAGTAATGAATACTTAAATGAGTTATTTAGACATCACTTATTTCTACCAGCCCTGGCATTGTGGCTTGTATGGTAAATATTACCTTAAACCTCATGTGGTCATAGATGGACATTTTCAGAGGAGGCTGGATCTAGAGTGTGTGATGCTGGGATCAAGGGTGTGTGATTACTAAATTGGTCCACTAATTGATTTGACATAGCTCTTGGGAAGGCCTTCCCTGGATATGAGTGCCACCCTTGGGGCGGGCAGCTTGGACAAAATATAAGAGCAGAAAGAGGGCTGCTGCGGTTGCTTGTCACTTGCTACTTCACTGCTTTGCTGCCTGCTTCCCACTGTGAACTATTTCTCCTCTGTGCTGCCTGTCTGCCATGTCACTCTTCCATGGCAGCCAACTGTGGATGAAACCTCTGTGAGCTGAAATAAACTTTTCCTCCTTTAACTCTGTTGATTTCTTTTTTTTTTTTTTTTTTTTTTTTTTTTTTTTTTTTTTGTCCTGGGGATTGAACTCAGGACTTTGAATTTTTGAGGCAGGAGTTGGAACCATTGAGCTGAATCCCTGGCCCTTCCTCCTTTAACTCTGGATGCTGGGTATTTTTTCTCAGCAATGAGAAAAGTAATTGAGAAACTTGGGAAGAGAGAAATGGTCAGCATTTTGTAGCCCACCACTTTGGATACAGAAAAAATAATTTTCCCACTTCTTTCTAGACTCTCATCCTACCTGTACTGCAGCTGGTTTTAAAGAGATGGAACAAATCATCTACCTCTTCTGGCCCTCAATGTCCTTATCTGCAAGATGAGATGGTTGAGCAAGATATTCTTTATTTTTCCTTCTAACTCTAATAGTTTGCAGTTCTTCCGACAAAAAAAAAAAAAAAAAAAAAAAAAAGATTTTCCACAATCACCTGCCCTATGATGGGACCCAAAACTTTTTGGACACATCTTAAGGGGAGGCCTTCCAGCCAAGAGATGGCTCTCCTGCATGACAGTCTGCAGCACTGTCTGATATGTCAAGGAGACTATTGAGACTCTCACCGTCATGAAAGCTATGGCAGTGACAATGTAAAAAACAGTTCTTTCCTATCAAAGCCAAAGAATGCTCCTCCCATTTTCATTGTCTTTCTCTTTTTTTAATGATTTATTTCACATATTTTACACAAAGCTTAAAGAAAGAAAAAAGAAAGGGAAGGAAGGAGAGAGAGAAAAGGAAAAAAGAGAAGGAAGAAAAGAGAGAAAAAGGAAAGGAAAGGCAAGCAAGCAGCCCTCAGGGAAAGATGGAATCTTGTCAAAGGTCAGCTTGTATTTGTTTCTGGGTGTAAGACAGATTCACAAATAGAAAAGTGATGCTCAACGGGTTCAACTTTTCAGACAACCTCTGAATCTGTGCAGGATTTAGTAATGTCTTACACAGCAAAGAGCTCCTTTATCTGCGCTTTCTCTCCATATAACCACAAGGAATCTGAAGACAAAACTTGATAGAACCATTTACTTGCTCCTTTGCCTCCAAGCTGCTCTGGGACCAGATGTTCTCTGACTTCTTTGCACTAATGCATCTCATCAAACCCACTTGATGCACTGCTCTGCCCAGCCTATAACAGACTATCTCCTGGGACGGCCTAAAAGCAGATTATACTCTAGTTCCTTTTTAATTTCCATCCAGATGAAATCCAGTTCAAGGAAACAACAAATACAGCCACAAAAGGTAAAAGCAAATGAGGTTTCTCAGGATGGTAGCCAGCTCCTAGAGGAGGAGAGAAAAAGAAAGAGGAGTTGACTTCACTTTAGTTGACATTAATTGACTCTTTGGGCCTCTAGAAAGTATTTATCTTCCTCTCATAACAACTGGTTCCAGTAGCATCTCTGCCTTAAGATCTCTCTGGATTCTGACCCTCTTCCCCATCCTCCAGAGGTTGGAAGTACTGTACTCTTTCCTTTAGTGGGAGAGAGCTGCAGTGCTCTCTTAGAGCATTTACTACTTCCTGCTGTGAATTTCTACAATGGTAATATCCCCTTCTAGACAGAAAGTTTCTGAAGGAAAGGAATCACTTGAGAATTACCTAGCAAAATTTAATGAAAGTTTATAGATATAGACCAGACATACATATACATGTACTTATAGCTTAGATATAATCTTTTGCAGTGCCTGGGACATGGTAGGAACTTGACAACTATCTGGCAAGACAAATAACGGAAAGGTGAATGAAAAGTTGCTGTTATGGCTTGTATCTAGATGTCCCCCCCAGAGCTTCATGACGTCATAGGTGGGGCTTTTCAGAGATGTCTGCATCTAGAGTGTGTGATGCTGGGATCAATTCATGGTGCAATGCTAGGATTAAGGGTGCTCCACCCAGTTGTGAATGCTACCTGCCCTAAGGGTGGGTATCCTGGATAAAATATAAGGGATGGGAAGAGGGGCAACTGCTATCCTTGCTTGTCACTTGCTGCTTGCTTGCTGTTTGCTGCCTTCTGCCTGCCCTCCTTTCTTATGGACTGTTTAACCTCAATGATGCCCTTCTGCCATGCCACCCTGTTTTGGAGCTAGCCGACTATGGACAGAAACCTCTATGAACTGAGCCAAATAAACCTTTCCTTTTTTAATTTTGGGCCTCAGATGTTTTTCTCAGCCATGAGAGAAGTAACTAAGGCACTTGCTGAATCTATTGCTGGCACCCTTACTAGTCTCCCATCATATGAACTTTTTTTTGCTTAAAGAAATAATTTTCTAAAAGAGAAAGCCAAGAATAAGGGATGAATAACTTCTCCACTGACTTCCAGACCAAACCTGGTGGTGGCCTGGCTGTCACTTCATTGCTCCTTCTACTCCACTCACTTCTTGAATTTGCGAAGTGCAAATTGACTAAGTGGGAAAACAAAGCTCATCCCCCAGCCCCGTGTACTATGTACAAGTATCTCTCCAATGGCAGATTAGAAGTTCAAAATGCCTCGCCTGGCTGCTGACCAGCATTGAAGGTGGCAGCTGACAAGATGGGGCAGCTACAGGGTCTACAGCTGGAGGCTGGTGAGGGAAGAGCTGGGAGCTGATCCTGCTTTCCCAGCATCCCTTCACACACAATCTGGTGGGTTATTGACAATGCTGAGTGATGCGGATGGCATTTATTAGTTTTCAATAGCTGCTATAAAATGAACATCACGCCATCTGCAAAATTAGGATTCAGAAGCAGCCCTGGATATTAAAATATTTGTGGCTGCTTCTGCTATTATATAAGATTTTACATTTTATAGGCTCCTCATGGGACTAGAGGCATAAATTAAGTTACATATTTAGAAGCAGTAAATAAATTTAGAAGAGCAGTGGTACAATTAGTGAATGGACAGAAAATTGCATATGGGAGGAGAAATAGTTTTTCTACACAGTCAGCAGCAAAATGGGATTTAAACATTCTTCTGTCACTATCATTAAGACATTCATAGCAAATATAATATACTGAAACTCATAGGAAGATTTCTTAGAAAAGTGAAAGAAAAGCACATGTATAGATCTATAGAAGAGAGATCCAAAGACTAATGGACTTCCTTTCCCTTACCATTCTGTAGGACTGTGGGACTTGCCTAATTATTCAAAAGCATCCTGCAGCACTATTCAACAGAGTAATTGTCTTGATCAGAAGAATTCCATAGAAAGCATTTCAAGGCCTGATTCTAATGCCACCCAATTTTCTAGCGTAATTACCATATTGTGTCATGTTCTCTTAACCTCACACTCCTAATGAAGACATAATCACACCATGATTCAGTGATGCAATAGCAAATCAGGGTCAATCAGCACTAGTTCAGATTCTCTGGTTTGACTCACAGACCCCTACTGGGCAGGACCATCAACCTTCAGAAAGAGTGGTGTTTAGTGATTGCAGGAGGAGGACAGAGCTCATGGTGTTGCCCTGGCCGTGGTTGAATTGCAAAGAAACCTCAGTTCTTTCATTAGTCTAGAAAGTTCCCGCTTGTGTCCTCCCTGCCACAAGCCCTTAGTGATAGATTACATAGAAGAAAGGTTGTCTTCCATCTTTGCTAGCAATACTACATTGTGTCAATCCATGTTAATTTATGATTGTAATTGTGCCTATGTTTTTGTACAAATGGTTGTTAGAGTGTGATGCTGGCAAAAATCAGTCTGATTCCCCACCTCCACAAGGCTAGCCCTCACAATCACATTGGGGAGACCTGTTAACGGGGCAAGAGGAACCTGTGGGTAACAAGAAATGAATATTTTCAAATTATGAACAACCAGGACAAGGCCATCACCTCTTCCCTAATTCCCTCTCCCAGATCCACTTTTTCCTTCTAACTGCATCCCCTACATGCATCAAGCAACGGCCTAGAATGCTGTCTTCTCGTGATTCACCTTTGAAAGACTGCTGTACTAATTGTAGTGGGAGCCTTAGGAAACCAGTCCCTGACATATCACTGAGCTGAAACCTAATCCAGAGATAGAAGGGGCTCTGGCCTGCTGCTTTGTAGTAGAACAAAAATAATCACGGTAATAGCTTGCTTTCTCCTTGATACCTTTCATTCAATAATGTCAAACAATTTGTACGCAAGTAATTAAGAAAACACTCCTTTGTGGTAAGTTAGTAATTTAGCTCCCATTTTAAAGAGAGACAGAAAGAGGCTTAATGATTTTCCCCAGGGGACAGTGAAGTAGGTAGCAGAAACATTGGGCATGCAGTGATTTGTGGCATAAGATCTCTCATGTTCAGCTCTAATCCCCAATATTGGGCTCACAAAATTGCTTCGGAGCGAGAGTTCATCCTGAGTCTCTTGGGTGGTGTCACTCTGTTCTATTCTCGAGCTGAGCTGCAGTTTTGCCGTGAGACAGCTGCATTTCACAGTTGTTGGTGAATATTTTTGTAGGCTCCTTTTATCACATGATGTATATCATTCCCTTTGCTGGCATTTCCAATCACTGAGAGCAGCAGAACCACGGAATGAATTGGAGGCTATAATTTTTTTGCCCTCATTGATTTGGGAGGAGGGAAAGAGGGGATGGACAGGGGAGAGGCCAAGGTGGAACCTCTTCACTGCACCACAAATGGATGTTTCTTGTCCCACTGAGCTGTTTATTCAACTCCCCATCTTTCCGTAATATCGGCCTCTGCAGCCTCTCTGGCAGGCCTGACTTCTTCTGTCCTCAGAAAAACCTAGTACATAGACCAAGATGGACAAGCGAACCAGGTGACCAAAGCATGGGGCCCTGGTCTCTATCTACATGAACTTTCATCACTTCTGTTCATGAACCCTGCAATTCCTCAGGAAGAAGTTTTGCATAATTTCAAAAAGGTGGTCATTATTTTTAATTATACTTTTTTTTGGTACTGGGAATCAAACTTGGGTCCCTGAACTTCTGAGTCAGGAAGTGGAATCACTGAGCTAAATCCCTGGCCCTTATAATTATAATTTTATGTTGAAATGCTGTGTATATTGAAGCTGTTGTTATTGGAAGATATGCCACTATATTTCTATCTCATTCATATGAAATGTAAGCTGACAGAGGAGAAAAGACAATTATTAGCTGAGTGTAAATGCATTTTTCACTGTGAGGCAGAGCAAGAATTTGGAGAATATTGGGTGTTAGGTATAAAATCTCTTTGTGAAATACACAGAGAGGGAAGATGGAATTTATTGTTGCTATTAAAATAGTTGTTAGTACTCTTGAAGGTAACTATGAGTTGTGTTCTTAAATAACTTCAATAATTATACCAGTAATTAGCGCAGGTAGGCTCACATGAAAGTATAAACATGTGAGTAGATAAATACGTTGGCAACTACATCAATAAAGCACTATGCAAACATAAACTGCTATATAAATGCTAATTAATTACATAAATAGGCGTACAGGATGGAATGGTTATTCATATTACTGCAAAGATAAACAGGATGCACACACAGGCAGTGCATGCAGTTCAGGCTGCTCTCCACCTCCCCACCTCCCATTTGGTGAGGAGCTCTCCAGCCTTCTCTCATCCAGTCCAAAAATCACTAGCCATTTCGACCTACTGAATACTTCAAATCTTGCTAGTCCCAAATGAAATGTGCTGAGAGCTAAAAAGCAACACCAGATTTTGAGGGCATAATGTGACTATCCAATTAATAATTTTATATTGATTATAAATGGTAATGATAATATTTTGGAACCAGAGTTAAAGTATATTATATTAAAATAGGCTGTTTCAATTCTGTCTGTAGCTTGCACATTGCTGTTCTGGACTGTTGAACCTGAGTTCATGGGAGCTCAAGAAGAAGGGGAAAACAAGAGTAGTGATTGGGCTTTCAGGCCATGCTGTGTTTCTGTGGCCTCTTTGCCTATGAACTATCAGGGAAAATAAGCCACGGCTGCTTTTCCACACTGTGATGGATGACAGTGAGCAAATCTGTCAGGCAATCTCGTCAGCCTGGGAGGGACAACTTTTGATACCAGATATATTAAAATACAGAGAGCCGAGGCTTGCTAGGATATTTTGGCTGCCTATCTGCAAAGTTGAAAGAAAGCAAACCACAGGTTTATCGTGGGCCACTTCTGGTTGGCACCTGTCTGGCCTCAAGACCTGGTAGTTAATTATTCATGAGGGGCAAAGAGAGGTGGGGACAAACAAGAGGGACACTGGCCTGGGAGGAGAGACAGGAGAGCTCCTGAAAGCAATTTGTCTCAAAATTCGCCACACACTGCGCTTGCAGGGCACCTATTGTCTTGAATGAGGAGGATTTACAAGAATTCATTAGCATATCAGCCAGTATAGTGTTTGTTAGATAAAGGCTGACAGTTATTACAATGAACTCTAGTTATGTCTTTCATCTTTTCTAGCAATACTACATGTGTCAATCTGTAACCCAGGTTATGATGTTTATTCCTGTTCGTGTGGGTTACTTAAAGCACTTAAATGTCTATTTGCAAGTTGATTTCATAAATTTGTTTACTAAATTCAAAAAGTTCTAACCTCAAGAAGATACAATTAGCTAGATTATAGTAACTAGTGCAATACTATACAATTGTGTGCAAATATAGTAACCCAAGATTAATTTGTTAGAAGAATATAATAGATTTTAAACTATTGAATCCCTTTCCAACTTGGAAATGGTGAATTAACAACCTGTATGGAACCAGAATATCACATCCTCCTTTCAAAATGACAGGTCCTGTGGCTCAGAAAAGACCTTTTAAAGGTCCACCTTTCTCAGAAATGTTCATCTTCCTGGGCTTTTAATGTTCAGGCAGTCCAGCCTCACTCTGATCCTATTTTGACCAGTGAGGCATCGAAGACCCAGAAAGGAAACCAATTTGTCCAAGATGTCACAACTCCTCAGGGATGGCACAAGACTGGAAAACATCACTAGCCAGGCCAGTGCTGATGCAGAGCTGGAGTGCTGGGGGAAGTTCCCATATGGCCAGCGAGCGTCTAAGTGTCACAAGTGGAGCTGGGAAACTGTGAAATGTAGTCTACCCTCTTCCCTTGACAAGTATAACTTCCTAAAAACCAGCAAACCAGCTCCAACAGCAGAAATCTTGGACATCTCTGTGTAAGCACTATGTGATGCAGAAGGGAGATGCAGGCTCAGGAGAACATGTTTAAGTGGCTCTGCAGAGTAGCCAGAAGAGCACGGGAGCTGGGTCCTCTAAAGCACAGCCTGGCGGGGCCCTAGGACCATCATTTAAGAAAATTCTCCTCTTACCCTGATTCTTAATCCAGGGTGTCTTTTCTGTATTGTAACATTCCTCTCTGAACAATTAAATGTACATAGAACCCTATTTTACTCCAATAATAATTATTATTTCTGACAAGGGAAGGAGTTTGTGTCTCAGAAAATAGCACCAAAGGAAAAAAAAAAAAAGAATTAGAGTTCTAATTTTCTTGTTGTGTGCAGGTCTCATTGCTGCCCTACATCTTCTCCTGTCATTCTACAAACACATATGTGTACACACACACACACACACACACACACACACACACACACACACACTGTGCATACCCGGATAACTATGGGAAGAGATGGGAATGCCCCAAGAGGCACAGTAATCACTCTCTTTCCTGTCATTTATTTGTTTGTTTTGAGTCACTAGAACTCTACTGATTTGCATGATGTTTTCATAAATTTGCATAGTGCATTCAAGAGGACTTCTCTCTCCTGCATCCCTTTACTGCTGCAGAAATGTGGCCAGTTCTCCCTGTGCTGCAAGGCTTACAAAGGGAGACTTTATTTCCATAAACATTTATTACAATGGAGTGTCTAAATGCTACAGAGCATAGAAGGATTTTCTTTCAATTAAAGTACCAGTGTGAGGAATTTTTATAAAGCTATCCTTTTCTTGGTGTGGTCATTGGGCAGCTAGGAAGCCTGAGAGCCAGTGCTGAAGGGAGGTAAAGAATGTCTTGCTCTGGGAGGGGTATTTTTAAATGATCCATCTGGAACAGACTCTAGAAATCCTCTCAGCCCCTTCTGTCCTCTGGGTCTCTGAAGTCCTGCTCCCTTACACACCAGAACTCCCATAGTAATGCTGCCAGCAATGCTGGGGACCACTGCCCATCGGGCTTGGTGTGGGATCCCTGGTCCCTAAGTAAGGCTTGAAAAACTGTGTGAAATGTTCCTGTTTTGGTTTCATTTTTGGAATAATGACCACACTGTGCAATGCCACTTGATTCTAATCACTCAAAGTAATTCAGAAAGAGTGTTTTCATATAGGAATGCGATATTGCAACTCTTGTTGAAAATTAAATCATATGTGCATAGACCTCATTGCCTCTTGCATAATGGACTATATGCAGTCCCTCCCTGCCTCCCCCCAGTCTAATAAGTTATCCATTTACCTTTGGCATGTTCCTTTTATCCTTCAACACTGCGCCATTCACAGACTGAAAAGGCAAGAGAAAGGGGTCAGCTGTGGGACTTGAGTCCTCATGGTTCTCCAGCCTCTGCATAAGGAATGGCAAAAAAAAAAAAAAAAAAGAAGAAGAAATGAAAGTTTACCTGTGGAAAGGTAAAGAAAAACATAGGAAATGTCCTTTCTCCAGGCCATTGCTGAGAGCTAATATGGCATGAGGGTATGAGTTGTGGCTCCTTTCCTGTGGAGAAGTGGGAAGTCTATGGGCCTGAGACTCAAAAGGACCTGGGAAATTCCTACTCCACCATGTAACAGCTCTGTGGTCTTGCTTAGGAAAACTGGTACAACAATACTGCAAGATCCCTGCTTACCACAGAGAAACTGAGAAGATTAAATCATTGAATGTATGATTTTTGAGAGAAACCAAGTTTGGGCTTTTTGAGATTGGGTCCTTTATACTTATCATTGCCTTTTGCAAGGGGATGGAAAAGGAACTTGAACTATAAAGTATATTTTTGTTTCTTGAGTCGATCCACAAACGTTTCTGGACTTTGTACTGTGTGTTCAGCCTACATTATGTAACTATGGAATAGAAATGTACTTACTGCCCCAGTCTTCCTCTGTCATGGACTGCTAAGCTCCGAACAAGCTTCATTCACTTAAGTGTTTATCTTTATGAATAAAAGCAAATCTATGCAGAACAATGTATCTCAACACACCATTTTGAAATTCCAAAGACAGTGATTCAACTGCTCATGTCAGGTCTTTATCCTATTCCATCTCTCGTGATTTAACCCAATGGACACTTGTTTGTCTATAACTTATTTGGCTGTTGAACCAATTTAAACAGTTCCTCTTCCCTGGAGTACCCACTTCTCTTAGCTTTTCTCATATTAGTCTCTGTTTCTGTTTTACTCATCCTCTCTCTCTCTCTCTCTCTCTCTCTCTCTTTCTCTCTCTCTTCCTTTCTCTCCCTCTCTCTCCCCTTTCATTGTCTGCCCACTTTCCTGCCTTCCTGCCTCCCATTTGTCTGTATGCTCCCATAGGTGATTTTATCATTCCCTATGTTTAACTCTGTTATATTTTATTTTTTTTCTTTTTATTGAGTTTACTGGTACAATCTAGGTATACAATACAGTCACATTCATTACGGGGATCCTGTACCAAGTATATTATCCCATTACTGGATACCTGTACCAAGACAGGTCTTGGTTCTCATGTTTTCCTCTTGTCCCTGCCCTCCCTTCACCCCTCCTTCCCTCTCTGTTATATTTTAATAAGTATCAAATTTTTTCCGTAAAGTTTACTGATACATTTAAGGCAAACAATACAGTTACATTTATCATTGGGATCTTGTATCTTTACATAATATATCCTGGTTCTTATTATTTTTCCCCATTCCCCTGCCCTCCCTTCACCCTTCCCTATTTACAAAGACTTTGTTTCCATTTTTTCCTTTTTTTCATAGTTTTTCCTTTCTCCTACCCTTCCCACTTCCCCTTTAGCTATTTTCTTCCTGTTTCACACTATCAATTATACCATTTGAACCTTATTTACACTTAAGTGAAATAAATAGGACACATTTGAGTAAATAGTGAATAGTGTCTCTGGTGTGAAAAAATGAAAAAATATCAAATTTATAACCACAGCTCATACTTCTCAGATGCACATTAACATATCCAAATGCTGAGTTCATGTTCTTTATTTGAATATTTCAGAAATTTCTAAATTTTTAACATTCAAAAATAGAAACCTTCTTGCCAGGTAGAGGTACATTATCCCAACAATGAATGTAACTGTACTGTATCTCTAAAATGTACCAATAAACTCAATAAAATTAAAAAAAAATAGAAATCTTGATTTCTAGTCTCCAACTTGCCTTTTTTAATTTCCACATATCTTCTCTATATATTCACCCAGACCTGGAGTCAAAACCTTGGGGTCATCCTTTATTCTTACTTCCCTGCATACCCAATTTCCAATCTATTGGCCAGTGCTGTCAAGTAAACTAAACATGTATCATGAACCTGTGTCTGTCTCCACCACGACCACCAGTCTGACCAACCATCATCTCTCACTTGCCCTCCTTCACACCACTCAGCTGGTCTCTTTCTTTCCACTTTTGTTTCACACAGTTCATTTTCCACATGGCAGGAGAGTAAATTATAACATATCAGATCAGCATCAAACATAAACTGGTTCATATCATTTCCCTGCGTAAAACTTTTTAACAGCTTTCTTTTACTGTAGAATAAAATCTGGTTTCTATACGGACTACTTACTGGGCTACACATTATCAGGTCTCTAACCTCTCACCTCCACTTCATCTCATCTCGTGTCAAACTGTCCACTTCCTCAGGGATTTCTAACCATTCTAACCACTTCTTAGTTCTTCAAATGTATCCAGCTCTTTTCTGATTCAGCATCTTTTCATGTCATAGTTTTACCTATCTATAGCATATTTCCCTTTTAATCCTTTGCAATTAAATGTTTAAATCCTACTGCACAAAATTCTTACTTTCTCTTCTACCATTATGATCTAATTTGTGCAGCAAATTAGTGGGAAATGGAATACACTTTTTACTATGTTGAACTCTAGAAGGGATTTGGGGGAGTAGAATTTGATAGGTCACTTTGAAGAGATTTATGGACTCTTGATACATGAGTTTGATACACCAATAAACAAAAAATAAAATTTTCTAGGCTTTATTCTATCTTCTATCAAATGTAGAATATACTAAACATTTCTAACAGAATAAATCTCAGAACACCAGACACATTTATGTTATTTCACACTGTACAAAAGGTCCTCAGAAGATTAAAGAAACTGCCAAAGATTGTGAAACAAAAATCAGCAAACCTAGGATTGCATTCTCCACAGCCCATATTCTCATCCACTGTTTGACTCTAAAACTGTTTACATTTTTTACTTTCTTTTCTGGCTGCTGGTTAGCTGTCTTTGCTGCCATCCACACTTGGTGCTCTTCTTCCCACATGCACCTGGAAGGGGGCACATTTTTGTGTCATGATGAAGTCTAAACATGGCTATCTTTGACAGAGTGCTCAGGGATTGTTACAGGTGGAGGAATGCCCGTCTTATCCCTGTCTAGAAGGAATGAACTATGCAGTGTTCAGCTGAAAGCCATCCTGAATGGTCTAGAACTCTATCTTCTTACTTTACATATGAGAAAACCAGAGAAGTGCATAGACTTGCCCAAGGCCATATAGCCTCACAGACAAGAGCCAGAACCAGAACTCAAGTCTCCTGACCCCTAGTCCAGTACAGTGAGATCAAGATGATATTCAGGATTCTTTAGAAAAATTGTCTAATGTGAATATTTTGTAGACTGCACAATAAATAATATGCATTTACAAAAGCAATGTAAATATTTTATAGGCTGAGGCAACACTGTCAATTTTGGAATTAACTCTATAGTACCAAAGCAACGCGGCCCATGCAAAGTCAGCTGCAATAACGGGAGTCTGGCAGCCATCCTTACAACCTGCTTGCATTTTCCTGCAGTGGTAGAGTTCAGACAACACATTCCACTTGTACAACTGAGTGGGGAAAAAGACTGAGCAAAGAGACTGCACATCCTGAGGGATGTGAGGCTGCCTCCAGGGAATGAGGCTCTGGCCACTCTAAAGGACCCAGACTAGAAATGCCACTGATGGCCAGGCCTCTCAGGCCACTCTAGGGTGCTATAGTCTCAGCGGCAGGCATCCAGAAGTCATGCCTTCAGCTCAATGTGAAGGTGTGGGAAACCATACCACAGCTTCGGAGAAGGGAGCCCTGGATCTCTTAATAACCACATGTAGGAAAGTTTCAGCTGGTGAGGAACCCACTCTTCTGGGCTCTGAGTGAGAGGGGAACCTCTGTTGTACTTGAGCCATTGAGTATTTGTGGTGTAAGTGTTGCGCTTACACTACCTCAACTTGCCTGTCACCAACTCAGAGGTTCTCCTTTGCTGTACTGTGCTGCAATTGCCTCTCAGCTATTGTACAAGCAGTACCACCTTTAGAAGAAGGTAAATCTGGTCCAAACGGTTGGCTTCTTCCTAGGTATATGATCTTGAATAAGTCACAATCACATAATCATTGCAAATCAAGGATTTTATATCTTACATTTGCCTAATGGTATTACGTAAAGAACAAGTAAGGTAAAACATATAAGGAGCCAATCAAAATGACTATATGATAGATCTGTAAAAAATATAGTTCCCCCTCCTAATTCACAAGTGAGCCCTGTCAAATACCAAAACATCACTGTCTTTCTAGAAAGTCATCTATTGCTGTCAGGATGTTTGTTTCCTTCTATATGGTGACACGTTCCCAACAGTTTCAGGGAAGCTGGGAATTAATAATGTATTGAGAGATAGAAGGTAATGTTCTTCAGGCATCGGCCAGGTCTCAGTCATCTTCCTCTTCCTCACAGCCTGATCTTGTGCTGCAGGTTAATGAAACACGGTTCTGATAGTGCAGACATGGCTTAACAAATGTCTTCATATCAGTTTGGATGATGTCAGGGCTGACGTTTGAAATGATAGATTAGATAAATGGCACAGAGCTGTGAACAGGAAATGTTTCTGCTGGTGCTGAATTCCGCTCAACCATGACTCCACACCAAGTTCTTCCCTTGAGTAATTGATAAGACTTGTTTAAACTGGGAGATCCAATTAGTTACTGAAAGTCTCCTCTTGAAAGCAAGTTTGCCTATCTCCCAGAAGTCTCTCCCATTAGGAACTGCCCAAGGGAAGTGTTAGTTCCAAGGAGACTCACAACACTTTCCAAATGAGGAACAGGAGAATTAGAAAGCCTGGTCAAGCTGCTATTGCTGTCACTTCTCGTTGATGCATTGTGTGTCACTGCTGATTGTGAGGCCTTCCCCGTGCTACTTATTCCTTGAGTAGTAATAACCCTGCTGGTCCAGACACCTGCAGACACATGCTGATGAACAAACACTTGTTATAGTTAGAGGTCTCTAATTTCATCAAGAGGTTTGATGCATTGATGAGATCAGAATTTCATGGTACTTTTAGGAGCTGACAGAAACAGGAGGCGAGGCCTAGTTGAAGGGAGCAGATGGAGGGGGCATGACCTTGAGGACTATCTGCAGTCCCCAGCCCCTTTCTTTCTGGCTCTTTCACTCTCTTTTTCTGCTTCCCAGCTGTCATGAAGTGATCAGCTTTCCTCCAGCACACCCTTCTGCCATTATGTTTCTGCCTCACCACCAGCCTAAAAACAATGGAGCCAGTTAACCATGGACTGAAACCTCTTAAATTGTGAGCCAAATAAGCTTTTCTTCCTTTGTTTATCTCAGAAATTTTATCATAATGATGAAAAGCTGATATGATGCTCAATCCCTATCTGGATTACTAGAGAAGTCTGACCACAGTTTATATTATGCTAGAACCAAAACTCTCTCACCAAAAGAAGAAAAAGAAGGAGGAGGAGGAGGAGGAGGAGCAGGAGGAACAGGAGGAGAAGGAAGAAGAAGGAGATGGAGATAGATGGAGGAGGAGGGAGAGAGCTCCTGATAGTGAGATAGTTTCCTCATCTATACTCTCCCATCCTCCTGATAAAGTCTTCCTCAGGGTCACTGCTTTGTTACTGCTCTTGCCCCCTGGCCTTGAGTGTGTTTGCACCAGTTATAAGGGTACTACCTCTCAAATCCAAATTTGTCCTCATCACTTGTGGTAATAGAATGCAATAATACAATAATGGGGTTGGAGCTTGTGAATATTCTCCATTTTTAGGCAGAACAATTTTTCTCTCTTAGTAGAAGGCCTTGCCAAGGACTCCAGATTGAGAAAGTGTCTCTTTCTGGTTTTGATGTCCTTTGGGGGGGCTCATGCAGCTCATTTTCTTTCTTTCCTTACTTTTTTCTTCCTTCCTTCCTTTCTTTCTCTTTTTGTCTCTTTCTTTCTCTTTCCTTCCTTTCTCTTTCTGTTTACTCTGTCTCCCCTTTTCTCCTCTCCCCCGACCTCCTCTCCTCTCCTCTCTTTGTCTGCACTCTACCTCCTCCTGCAGTACACCATAGTCAGCAGTATGCGGGAGCTAGCATCCTTCCTATAGTGCAGCTCATTTTCTTTCTTTCCTTACTTTTTTTCTTCCTTCCTTCCTTTCTTTCTCTTTTTATCTCTTTTTTTCTCTTTCCTTCCTTTCTCTTTCTGTTTACTCTGTCTCCCCTTTTCTCCTCTCCCCCCACCTCCTCTCCTCTCCTCTCTTTGTCAGCACTCTACCTCCTCCTGCAGTACACCATAGTCAGCAGTATGCGGGAGCTAGCATCCTTCCTATGGTCAGCTTCCTTCTAAAACCCCCCACTGGTGGCTTCCAAGTGAAATGCTGGCAATGAGACACAC
>NW_022900913.1:46755441-46771045 GCF_012274545.1 Fukomys damarensis
AACTCATATCTGTGAGCAATCCTTTTTCACTTTGGGGTGACCAAGGGATTTTTAGTTTTACCTGATTCTTCAATGTTTATACTTTTACTTTAGAATTAGAGCAAAAGGGAGAGGTGTACTCTGCAGAGAAAATTTGAATTTTGCTGCAAAAATGGAGGAGCAAGAGCTTTTAATTTAGTGCTGAAACATCAAAGGACCAGCCTTGCAGAGGTTGAGAGTGCATATGAAGAATGTAGAAAAAAGGCACGGAAGGAGCTCATATTAAGAAGTGGGCAATTTAACTTCAGAGTTGTGTGGTTTGACTGTGATGCGTATGACCTGGCGTGTGAGACACTGAGGGATGACAGCATGATGAGGTCACCTGACAGAGAGCTGCTGAATAATTGCAGCAGTGTTGGGTAAAGGCTGCTAGCAAAAACACGATCATTCTGGGAATGCACTTTATCACCTAGACCATCTGCTGGATGGTTTAGAAAGTGGAGGACCATTTGCTAAGTGACAAACTGATGTCAGTTTATTCTAATGTTCAACAAAAGAAGAACTCCGCCAAGCAGCAGACAATAACAACAGACTATTTTGTCGCTTTTCATCAAGCAATTTGTGTGATGTTTTGAGTCCCTGCAGTATTATTCTTGCATTATGTTTATACTTTGATAGCATCTGTAGCACAGGGAATGTGTCCCTAAATATTGAATGTCATTTTAAGTAAATTGTTGTTCATTAAACCCATTGTAGACACTGTTTTGCCTGGATTTGTTTTAGCTATTGTTGGGAATTCTCCATCATTTCTTCCATCTCTCCTATCATTTCACGTTCAGGCACGTTGCCACAAACACCTGACAATAGACAGACTATGGGTATATCTTATGGTGATGCACATAACTCGGATTTCACATTACAGCTGGGCCTCTTGGAGCTCTAGACACGTAGTCTGCATTTCTTAAAGCAGAAACAGAGTGCTTAAAAATTCCATAGGCTCTATGTGTGCCTTTATCTACGTCTCTGAGAGTATGTCCCTCTTCTGCCCTAAAGGATGGGTATTGCTTCAAACTGGCTAACTATTCCTCAGTGCTCTGATCAGTATCACTCTTAGTCACACCTATTTCTACATGGTGCATATACAAATGATAATTGTCACGCAGGATGCTTTGGCTTGATCTTTCACAATTTTCTTTTGTCTTTGTACCAATTCACCTCTATATAGCCTATAATATCAAGTTTACAAGTAATTTGAGGATAAAGTGTTATGTTTAAGTAACTGTGCAAGTCTGCTTTCTTCTCCAATCCCTTTTTCCCCTAAAGTTCAGATTAGCTATTGTGCAAATTGGAGCAATCATGACAGCATGCTGAGATTAACTGACTGACAAGGTCCTGCACACAGGCTATTCAAACTTTATACTGACTGTGCTGGTCTCTGGGTCATTTGGACCATGGGACTCGTGCTGTCTTCCTGGATCATACCCACTGACCTCACTGTCACACCATTGTGAGTGAGTTGGGCCTTGAGAGAAATACTGTGAAAATGTCACAGCGGCTTATTGAGAAAGGGTGCTCAAAGCCAATCCCCATTCATTACAAATGCCTCAAGCTGAGAATCCCTGAAAATGCCACCCAGCCTCAAGACATTTTGCCCCAATCTAAAATCTGTCCTAACCTGCAGTCTTTACATGAAGAAGAGCAAGCCACAGTCTTTGAATCTAAAGAACCCATACTGGGGTGGAGGCTGATTTTTTTGAATTCTTTACTTATTCCAGCTAATAGTCCTTTGTCTGAGGAGCAGCCAGTAAAAATTTTTTCCCACATTATAGGTTGTCTATTAGCTCTGTTGCTGGTTTCTTTTGCAATGTTGAAGCATTTCAATACGATGAGATCCCAATTGTTGATTCTTTCTGCTAGTTCCAGTACTACTGAGGATTTGTTCATAAAGTCTTCTCCTATGCCAATGTCTTCCAGAGTTCCGCCTATCTTATCTTCCAGCAAATTTAGTGTTTCTTTCTTAATATTTAGATCTTTAATCCACTTTTAGTGTAGTGCATGGTGAAAGATAAGGGTCTAGTTTTAATCATTGGCAGGTTAAATTCCAATTTTTCCAACACCATTTATTAAAGAGGCTGTCTTTCCTGCAGTGGGGATGGTTGGCTCCTTTGTCAAAGATGAGGTAGCTGAGATTAAAAAATGGGAATCTGAAATGAACAGACATTTCTCTGACAAAGAAGTAAAAACAGCAAGTAAATATATGAAAAAATGTTCCATATCACTGATCATTTGAGAGATGCAGATGAAAACAATACTGAGATTCCACCTCACCCCACAAAGAATGGCTACTATCAAGAAATCACACAATAACAAATGTTGTCAGGGTTGTGGGGAGAAAGGAACCCTTCTCCATTGTTGGTGGGAGTGCAGACTGGTGCAACCACTATGGAAATCAATATGGAGATACCTCAAAGAACTAGGTTTAGAGGTTCCATTTGAACCAGCCATCCCTCTGCTGGGTATCTTTCCAAAAGAATTAAAAGAATCATATCAACCAAAAAAAAAAAAGAACCCATAATAGGATGCAGGATATTGTAGATCACTTCATATCCCATGCTGGTCTGGCCTGACCACATTATGGAAAATAATGAATGCAGAAGGGATATCTGAAACAAGCAGGTTTTTTAATAACCCATTGGAGTAAAGTCCAAGAACTAGTATAAGAATATGTCACTTGATATCAAGGAACTTGATCTTTTGCAAATCAATAAATTTTGTGTCCCTGGAGTTGTGCCCCTCCTAGAGTAAGTACAAATAGTCAATAAATACATGACAAGATGTTCAACATTGCTGACCATTAGAGAAGCACAAATTAAAACACTGAGATTCCATCTTACTCCAAAAAGAATGCCTATCATCAAGAAATCAAATAATAACAAATTCTGGTGAAGCTATGGGGAAAAAAGAATCTTTTTACATTATTGATGGGAATGTAAGATACTACAACCACTATGGAAATCAGTATGAAGAGTCCTAAAAAGACTATAATTCCATGCAACTCAGCTATTCTCCATCTAGATATCTTCTCATAAAAGTTAGACATCATATACAGTGATACCTGCATACCTATGTTTGTAGCAGCACAATTCATAATAGCTAAATCCTAGAAGCAGTCTATATATCCATCAACAAGTAAATGATAAAGAAAATGTGGTTATACATAATAGAATACTACTCTGCCATCATGAAGGATAAACGAGTCATTTTTAAGAAAACGGATGTGCTTAGAGACCATAATGTTAAATGAAATGTTAGACCCACAAGCTTCTCTTACATGAGAAACTCAAAGTATAAATAAAGGACAAAACAAAATATAATAGAAAATAATAGGAATAATAATAGATTACAGGAAATAGTAGATAGATTTTTTGCAAAGGGGAAGAGGATCTAGAAATGAATGGGAGATTGAGGAGGAGAAAGGATGGCTATGAAAAAAAAAGAAATAAGATAAATTATTTACATGTACCAACTCCTCAAGAATGTGATCAGTATATGTTGCAAACACACACCAATAAAAAAACTAAAATATAGAAAAAATCAGAGGCCTGAAAAAAAAAGAGAGACATTTAGATTTTGACATCATTTAGATTCCATTCGGATAAGTCAGGAAGTTCTGGTGATGTGCTTCACTCTGAATATCATTTGTACAAAGACCCTGCAACGTGTCATCTGAAAGCTCCAAACTCCAGTCCTAAAATAGTAATAGCTAATGCTCCTTAAATTCTTTCTATAACCAGGCACCAAGCTAAGCTGCTGTGGGGGAATATGTCACAAACTCCTCAAGGAACCCCTCTAAAGGAGATATTTGTGGTTTCATTTTATAAATGTTAAAAGTAGGGAATAGAATGA
The DNA here is from genome assembly GCF_012274545.1 of Fukomys damarensis. NCBI lineage: Eukaryota > Metazoa > Chordata > Mammalia > Rodentia > Bathyergidae > Fukomys > Fukomys damarensis. The sequence goes on from NW_022900913.1 coordinate 46,759,327, forward strand.
TGTGTTAGTTTGCTTTTTGTTGTGACAACAGACTGGGAAATTTATAAAGGAAAAACATATTTCTCATAGTTTTGGAAGCTATAAATGCCAAGATCAAAGGGCTAGGGCCGGGTATTTAGCTCAGTGTTGCAGCCACCTGCCTTGCAAGTACAAGGTCCCAAGTTCAATTGCCGGTACCAAAAACAAAATCAAAAACAAAAAGCAGAGGGCTGAAGCCTTCGTGACCTAATAATCTCTTAAAGGCCCCACATCCCAATCTTATTTCAATGGCTATAAAATTTCAATGTGAGTTTTAAAGGGGACATGCAAACTGTAGCAAAGGATTAATTAACATGCCCAGTGTTGCTCTGGGCTGGCAAATTACTACGCCAAAATTTACTCTTAGATAATCTAACTCTAGTATCCATATGCTCATAGCTATTAAGGTGGCCTTTTACACAGCTGCACAATATCACAGGATATTTGATTATTCCCAGGCTTTTGATTTATTTTAGAAAATTCACATTATTGAATGATGAGTTATAGACTGGTAAAAATCTGAATTCTAACACTCACATATTCAATATCATAGCTTTAGAAGAAACAGGAATGGGGGGTGAGAATCACAGTAAGTCCTACAAATTGCTTTCAGCCAAGACCTGTCTCTTTAGGCTTCCCACTTCCCTCTTCTCTCTGCTTTTGCTTATTTCAAGATTAATCTCATAGCTTAAAACCACAGGTATCAAAACAAATCCAAAAGTCTTCTAAATTAGCTACAAGTGTAGTTGTGTTTTAGGACAAAGATCTGAAATATATTTGACTACCATCCACCCTCAGGAGTGGACTCAGTACCTGCTTGGCTTCTCATTTTCAATTCTAGATATTTATCCAGAAGGAGTAGACCTTCAACAAAACCATTATTTATTGTAAGAGTCAGACAAGTTCTCTGTAAAGTGTTCTATATAAATATTTCAGGCTTTTTCGTCTGTGAGGTCATTGTCGTAACTACTCAAGTCTGCCACTGTAAACAATATGTAAATAAGTGAGTGTGGAGCCTGGGTTCCAATAAAATTCATTTATGATACTGAATGTTTGAGATTATATGATTGTCAGGTGTCCTGAATTATTACTCTTCTTTTGATCTTTTCCCTAACTACTTTAAAGTGTAAAAACCACTCAGCACATTAGCCAGCTCTCTCAAGCTGACAGAATACCAGCAACAGATGACACAGGGAGAAGTTCCCTTGGGCAAAGGCCCCTGTGTGAAGTCTATTCCACTCTCCCGAGAGCCACATGCCTCCCCTGCAGTACGACATTTGGTATTGAGGAATGGTGGAGGAGGAGAGTTTATGGATCTCTGTTCTCTTAGCCCTACAGTGAGCATATCATTATAGAGGGGCCATCCCAGACTAAGATAAGTACAGAAATGCTTGCGGTAGGAACAAATGCTTCTCTGCCTTCCGACTCTTTGTGTTGGTAACCCTGACAGTAGGAACTGCAAAGTTGTTGTCTGCCAGACTAAGATTCCATGAATCACAGTTAATATTAATTAGCATCTTTGAGAAAGTTCCCTGTGCTGTTTGCCATGGAATAATCCTCACACTGGTGATAGCAATTAGCAATTCATGTTCTCTTTCCCTTAAAAAAAAACAGCTGTGTTTGAAACTGATGTGTGTTTTACAGGTTAGTTATCATTTGCTATAAAACAAAAGAAACAAAATACAGAAGTAAATGTGGGCAATTCCAGTCAAAGTTGTCTTGTAGTGGAAGGACATAGGGGTAGGGGTCCTGATCTTTTCTAGCATGTGGCAGAGAAGTAAAATTTAAATATCAGAAAGAAGCCAGCAACTCAGCTGCTGACACCCGCAGGCATGACCTTACCAATTTAGGGCACAGAACCTACTGGCTTTCTATTTAACATGGTGCTATGATTTAGATCTAAAATGTCTCCCAGAAGCCTCAGGTGTTCAAATGTAGTGCTTTTGGAAAGTGAATGAATGGATCATGATCAATTTATCAGTGGATAATATATTCAGGACTTCAGAGCTGAATGTGCTGTTAGGAGGTAGGATCTGGCTGGAAAGGGGTAAGTCAATGGGGGCATGACCTTGGAAGGTTTATCTCCCTTCCTTTGCTTTCTGCTTCCTATCTGCCATGATGTGGGCAATTTTTCTCCACCAGACACTTCCACCCTGCCTTTTTGCCTTGGAGCCAGCTGACTACAAATTGAATCCTCAAAAAACCATGCACCAAAATAAACCTCTCCTCCTTTAAATTGTGGGTGTTGGGTATTGTGCCGCAGTGATGGGAAAATGACTAAAACATGTGCCTTTGCCTGAGAGCTCACCCTAGCATCCTGACCCATGAAACACACTGGAAGTGCTGGCCCCCAGAAGCAGCCTTTGACTGACTAGCAGGGATTGGTCCATAAATACCCCAACTACTTCACCTCTGGAGTGGGATAACTGTAAGGCAAATGTCCTACACTACTCCCGGGTCTAAAATTCCATTGCCCTGAGTAGGAATTGGGCTAGTACACAGCATTGTTGGTTGCCTTCCCCACTCCCCTCCAATTCTGTTTCACCTTTCCTAGTAAATTATTTGCTTTTAAATTCCTGATCAGGATCCACTTCTGGGAGACCCAATCTAAAACTGCAACACTAAAACCAGCATGTCTGGTAAGTGGGGCCAAGGGCAGTGATTTCCTCAATACAAGTCATAACATCCTGACATACTAGGGGAAGAGCAAACAGGTGCCAAGTGTCCATAAAATTTACTCTGTTTTCTAGGAAAGTATATATGTTCTTCACAAAAACCACAAGTTCTACCAGTACCTTCCTTCTTTCTGTCCCCCCCACCCCAAGTGCTCTTCCCAGATATTGACCTGGCCTCTGCCATCATCTCTTTCCAAAGGGCTTTGTTCCGATGTCATTCTCTTATTGAGGCCTTCCTGGATCACCTGTGAAAATGACCATCATCCTTCCCTACCCAACACTCCCCAATCCACTGCTCCCCATCACCTGTTCAGCATAGCCCAACCGAGGCCTTATCCTATGGAACTTTACTGGGCAAGGGAAGACCTTACAGTTAGCTACATAACCAATTTTCCAAAGGGCTTTGTTCCGATGTCATTCTCTTATTGAGGCCTTCCTGGATCACCTGTGAAAATGACCATCATCCTTCCCTACCCAACACTCCCCAATCCACTGCTCCCCATCACCTGTTCAGCATAGCCCAACCGAGGCCTTATCCTATGGAACTTTACTGGGCAAGGGAAGACCTTACAGTTAGCTACATAACCAATGGCCTTATTTATATATATGTTCTTCACAAAAACCACAAGTTCTACCAGTACCTTCCTTCTTTCTGTTCCCCCCCACCCCAAGTGCTCTTCCCAGATATTGACCTGGCCTCTGCCATCATCTCTTTCCAAAGGGCTTTGTTCCAATGTCATTCTCTTATTGAGGCCTTCCTGGATCACCTGTGAAAATGACCATCATCCTTCCCTACCCAACACTCCCCAATACACTGCTCCCCATCACCTGTTCAGCATAGCCCAACCAAGGCCTTATCCTATGGAACTTTACTGGGCAAGGGAAGACCTTACAGTTAGCTACATAACCAATGGCCTTATTTATCCCCTTAATTTTCACTAATTCTACATTATTTTTGCTCCAGAATTTTGTTTATTTAACTCAGTGGATTCACACATTAAAAAGTTACCTTGAAATTGCTCTGCAGGATGTTTTATTTGGCTATTTGTTTGTTTCTCCAAAATTTTACTTTAATTTACATTACAGGGCCAGCCAAATAGTCCAAGAAAAATTTTACTTTTCCTCTGGAGAAAAGCTTTCATGGCATTTTGGGAGTGGGGTACCGGAGGTTGAACTTGGGTCCTTGCACTTGCAAGGCAGGCCACCGAACTGCTGAGCTAAATCCCCAGCCCTTTCTTGGCATTTTTAACAATTGTGTATGCACAGCTCTATTTTTTAAAAAGTTAAAAATTTCATTAAGCAAATGCCTTAAATAAAATTAAATCTTTATAATAAAAAGAAACCACTTCCAGTATAATAGTTTTGGCAACATGAATATATTAAATGATCATAACTTCAAATGCAACTTCCAACTTTGAAAGTTTTCACACTGTTTTGTTTAAAAAAAAAAACACAGAAAGTCTTAACTATCTTCAGCCTCCTATACGTTATTAACATAAATATTTTCTTTTATACACTGTGCCTTGGGAGATTCTCATGGTAAAGTTTAGAATTTAGTAGAGCTATTTGTTTTTGTAAACCATGTTTGAGTCTCAGCTACTTACTAATGTATGGCCTTGAGCACAACTTTGACCCTCAATTTCTGTATCTATAAAATGGGATGCTCACAGTTTCTAATAGCTGAAACTTGGAAACACAATGTGAAATAGGAAGAAAAGGGCTAAAGGTGTAGGGAAAGTGGGAAGGGTTGGGGAAAGGTAATAAGGGAAAAGAAAAAATATGAGAAAATCAAAAAATGGAAATAAAGTGTTTGTAAATGGGGAGGGTAGGAGGGGGTGAATGGAGGGCAGGGACAAGGGGGAAAAAGATAAGAAACAAGACCTGTCATGTAAAGGTACAAGATTCCAATGATGAATGCAACTGTACTGTATATCTAAAATGTACCAATAAACTCAATGAGAGAAAAAAATAAATAAATAAAACTTGGAAACAGCCTAATTGCTCATCAGCTAGAGACTAGATAAAGAAGACATGGCTTTTATAAACATATAAAATGGAGTATTACTCAGCCACAAAGAATGATAAACTAGAGACATTTATAGCTAAATGGATCCACATTGAAGCCACACTCTTAAATGAAATATAGAACACATATGTGTAAATACCAAATCGTTTCTCTGGATTAAGAATCAAAATGTATAATAGATAATGTAAAATAGGAAGAAAAGGTCTGCAGGGGAATGGGAAGTGGTAGTGCAGGTAAAAGAAAAGAAGGGAAAGGAATAAACAGAAACAAAGTTTTTGTAAATAGGAAGGGGTGGAGGGGTTGAAGGGAAGGCAGGAAATGGGGAAAAAATAAGAACCAAGATATATCATGTAAAGGTATAAGTTCCCAATGACAAATGTCATCATACTGTTTGCCTAAAATTACCAATACACTTAATGAATTAAAAATGGGGTACTAATGACCACATTGCAGAATTTTGTAAAGATTAAAGAAAATATGTAAGCTAAAAAGTGCCTAGCAAGCGGGCACAGAGTAGTGCTCACTAAGTGATGGCTATTCTTACAACTGTCCAGAGCCACTTTGAAAAGGTGCCCTTGGCAATTACAGCTCTGCCATCTCTTGGAGATTATCATGAGACTCAGAGACAGCTCAAATCTCTTTTCAAATCTTGAACCTTGATCCTCAGGCATTCTTTCATTGTCTAAAATATTATCAGTACATTTATGATAAAAACACACATCTGAAATAGGGCAAAGTCTAGTGTCAAACTATGTGTCAAACTCTGGATTCTCCTCAACTCACAGGGCTCTAAGCAGAGAGGAAACTCCAAAGGACTGCAGCAGCCAGAGATCATGCCAACCAGACAGGACTTGATTTGGATCTTAAAAGATGGACCAGACTTTTCATAACAAAATCAGTAGGGACGACATCTCAACCAAGGTAGGAGTGAGCACAATTAATTTAGGACAGATAATGTGAGGGCTAAGGATGCAGGAAACCTTAAAATTGGACCAATTACCCTGAAGGAACTGCTGGAAGTCAGACAAAAGAGATGTCCTGACCAACCTAGAGGTGATATGAGGTCATGAAACATTTGAATAATGTAAATCATGTAGGTAGAAGGGACCTTACAGTCATTATGTTGAAGAACTTCTGCCCTTTCAAATACCAAAGCCCTTAGTTTAGCCATTTTATTTCCACAGCCACATCCTCTTAACTTTCGCAAACACCAGGCACTATCTTTTGAAACAATGTTTACTTTTTTGTCAAAAGAGTCTTTATTACTTTTCTAAGGATCGTATGCTTTCTTGTCAGAAACCTTTGGAGCAGGATTTAAAAAACACACATTCTTTTTCTCACCCAACACCACCAACATGGTGTTCAGGTGCTTTGTGGAGGATGGCTGGATATGTCACCTTTGGGCCTCATGCAGAAAGCTGCTCATGATTGTAAATATTACCAATGGAACAGGGTGTTGGCTGGTGGTATTTTAGTGGTTTTGTGCATTAGCGGGAGGTGGCACATGGCTTTCCAAGCAGGATCCTTTGGGTCTGGAGTCTTCTTGCCCACAGTGCTCACCTCTTGCTGGGATTTAGCTTTACCAGCTGTATGGGTAACAACAGACAAACCCTTCATAGCAGATGCTTTCTGAGAAGAAGATTTTGGGAGATACTGTTTGTAGCTTTTTACCTTCATTCTTGATGATACTATTTCTTATTTTCTTTGCCTTCATAACTTTAAAATGGTCCATGGCTGGCATCTTCCTTTTCAATTTCTTGATCCACTTGTGTCTGTCCATTTGACACTGATTCTGTGTGCTTCCAGGCTTACTGGACATTGTCTGGCAGGTGGAATGAGGGAGCTGCATGCATTTGAAGTCCATGGTCCATCTCCTCATTTGTCTGTAGGGTCCACTAGCCCATGCCCTTTTCTGATTGGTAATGTCTACAATCATGAGCAGCTTTCCTAACGAGGCCCAAGGGGAATTTATCCAGGCATTTTCCACAAAGCACCTGAGCACCATGTTGGTGGTGTTGGTGAAAAGAAGCATGTATATTTTTAATATAAAATTCATTTATTTTTCTAGGTTTACTCATTACAAACAATTTCAGGACTTCTGACATTGGCAGAATGGTGAGCAGCAGAGAAACAGCCTCTGATATTTGGAATCCAGACGCTGGAATACAGCAATGTGAAGAAGAGAAAGAGGAGGGAAGTGGGTCCCTAGGACCCAGCAAGGATCTGAAGTGAGAATTACAGCCCACAGGAACAATAAATACAGGGACTATAAGGCAGAAAAGGGAGGTGGAAAGCAGCACTTTCCCTGAGTCCTGGTTTTCAGAGTGGGAAGCACTGCTGGAACCTGCAGAGGCATAGTGACTTCTGGCAACACCAAAGACCTTCACAGAGAAATGCATCAGTGGAATGGAGAAGTGGATGCCGCAAACTACAGTGGCTGGTGAATTATTCAGGCTTAGACACCCCTCAGGAGAGGGAAATTGGCCAGTAGCCATTTTGGAAAGGGCCAATGGAAGTCAAAACTCAGAGCAGCTGCAGGTTGGCACCATCTAGTAGCTCCAAGGGTCAGGTTGAGCTACAACCCAAATTCAAGCCACCAGAGTTGAGTTCAAGGTAGCAGGAGTCAGTCAGAGTGTTGTGGGCTGAAAACCTTGGGTCCTAGCCTCATAGCCAGAAATGAGAAGCAACCTGAACTTCAGTGGAACTAAAGGCCCAGGATTGGTAGGATTTTATATCAACACCATAATTATACTGCTGGCTTGATGGAATGAATCAGCATTAATCTGGGCTCTCTCTGCTCCCTCTGTCAACCAATGAGAGCAGACACAACCTGAAATGGACATATTTTCCTCCTTTCTTTGCTTATTTAATTTAATTTAATCTTTTCTGTTTTTCTCTCTTTTTCTTGATTGTTTATTCTTGTTTTTATATGAGAACATTGCTTCTAGTTGTTTTTTGATCTGTTCTTTTTTCAATTTCTTCCTTCTTTCTTTTTTTCTGTCTTCTTCACCAGTTCTCAAAGTTTCTGTAATATTTTTTGTCCTCCAGCCTTGCTTATAAGTGCTTTTACTTCTTCTATTTCTCCATTTTCCCCCTAATCCCTTTCAAATTTTCTCTCCTAAGAGTAAAATTGCCATAGTGAGGGGACATTTACTGTACACAATTTTCTGGTTTGTTTTATATTTGGTTATGTAATTACAAATCCTGTTCATATGTTAAAGGTGGCAAATTAATAGTCATTTTCTAGGCTGTATTTGATGCTATTATTATTACTGGTTGTATTACTTTAGCCAAGGTGACGTAATTGTTCTAATTAGTCATTCTTCCAAGACTGAAATTACCTGAGGATCATAAAAAATACTATATGCCAGTGCCAAAGAATTGGAGGCTAGGCCAAATAGACTGCAATTTCTCCCTCCCCATTAACAGAAGAGATGAATCTCACACCAGACTCAAAACCCAAAAGTCAACTCCACCCAAAAGACATCTCTAGTCATTTCCTAAGGGTTCTCAATACTGGCAACACAGAAATATAACATAAACAATTTACAAGTATCAGTGTAGGAATTAAACTTAAAAAATTAAAAATGAGGAGACATGTAAGCAAGATGCAACTCCCAGACTTCTGGCTTGCCAAAGACAAACCTGGGGTTAATGAGGTGCAGCAATTCACAAACCACCCACCTGGACTTTCTGAAGTACTAATAGTGGAAATAACAAAGCAAGTGAATGAGGCTCTAGAAAAAAAAATCACAAATAATTTCTCAGATGACTTCAGAGATGATGAACACAATGAAAGGCATAGGTAGTGAGTGTAGAGAAGATACAAATTAAAAAAATAGAGGAGCTTAGGAGAATGATGGAAAACTTGAACATCAAATGTAGGAAAGAAATGGAATCTGTGAAACAGATTCAATCAGATAATCCAGGAGCTTAAAAATTCTGTTGAAATTATATACAACAGAATGAGCCAATGTGAGGACAGAATATCAGATCTAGAAGACAAGACTGCAGTTAGCCATCATGAAAACAATTTCTTAAAAATAGCAAATGATCATGAAAAATAAATCCAGTAGATGCTAGATGATGCAAAAAAGAATAACATAAGATTGATTGGAGTCAAAGAAAAAGGAGGAGAAAATGAATGTGACCTTAAAAAACGTGCTCACAGAAGTAATGGCAGAAAACTTCCCATACATGGGAAAAGAATTTGACATACAGATAAGTGAGGCATATAGAACTCCAACTAGCCATGATCAAAAAAAAATCTACACCTACATATATAATAATCAAGATCGCAGACATCTAACAGAAAAACAAAATACTACAAGCAGTAAGAGAAAAGAAACAAATCACATGCAAAGGAAAGCCCATTAGAATCACAGCAGACTTTTCAACAAAAACCCTTAGGTCAAGGAGAGCCTGGAGAGAGGTATTCCAAGTCCTAAAAGAAAATAACCTCCAACCTAGACTGATGTATCCTGCAAAACTCTCTTTCAAAATAGATGGGGAAATAAGATACTCCCACAACAAAGAACACCTGAGAAACTTCATGAACACCAAACAAGCACTACAAAGAATTCTAAACAATATCCTAGAAAAGGACAATGAAGGTCACAATACCATGAGGCCCAACAGACCAAATCAAATAGGCAAGGCAAGAAACTAAAAGGAGATGGGAGAAAAAATAAAAAGAATCAACAAAAGGACAATAACATGACAATAATAAGTCAGAATATATCAGTTATAACCATCAATGTTAATGGCCTCAATTAACCAATCAAGAGAAACAGACTGGCAGAATGGATTAAGAAGCAAAATCAACAATATGTTGTATACAAGAAACACACCTAGTGCAAAAGGAAGCCCATAGACTGAAAGTGAAAGGATGGAAAATAATTCTACATTCATCAGGAGCCCAGAAAAAAGCAGGGTAGCAATCTTATTCTCAGATAAAGTAAATTTCAAACCAAAACTCATTAAGAGAGACACAGAAGGACAATACATCCTTGTAAACAGAATAATTCAAGAGGAAGAGTTGACAATCATAAACATATATGCACCAAATATAAATGCCCCCAACTATATAAAACAAATATTAAGTAACATGAAAAACCAAATAAGCACTAATTCAATTTTAGTGGGGGATTTAAATACCCCACTATCACAAATTGACAGATCATCTAGACAGAAAATCAATGATGAAATAATGGAACTGCACCAAACTTTGAAACACATTGACTTAATAGATGTTTACAGAGTATTCCACTGCACAAAATCAGAATATACATTCTTTTCAGCTGCACATGGATCATTTTCCAAGATAGACCACATATTGGCTCACAGAACAGATCTGAGTAAATGCAAAAGAACTGAAGTCATCACCTGTATATTATCAGATCATAGTGCAATCAACCTGGAGATCAATAGCACAAGAAACTGTAGGAACTTCACAAGCACATGGAAACTGAACAACACTCTCCTAAACAATCAATTGATTACAGAGGAATTTAAAGAAGAAATCAGACAGTTTTTACAAATAAATGAAAATGCCAATACAACATACAGGAATCTATGGGACACAATGAAAGCAATTCTACGGGGAAAGTTCATAACATTGAATGCCCATATTAGGAAAACAGAGTGGGCTCAAATAAACAACTTAATGATGAAATTTAGACTCCTAGAAAAACAAGAGCAAGAAAAATCCAAAGCTTGAACAAGAGAGGAAATTATAAAGATCTGAGTAGAATTCAATGCAATTGAAAATAAAAAAAAAAGATACAAAAAATAAATGAATCAAAGAGCTGGTTTTTGAAAGAATAAATAAAATCGACAAACCCTTAGCTAATCTTATCAAAAAAAGGAAAGAAAAGGCTCAGATCCATGCAATCAGGAATGAAAAAGGCGAAGTCACAACAGATGCAAAACAAATCCAGAAGATCATGAATACCTACTTTGAGAACCTGTACTCTAATAAAATGGAAAACACAGAAGAAATGGACAGATTTTTAGATACTTATGAATTACCATAGTTGAACAAAGAAGATAAAAATATTTTAGACACCCCAATTACAGTCAGTGAAATTGAAAATGTAATTAAAAATTTACCAACACAGAAAAGCCCAGGCCCCAATGGATTCACTGCTGAATTTAAAGACATTTAGAGAAGAACTTCTGCCATTACTCTTCAAACTTTTTAATAAAATTGAAAGGGAAGCTATACTTCCAAATTCATTCCTGGAAGCAAGTATCACTTTGATTCCCAAACCAGGGAAAGATGCAACTAAAAAGGAGAAATATAGACATATCTCCTTAATGAATATAGATGCAAAAATCCTTAATAAGATACTAGCAAACAGAATACAGAGGATTATCAAGAAGATCATACATCCTGACCAAGTCGGATTTATTCCAGAGATGCAAGGGTGGTTCAACATACGAAAGTCAGTGAATGTAATACATTATATTAACAAAGTCAAGGACAAAAACCATATGATCCTCTCAACAGATGCAGAAAAAGCATGTGATAAAATTCAACACCTATTCATGATAAATAACCCCTGCAAAAAGTTGGAATAGATGGTCTATACCTCAATTTAATAAAGACTATCTATGAAAAGCCATCAGCCAACATCATATTAAATGGCCCAAAACTGAAAACCTTAATGTTAAAATCAGGAACAAGACAAGGATGCCCACTATCACCACTCCTCTTCAATATAGTTCTGGAAACATTAGCCACAGCAATTAAACAAGAGACAGAAATTAAAGCAATAAAGATAGGAAAGGAAGAAGTTAAACTGTCATTATTTGCTGATGATATGATACTCTACATTGAAGACCCGAAAAACTCACTACATTGAACCCGAAAAACTCCACCAAAAGACTTCTAGACTTAATTGACAGATTCAGTAGAGTATCTGGATACAAGGTGAACACCCAAAAATCAATAGCCTTCTTATACACAAATAACAGAGTCACTGAGAGAGAAATTTTA
>NW_022900913.1:46772363-46803568 GCF_012274545.1 Fukomys damarensis
AGAAAATAGATTCATTCATAGGAAAATGGATACATATTGAAGATATACTCCTAAGTGAAATAAATAAGTCACACATGTGTAAATACCAAATAGTTTCCCTGGTGTAAATAATCTGCAACAATGCATAAGATTCTAATAAGATTACTGACATTTAGAAATGGGAAGAAAGGAGCTAAAGGTGTAGGGAAGGTGGGATGGGTAGGGGAAGAGTAAAAAGGGAAAAGAAAAAAATGTGAGAGAATGAAAAGATGAAAATAAAGTGTTTGTAGATGGGGAGGGGAGGAGGGGTGAAGGGAGGGCAGAGGTAAGGGGAAAAAATGAGAATCAAGACTTGTCATGTAGAGGTACAAGATCCTAACAATGAATGTAACTGTACTGTATCCCTAAAATGTACCAATAAACTCAATGAAAGGAAAAAAAGAAAAAAATTAATTTTTGAAAAAGAAACTGTGAGAAAACCAGAGTTGTTCATTCAGGATACTTATAATAAGATGACAAGTGGTTTCACTAATACTGTGACCCCAAATAAATAAACACCATCCTTTTATGAGCCTGTGTTCACTGAAGAATGATATGGCTTATCTTTTTGCTTTCCACTAAATAACCCCAGAATGAGAACTGATGATTCAGGTGAACCTACACCTTTTGAAGAGAGGCAAGGGGCCAATCTAGTGAGTGCTTGTCTAAAACCTCAGGATTAGAGACAAGCCAGAATCCCAGGAGCATGGTCGCAAGGCTCCTGGACTACACATGAGATGACCATTGTGGTTAGGAGGAGAGGGACCAGAGGGAGAGTTACTGTGATGACTGAGAGGATACAGAACCTCTCACATTCAGGCCAAATAAGCACCTGGATTCAGATAGTGGTGCACATTAGGAACAAATAAATGCAAGACATTTTGAAGAAAGAATTGAAAGGACTTAGTAATCAGACTTGTGGTATGAATAGGAAGATATATTTAGTATAGTTCTTGGTGAACCATAGAAACTGACCAAAAAATGAAAATAAAGAAAAATAGTGAAAAGGTAGAGATTGCTCAGAGGGCTTAAAGTAAAGCTGAAATAACTGTGGAGATTTCAGGTCCAGATCACAGGAAACCCACCACCCACCCAGAAGTACCCAAAGCATGCTTCACTAATTCTTTAGGAGCTTTCCAGCCAATAAAGTGAACAATCAAGATGAACCTTCACACTGGGTGAGTGATCTTTGGTAATTCATTTATACTATTCCATAAATGAGAGAAAATGGCAAAAGGAACCTCTGAGAGTCAGTTTCTTCACAGTTCTGTCAACAGGGCATCTCCAGTCTGCTCCAATCATTAATTACCATGTGCAGGATTGTAATTCTGAATTTTAACCAAGAGTAACCAAAACAATGACTGCTGCATTAACCAATTTGGGGACCCAAGTAAAAGAAATCCTATTTGAAGAATATCTTTCTTTCCCAGAAAATTTTAAATTTCCCATTTTACAATGCTAGGACTTAATAAATAGGGATTTTGTTATTTAATGGGTCCTGTTTCTCAGTTAACCTAATTGCTTTAGGTTGGATTCTCCCAGAATCATAGCCTGAAACAAGAATTTGAGTGCAAATGGAGTATTTGAGAGGTGATCCAGTAAACACCAGAAAAGGAGTGAAGTGAAACTGGGAAGGAAGGCAGGAAAGTAGATGTACTCATGAGCAGATGATCATAATGGGAAACAAGGGCCCAGCCCCACAGGGACCTCTAGGAGAAAGTAGGAGAGAACCCACTGTAGAAGTATCCACCTCAGGGTAAGGACCTGGATATTTATAAACCACCTTTCCTCTGTCATCAGGAAGGGCTGCTTTTAAGGATATTAACTTCTGGTTTGTTCCAGCCAAGACTGAGCATGCCTATGCTCTACACTGCAGTGGCAGCCCCAGTAGCAGAAAATGACACAATAAGAGAGAAGCAAATGCCAAGGTGATATGAGCAGGTCATCGATAGCATCCACTGTTCCTAGTGTCTCTGACAGAATGGACTCTTCACAACATTTTCACCTTAAAGCCATAAAATATTGCATCAGAGGAACTCCATGGGGATCACCCATGTGAAGCTCACAAACAACCCTGCAGAGTTCAGAAAGAACATCTGCCTGGGATCACTCCCCCAACTGTGCTCCTGCCTGACTTCAAGGTCTTTCACTCACTTGCTCCCTATAATTTCTTATTTCCTTCTTGATTCCAGCACTTCCTTTCCAGGACATTTTTAGAACACTGTCCCCAGATAGCCATGATACTTTCCTCTGTCAAAACACACAAGGTAGGTGTGGTAGAATATTGCTACAACTTAAGTCAGAAGCGTGCACACAGTGCTAGAATTCCATCTGAGGCTGTGTCTCTTGCCTAGTTAAAAATTCAGCTTTCAGGAGAACCCATGCTTACTTTGGTGAGCCAGTGGCAGCAACAGTTTTGTTCTGATTCGACATCTGCTGCTTTTGGAAGGTCTTAGATGGCCTTTCAACCCATGAGTAAGCATGATGAGGATAAATTTCAGGGCATCATATTTGTGTCACGACAGATAAATGAGCTCACAATCTGTTGATTGTCTGCCTCAAAGGTGCCCTTAGTTCCTTTGCTCCACTCCACCAGCCAGACCCTGCCTTACTTCTCTAAAGACAGTTGCTTGGACTTTCATTTTAGCTGCAGAAGTGGATGGGGACTGTAATACATACTTCTCTCTGGATGTTCTGCATGTACTTATTGTTATTCAGTAACATTTCATTGTATATTTTTGCTGCCTACTTATTTAACTCAGATACTTTGAGAGAGGTTGGCGGGCACATTCTCAAAGCTATTTCTCTCTTCACCCTTCTGCCCTTCCTTGCCTGGGTATATTGATTGGTCAGCATTCCTGTTGCTGGGCCACAACACCCAATGCCCACAACTTAAAAGAGGTTTATTGTCACTCATAGTTTGAGGTTTCAGTCTGTGATCAGGTTGTTCAAAGGCAGAAACATCATGGCAGAAGGGTGTGGCAGAGCAAAGCAGTTCACCTCTTGGTGGCCAAGAATCAGAACAAAGAAAAACATCAGGGAAGAAGGGGCCAGGAACCCAAGTCATGCCCCGCCACCCACCCAGACACACTCAGAAGCATGCTTATTAACTTACTAATTAGTAAATTACTAATTAATTACTTACTAATTTACTAATTCTTTAGGAGCCTTCCAGCCAATAAAGTGGACAATCAATATGAACCTTCACACTGGGTGAGTGAACTTTGGTAATTCATTTATGTCATTCCATACATGACAGAAAGCAGCAAAATGAAATAAAGCTAATGTGAATATCTTCAATGTGAATTTTTATTTCTTATTCTATGTACAAGAGCTTAACAAGTGACTGAAGCCATAGCTTGAAATATAAATGTGTTAAGAGCTTTCTATATGGTTTTAAATCCCTTTACAATTTAATGACACCATTAATTATAAGCTTCAATAAACTTATTTGAAATATTCAATAGTCTGTTTGAGATAGGCACTCATCTCAAATTCCCTGTATTCCTCTATGTAGTGGCCCAGACAGTCCACTCCAAGGATACCACACTGCATGCTGCTTTCCACATGCTCTGCCTGCATATGACGTAAGTCTTTCAGAAGTCATTCCTTCTATCTTGAGCACCTGCTCCCAAAGTGATTTCTCAATGGGGCCACCTTGTCCATACCATTTCCATTTAATATCTAGGCAGACAACTTTGGTTTTAATTAACTGTGTGGTCTTATGCTAGTTACTTAAAAAACAGCCTACATTTTTTGAAATCAAACTACTTTTTAATATCCTTTATTATCATCTTATCTCCACACAAATTCCAAAATAGTTTCAATATGCACCCTTCTTTGGCATTAAATCAAAGATCTTATGAATTTAAACCAAAGCAACACCATAAAATACATGCTATGTTATTCTTTGAAAGGAGATTTGCACACCTCTTACAAAGGAGAATGAATTTCCAAGTAAATACTTGTCTTCCTATCTTTTTTTCTCATTGAGTTTACATTTTAGGTATACAGTACAGCTTCATTCATCACTGGGATCTTGTACCCTTACAGGACAGGCCTTGGTTCTCATTTTTCCCCATACCCCTCCCCTCCCTTCACCTCCTCCTCTCTTCCCTATTTACAAATACTTTATTTCCATTTTTTCATTTTCTCATTTTTTTCTTTTCCTGTATCCTATTCATCATGTGCTTTGTTTTTACTTTAGAAATCCCAACACATTGATGGTTTAGAAATAAAAAGTTATAAAACTTACAAAGAATATTTATGAGTGTGTGTGTGTGTATGTGTGTGTGTTTTGGTCATGTTTCCATTATTGTGACAAAATACTTGACATAATTAGATAAAAGGGGGAAAAGTTTATCTTGGCTCATAGTTTCAGAGACTTCAGTCACCTGGCCCTAATGCTTTGGTTTTGTGCTGGGATAAATCATGCTGGGATCACAGGGTAGAGAATCCCTGTCTATGTGATGGCATTCAGGAAACAAAAGAGAGAGAAATAAAGGGACCAGAGTTCTAATATTCCTTTCAAGGTCATGCCTTCAATGACCTAACTTCCCTACACTAGGTCCCTCCTCCTGAAGATTCTACTCTCTCTCATTATCACCACAGGCTGGAGACCAAGACTTCATTCATATAGACCTTTGGGGCACAATCAGTTCCAAATGATAGACACGTGCACGTACACACACACACACACACACACACACAGCTCGTCAAGATCATAAGAGCTTCAATACTTAGGCAGGCCAGGATTCTCACTTGGAAACCATACAGCAAAAAAGGAAGAGATCTTCTTGATTTGAAACTCTTGCTCTCTGAAGAACCACCAAGCAAAGAGGAAGGGAACCAGAGCTGTAAGTGGTGACAGCATGGTAGTAAAGATAGCCTTTGACAATGGCCGCAAGTGTATGGAATAGCTGAGGTCATTTGCCCCTCTGAGTTCCCTAGTTCTTCTTGGAGAATTAATACCAGGTTCAGGGTTTTCCTTGTAAACTCCTAAGCCCTTCAGAGTAGCCATCACACCATTTGTTACTACTCTTCATAGTGACTCTAATCTGTAGTCAGAAACATAGTCACCACCGCCATTCACTGAGATCTTATTTGGTGCCACAACTGTATAGATGCTTACATTAAATTGTGGCTGTTATTGTTTTTACATCATGGCCCACATAGATATTGGCAACATTTTCATATGTGAACATAAATAGATGAGACTACCTTGGCTCAGAGGTCAAGCCATTCCAGGAGGGAACCCTGAAGGCTGGGGAGATGGTATCTTCATCATTCCCACCATTTTACAGTGTAATGTATGCCATAGTTATGATAGATTGCTTTATTTATTGTTCACACTAATATTCTACCCAGAGGTAAATATTATAATGTACATTGCTTCTCAGTTCACAAAACAACAAATGATAATCAAGGGTGTGAATTTAAGAGTTTGATTCCATGCTACATCATCACTGCCATGAATCAACTTACTTCCATAGTTACCAATTTGACTCAATTAGTCTTAGAATTATGGACAGTGATCTTGCCAACATGGACAAGGCCTATGTTTTGAGGGTCAGGCATCTGTGAGAGGTGTTTTCATGTATGGATGTGCAAAATAAGTCCTATAGTCCTCCAAAGAATCCTGCAGAGAGAACCAGCTTGACCATCTGAAGGTGGCATCAATCTTAAGTAACTAGACACCAAGGAAAGTTATGGTAACTTATGAAGCAACAGATACAAAAAATCAACAGAGAGTCAAAGCAACAAGTGAAACAATCCCCTGAGCCAGTGATTCTCAAATTGAATACCCAAGAATCATCTGGAGGGTCTGTTAAAACCTTGCCACACACCCAGATTTCAGATTCAGTAGATCTGGGCAAATCTAATGCTTTGTGTTTCTAACAAGTTCCCAGAAGATGTTGTTGCCACTGGTCAAGGACCAATCACCTTAGCCAAGAAGCAAATGCCACTAATTTGTATGAGGGATCATAGTTTTTCCAGGGACAGACTAAAAGCAAATAAAAGAACAAATGTAAAAGAACAGATGCCTTCAGTGCAATTTTTTTTGTGTGTGCTATAAGCTTCCTAATGCTATTGTGATGATGTGCTTAGGTTAAGGTCACAGGTTATTGGATTGACTTCTTTTAACATCCATATCTATGCAACATTTGCTGTCACCTGTCCACCAGAATCCCAATGTCCCAGCATTCTGGCACCTTGACAATCTCCTAGCTAAGGCAGACTGGAAAAAAACAAAACAAAACAAAAAACAACTTAAAGCCTCCCATATGTTTCACCTTTGATGTTTTTGCCAATAATCTAATATTCTTCTTGTTCTATTTTTAACCAAAAGCATAGAAATACAGTTTTAATTGACAACATAAAAGCAATGGACTGTACCTGTGTTATCCCCCAGTCAGCTGAAAAGAAAATATAAGTTTATTTCAGTTCTGTGATTACTTAGGCAATGTCATCAATACAGTGATCCTGAATCTTTTTAAGGGAAGATCTCCCTTAGCCACAATTGCTTTCTTCCTTTAGCCTCAAGTACAAGTAGCCCAACCGACTGGGCACCAGTCCTTAAAGCTATTTCAACCCCTGTCTGGCTTCACCTCCTATTGGAGGGCTTGTCATACAGGGCTTGTCTGAAGTTGAGTGAACCTCTCTTCATTTCTACTTCTTCAGGGAGAAATTGAATTTCTTCTGGGGCAGGTTTGTTGGTTTTTTAGAAGGTACAGATAAGGCACAGGCAACTGCACATTTATCCCTGAATTTTGAAGAAGCCATAGATTTCCAAAGAAAATATATCTTTTAACCTCTCTACAAGTATTCTTCTCTTTAGTAAATGGTTGGCATTTAAAAGAAACCATTATTGAATATGTCTTCTGAGTCCTTTTGTGCTTGTTACAAAGAACTTCTCAGAAATGAATTCCACTGTAAATATTTAAGAAAAAGTCATACTTAGTCAAAATAGACAATCATTTCTAGGTATTTTTAGGCTTTATTTACTGGAAGCAAACTCAACACAATTCAAAAGCACATTTGTAAGCACCATAGTCCGTTACAGACTTTGAGTATTCCAGTCATAAGCCATGTTTGGGGAAAGGGGTTCAGAGAGCAAGCAAAGAGACAGCCAGGTGACTCTTGCCAGCAGATGAGGCAGAAAGGATCCTAACACTCACCCCCACCATAACCAGCTAGAGTACCAAGGGTAAAATTATATCAGTAACAAAAGCAACCAATAAGTATAAGGAAAATACTTACAAGTAATCAAAAAATAAATGCATAAGAACTTCATCAAGAAAACCATAAAAATGTACTGAGAAATATACACAAATATTTTAACATAAAGATAAATATAAGTGGAAAGACTGAGTAAATATGTCAATCTTTCTTCTTTAATATATTTATTTAAGCAATTCTAATTTTATAAAGTGCCAGTGAGATCGGTAAGGTAAAGATTCCCAGAAGAGAGGATATTTGATAAAACTAAACAAAAGTTCATTTCCTCAATCAAGGGAATCTGAGAGGAGAGCATTGGCTCATCCACTACCAAACATGCTAATAAAGCTACAAGAATCAAAACTCTGTGGCACTGATGTAAGATACAACAGACAGAAGAATGGGATTGTGAGGATAGCACTAAACCAAGGCTAATAGAAATAGATTTTCAACAATGATGTTGTGATAATTGACAGTTTTTAAAATAAAATTAAATTATATCGTCATATAACATTTTACTTATATCAGAAAAAAATACATGTATTAGACTGACAAAGTGAGGACTTTCAATGCCATAAATAAATACAAAAAAGCATGAAATGAATGTTTATAATTTTGACTATACAAAAATTCTAAAATTTTACAGCTCAAAAGTCTTTCCTTACTACCATGCCATGATATCTAAAATTCTTCACTTTATTTTAGAATAAGTCAATAAGAACAAGAACCTAGGATTCTCCTATTGAAATACAAACCCCTATGGAGGTAGAGAAGCACCATATAGCAGTATCAGTTGTAAATATATCAAAGCATCTTTATTCTAATTTGCAAATAGTGTCTGTCCTAAGGATCCTCTAGTGTGTCCACACCAATCCCTCATCTAATATTCCTCTTCATTACTCTAAGATGCAGCAAATAAAGAGGTAACAACTGGCACAGAAAGGGTCATCAGGATGTGGAACCTCTACTTGTATCCATTCTGATTAGTCAGTGCCAAGTCAGTTGCTACATATTCAGAGTATTGTTATTTCTAAGAGATATGCATTGGTTAGCTTTCATTGGGACAAAATATTTGACATCTGAAACTTAAAGGAGAAAAGACTTGTTTTGGCTCATAGCTTTAGAAGTTTCAGTCCATGGTTGGCTGAGTCAAACCCAGAAATGTAATGGCAGAAGGACATGGCAGCCAGAAAGCAGAGCACAGGAAAAGAGCCAGAGAGGAAGGAGCCAGATACCAGATATAGTTCCCAAGGTCATCTCTTTGTGACCTACTTCCCTGACTAGGACCTGTCTAACTCCTAATAGCCCATTTTGCAATGAATTCATCAGTAGGTTGACCAAATAATTAAACTAGTGTCCTCACAATCCAATCACCTCGCCAGAAATCTCTTAGTCTAGTCAAAGTGACAATCAAGATTAAGTGGCACAAGTCTACCACTGGTCAACTTGATACCTAATCATATCTCCTTAAATTATACCTAATCTCCAAATAAATACAATAACAAGGTCATAATTCTGCCTAACATGATATAATATTTCCACACAGACCAAAAATTACACTCATTTATTCCTTAAAGTCTCAGTAGTTCAGGCATTGTTCAAAAACTGAAAACCTCTGAGGGTTAAATCTGTTATCTGTGAACATTTGTAAAATTTAAAAAGCAAATTATATCTACCAAGATATAATGGTACAGGGTAAACATTCCCATCACAGAAAGGAGGAATGTGATAATAGAAAGGAATTGGACAAAAGCAAGACCAAAACCTAGCAGGGCACACACTGAGTCTTGTAGTTCTGTGTCCACATCCAGAGTCTATGATGGGAAGATATATAAACTCCAGAAGGTTTAGGTATCCCCACCCTTATGGCCTTGCTGGTTGCAGTTCACATGGCCTCTCTTTGTGGCTAGTTGTACTTGCTGCCTGTGGTTTTCCTTGGCAGACTTTTCCTGATTTTTAGCATCTCAATCTTCATAAGGTCTTCATAGCAGCTTCATCACCGTTCTTACACTTTTATACATGGCCCTCTCAGAAGCTGCTAGTAAGGATTCTGATTCTATCACATATTTTTGCCTAGCCTTCCAGGCCTTCTTTTGAAGCCTGGTGGAAGCCTCCATGAATGCATGACTCTTGCATTTCACATGCCTGTAAAACCAGTTCCTGTGGAGGATGCCAAGGTAAGCAGCCAGCTAGACCAGTAGCTAGAACTCCTTAGACCATGGCTGCTGCAGCATTGGAGTACTTGGACAGATGAACATGGTAAAATGATCTCCAAGGAACTTATAATTACCTAGGTAACTCATCTCAAGCAGGAGAACTGAGAGCTCTTTTTTCAAATGAAAGGTTTACACTTTTGCACCCAAGTCTACAATAGGTGAAATCTTGGTGATTCCTGAGATTCTCTCACAGCATCTTTCTTCTTGTCCCAGCTAAAAATACTTGGTTTCTTTTTAATGGCTTTAATATCTTCAGCGACCATAACTCTTTTGGCCAAATTTATATGCACCTATTTTCTTACCAAATGGAAAGTGTTTCAAATCTTTCTTCTCTGCATTATGTTCCCAATTATCCTTATAAATCTTGCTAAAAGCAACCAGCAGTATTTATACTACAGCATGAACACTGGGCTGCCTTAAAATTTCCCCCACTATACCAATTAGACAAACTCTGTCTAAGAGTTTTAGGGAATGGATAACATACACAAAATTATTTGACAGAATGAAACACACATTATCTCTAGTCCAGTATCTAATAGAATGATTTCCCACGTGAAACTGCATGAACCTTGCCTTTACTGTCAATATTCTCCTTAGCATTCTGGTCTTCTGAGCTCTGACCAGAATTGTCCATCAATCTCTACTTATATCATTCTAGGTCTTCTCTAGCATGGATTTCTAAACTTTTCAAAAACCTTCTGCAAACAAGCTCCAAAGGCTTCTGAACCACATGTTCAGGTATATAGTCACAGCAACAACTGCACTCCTGGTACCAATTTTCTGTATTGGTCAGCTTTCCTCTTAGTGGAAAAAAACACTTGACTCTCACAACTTAAGAGAGAAGAGGTTTATTTTGCCTCACAGTCCATGGTAGGCTGATTTCAAGGCAGAGATATGACAAAAGGGTATGGTTGAAAGGATGTGTGGCCAGGAAGAAGAGCACAGGTTAAGAACAAGAGAGGAAAGGGGCCAGGGACCAGATACAGTCCTCAGGATTATGTTCCCATGACTCGCTGTTTTCTAAATAGGGACCACTTCCCCATAGCCCATTTAGCTATGGAATCATCAATGTATTATCTCATTGAGGAGGTTAATGACCTCACAATCCAATCACCTTTTCAGGAATTTCTTAATCCAGTCAAGTCGACAAAAAAGATTTACTGGCACAGAGTATGACAAATTGAGCTACTATAAAAGATTGATTGATATATAAGTTGCCATGTGGAAAGACAAATGGGGCCCTGTGATTATGGGTTAAAGGCAGATAGATTTAGATGAATGCATGGAGAAAGAACAGGTCTTATCCAGCAGACTTCTAGGAGAGACTTAGGCATCCAAATAGCAGCCAAATAGCTCCTGGTTTCTAGAGAATCCCTCATTAAAGGAAAATGATGAGGAAAGGAATATCAAAGATTTCTGAGAGTAGACCTCATCAATTTCATCATTTCACCATGGCTAACTGGGTAACTAGGTAAATTTATATCTTACCTACTCCAGCACATTATTCTGGGCAAGTTAAAGTGGCACAAGTCAGGAGGCCACAGCCTACCTGAAGGAAATGGGTGAAATGGAGAGGTCATGGAGTATGAAACTATTGTTGGTCAATACAGCACCATCCGAATTTGTGGGGAAAGTGAAGAGGACAAATAGCCAGTAACATGGAACCAGAAATATTAAATACATGCCTGTTCACATAGGCCAGGCCTGCACAAAGAAAACTGTCCCACTCAAAATATCAGTAGCACCTCTACTGAGAAACACATGAAAGAATAAGGTTGATGCTATTTTGCTTTTACAAATTCTGAGGGCTCATTTTTGGCATTTCTTTTTGTTAAAGTTGGAGAAGAATAGTTTTTTAAAAAATAATGCAATTTGAAAAGTTCTATTTTTAAGTCACAGCATTTTTTTTGTTTTGTTTTTCCTTTCTTTGGTATTAAAAGAAAAAATTCTAATAATGACATTTTGTGCCAAGAGTCATTAGACCAAAGCATCTGCCTGAAGCAAGATTTTATGGCCAAGTTATGAACCTGCAAACAGGACCTTAACCATTGTAATAGGAGCTGAATGTAGTAATAAAAAATGAATTTGTTAAATAAAATATGTTTATAATTCACTGGACTTGGAATCAGGTAGGTGGAAAGAAGCCTCTAGTGAATCATTATGACTTTGCAAAACAGTCAGAAAAGCAGTTCACTCTGCAGGTAGGTAAAGGAGTGTGTACCCTATTGTCATTATTACAGTGTGTGATTTCATTTATTCATGCAGTGCCAGGGGTGTGTGGCCCTTTTGAGTTGCTAAAACACAATGGAGAAAAGCAAGAAAAGGAAATGAAATCTTGCCTTAAAGAGACTGCATTTGAAATGTGTGAGCAAGTCCAGTTTGGCTGATGACGAGAAACATTGGAAGAAAATTAATGCTATGAGCTTTTATAAATCCCAGTGGGTTTAAGCAGTGATTCCTAAAGAGAGAAAGAAGGAAAGGATATAGATTAATTCCAAAGTTATTCAAGGCAATATGAAAGAAAACAAGCCTAGCCAGGAAGTAACAATCTCACTGGGGCACAAAGACTAGAACCAAACAGAAGAAACAAGGTTTAATGCTTCAGTGTACAGTATTCTTTTATCATAGAAAAAAGAAAATCTTGGTTAATGTAGGAAAAGAAAAGCTAGCCCTGGCTTTTCCAACAAATAAATGGCTCACATAATTACCATCAATAAATGAAGTGAGGATCAAACATGATAGGGAAGGGCATAGAAAACAGAATTAAAACTTAGCGAAACCCGTATTGCCAAACAAGCTTAGGTGTTTATTTTCAGCATGTTTATCATCAAAGCAGATATGAAAAGAGGAAGAGAAAATCGACAGAATTATAGACTGACTTGTGTCCCAACTCCCTAAATTCACATTGTGTTAAAACTTGAACTCCCAGTACCTCAGAATGTGGAGTTATTTGAGAATAAAGAGTTGTTAAGGTTAAAACGAGGTCCTTTTGGTGGGCCTTAATTCAGTCAGACTGGTGTTCTTCTAAGAAAAGTTCATACATAAAGGCCAAGCTTATTAGCACTTTCCCATCACTGGGGCAAAATACCTGACGTATGCAATTTAAAGGAAGAGAGGTTTATTTTACTCATGGTTTTGGAGGGTTCAGTCTGCTGGCTGGCTCCAAGACATAAGGCCTGATGGAGAAATGCTGCTCAATGCATGGCAGTCAGGAAGCAGAGACAGAAGCCAAGATCTAAGAACAAGAATACATCCTTCCAGGTCACACTCCCAGTGACTAACCTCTTCCAGCCACTTCCCACCCCCAATAGCACATTCGGTTATGCATTCATCAATGGATTAATTCACTGATGAATATAGCACCCCATAATCTAATCACCTTCCAAAAGCCCCACCTATGAATATTTGTGACTTTTGGAGGGCATTTTAAATCTAAACCATGACACCAAAGTTTCATATAGACAAAGAGAAGATCAAGTCAGGACACAGTAAGGAGGAGGCTAGCTACAAGCCAAGGAGAGGGGCTTCAAGAGAAACCAACCCTTCAGACTTAACAACTGAGAGAAAACAAATACATTTCTGTTATATAAACTGCCCAGTCTGTGATGTTTTGTTATTGGAGTGATATTTTGTTATATGGGGGAGCAAAAGATGGATACATAAAAGATTTATGACCTTAGAAATCATTTTATGTAGAACAAAACTGAAAGCCAAATTACTGTACAGAGTCATGAGCAGTTGCTTCAGCGCAAAGATTAGAACTCAGGTTTTCTGACAGTGAATCCTGAGTTCCCTCTCTCACTCACCCTCCTGACTGTCACCCCTGCTTGGCCTGGTGGGATGGCAATGACAGCTCTTTCCACTCTAACTCTCTACTCATTCTCCTACTGTGACCAGAATAATCTTTCTAAAACTCAAGTATCTCCTTAAACTCTCATAAACTCACAGCCATCTTTTGTCCTGAAGTTTTAGTTGAAACTCCTCTAGACTTCATTATTTTAGGACCCCTGCTGGGCTATATTCATGCCTCTATTCTGACTTCTTGGGCTGTCTGGTAGTCTGGAACACTTCACCTGCTGCTTCATGCTTACTTCTCATTGGCCATTATACCTCCTATAAGGATCACACCTGCCAAAAGTCCTAACCCAGGATTAGCTCTCCTATCCTGAATTTCCCCTACTGAGTCCTCACTGTATACTATAGTGGAGACTCCAATAGGCGATAAGCTAGATGAAGGCAAAAACACAGGCTTGTCTCATGCTTAATAAATTGAAATTGAGGGAGTTATGTATTATGTATGTTTTGGAAAGGTTACATTTGCACTGTGTCAAATTTCAGCAGACACTAGTTACTCTGACTAGTCCATTGTATACATGTAGATGTGCAATGAATACCAATTGAATGAACTAGGAAACAGGTGAATATAATATGTGCTCTTAGGAGCTGCCTAACATTCTGGCCATTTTACCCATCCTCACCCAAAAACACTGTGAGGCCATGAAGCATAGGATTCTGAGGATCTCTGAGGTCATCCTTCTGATCTTCTGCTAAGAACAGCTCAGCAGTTGATCGTGCTGCTGGAAGGTGGTATCTGGTCAGAAATTGTGGGTTACTGGGGGAGGGTTTGTCTCCCTTTCCAGCTCCTTCCTTTGCCAAAATAAACTTCTCTTTTATGGTGCATTTTGGGTATTTTGTCCCAGTGATGAGAAAAGTGACCAAAACAATCATAGAGCTTACATGGTGAGAGGCAGGGTACTGGAATTTGAATGTAGAAAATGTGACCCAGGGGTCCATGCTAACTACTGTGCTATGGGGTGGAATAGATTTCCGGAATTCTAATTATTGGTCAGAAACAGTAGTTAAAGGTCCTAAACTCTGACTTCTCTGATGCAGCTGTTAAGTCCTTGCTCCACCTTCTGTGAGGGTAAAGCCGGCCCTCTGAGAAGGAAAGCTTTTCTCTGTGCACATCTAGATTCCTACCACTGGAATGTCACCAGTCAGAATAAGCAGGTGGCAAATTTAAGCAATTAGTGAAAATCAGGACTCACAGTCTTGAGAATAATTAATGTTGTCTTCTAATCTCTTTCCTCTAGGGAAAACTTTGCATATTGCTTAAAAGAAATGTCATCTATGCCTCACTGTTTCCAGAACCTGACTATAAGCAGCAGCATATTTCTTTCAGAGTTCTGTAGAAGCATCATTTAAAGGTTTTTTCCCTCACCTACCACTCTTGTCCACACATTTAAAAACACAATAGAAATAGTCCACACAATAGAAACCACATCACGTAGACCATTATAATCATAGAAGTGTCAGAGTGGTCAGCTGTATGACTTCAAGGTGACAGGAAACTTCCTATATTCCATCATCCCAGTATCCCTCCACTGGCAGTAGGCACCTATAGGTCCATGGTGGGGAAGAATACACTCAGTACAACTATCTTTAGAGAATACAAAGAGCTTCAGGGAAATGGTGTTGCATGGCATTCGGTGAAGGATGGCCAGAGGTTGTAGGAAGAGAAAACAGCAAAAACCCAGGGAAAGAGGTGATGATGCAAGGAACAGGCAACAAAGGGACAACTTGCTGCTGTGTTGAGGCTTTGCTTTGCTTTATTTTGGGTACTAGGGATCAACCCAGGGCCTTGAGTATGCTAGAAATTTGCTGTACTAAGATAACTGTAGCTCCTGGTGTTGGGTTTTCCAAGGAAAGGGCAGCAGAAAAAACTGCAAAGAGAACCTGGAACTATTTTCTGTTGAGCCATTAGACCAGACAAAGAAATAGGTCTAATTTGGAATGCATCAAAAGACAATCACAGTAAAATTCGAGGAGAGACTCCACAGAGTATCTTTATGTTAAACCTGGGGCATGTTAAGTGATCCAAGTCTCTCATTGTACCATTAAGCAAACAGAGAAAACAGAGGCCTTGGCCAGGGCTCACCTAGAGCTAGAGTCCAGATCTTCTGAATTACAGGCCAGTATTCTCCATGCCAATTACCTCCTCTGTGCCAGTCCTTTACTCCTGTCTGATTGTATGGTATCTGTGTACTATTAGCCATCATGACTTTGTGCTTGTTCAGTCAAACTCCCACCTGCCCTGAGGTTATACTATATATTTTTTTTATTTTTCTGTATCATGTCACTATAGTATATTATCTACATGATAATTGGTTAGCATTTTGCCAAAAATCTCACAGCTAGAAAAAGCTAAATTAGAATTCTCCTATGCTTCTGTTTCTCCCCGACAAAATTCCTTCCATGATGACAAGCACATGTCCTGCTTTGATGACTGGTGATACACAGGGTCCACTGAAAAACCAAAAGAAGTACACACAACTCAAGCTTTCTCGCTAATGGAAGACCAGTCACCCTCATTCCTGGCCAGACTCACCATGCCAGAGCGCTGATCACACCTGGCTGGCTCACATTCCCTTTGGACATCCCAGCACCCATTGCCCTGGCGATATAGTTTCATTCTGCTCAGAACAGGCAGCAAAACTCCTGTGATTTTGCCAGGTACAGTTCAAGCAGAGACTTCAGGATATACAGAAGCCTTGTCATTTGTACATTTTAACAAGGATAATAGCTATGTATGCTGAGCCAAACAAGAACGTAGGAAGGATGGAGAATGGGAAGGACAGCGGAGGGGGAGAGGGAGAAATATGACTTTCTTCTGACCTTCTACTCATTGGTTCTATAAATGTGGGACTAAGAAGAAGGTAGAAAATTGACATCTTTTAAGCAGTCTCCATTTTTGGCTTGCTTTTCATAGTGACAGCATATCACCACATGCAGTTAATTTTAGCATTTAAAAATATCTTCTTCATACAATATAACCCTTTGATTCAAGCCAACTTCAACCAATGCTGAATAGAAAAAAAATGCAGTGGGCTGTTCCAGTGCTGGAAGAAACACTGGTTGTGTTTTCTATTTCTCCAATGTGATACTTTTCTAAAGAATTTTTAAGATTAACACATTTGTTCTGAATTCTGGCTTTAAATCTAACTTTCAGCAAGGTGTAAGTCCACTCTTTTTTCAAATTATTATGGAGAACACCCTCCTGATTCCCATTTCTCCACATAATCTCTCATTTTTTGCTCTTAAAATCAAAAGCAACAGTATACTTAGCCGAGGGAGAGTGCTGGTTAGTGAAACAGGTGGCCAAGGCTCAGGAAGTATGTTTCCTAACAGGAAGATGGAGTACCAATCTGGCACCTTTCTTTGTTTACTCTACCACAATTTTTGAGCACCTATTTATGAAGCAGATTTTGTGCTAGAAATTAGATGGAGAATTGTGACCTACTGAAAAACTTGGTAAGTTCTATTATAAAAATAAATACAAAGCACTTGTTTCTCTGTCTCATGTAATGTGTGCCACAGTTTTCATTTATCAGCTTTGTCACAATGATTTTGGCATGAAATTAAATTCAGTTGAATCTTAGTTACATTAATATCTGGTGAAAGCTTAACCACCAATGTGACGGTATTTGGAGATGAGGCCTTGGAAGGTAATTAGGATTAGGTGAGGTCATAAGGGTGGGGTCCCACGATAAAATTAGTCTCTTCTTAAGAGAAGACCCTGTGAAAACACAGGGAGAAGGAGGCTACTTATAAACCAAGAAGTTCATCACCAGGACCTGAATCTGTCAACATCTTGATCTTGGACCTCCTGGCCTTTAGGACTGTGAGAAATAATTGTCTGCTATTTAAGTAATTTAGTCTAAGGTATTTTGTTGTAGCTGTCAAAATTAAATAAGACATAGTTGAACTAGTGTTCCAATTCTTATGTGATGTAGAGTCTAGTGGAGATTGGATCTTAAATTATGAATTCTGGAAACAGATATCTAAAGGGTTACAAGCAGAATTTGAGGGTAGAAAATGGAATTCCTCTTCTACTTGGGAAAAATCACTTGGATGGTTCCTACCAGTTTCCCTTGAGAGGAGGAGAGGTATAGACTCACACCACCAATCTTGTCACTAAAATCCCTCCTGATTTATAGCTCAGAACCCATCCTAAACTCTCCAACTTCTTTTAGGCTGATGTAAATGATCAGCACAAACTCATGAAGGAATTTGTGTCTACCTCCTACGCAAGTCTTCTTGAGTAGGATATCCTACTTTGGAAGGTTGAAGTAAATTATTAAGTTGTACTCATTACAGAATCACAAATGTTGCAGGTGGCATGTACCTGTAGCTTTAGAGTTCAGGAATTTGAGTCAAGATCCTTTGAGCTTATGAGTTCAAGGCCAATCTGGGAAGCAAGATCCCACCATTTAAAAAAAATTTTTTTAAGCCTTTATAAAAATGGTAGAGAGAAAAAAATCAAATCCCATCATCAGCTTCTCCCAATGATGGCATATTGTTTAACTATAGTATATAAACAAAACCAAGAAATTGATACTCGGCAGAATACAGTTTAATAAGCTATAGATGGAGCCCTCATTTTAACATTCTGTTCAGCTGAAATACTTGAGGCCCAGATAGTTTGGTTAGGGACTCTTACACCTCTCTTTGAGCATGACAGGAGGAAAAGACTCCAAGGACTGGGCAAATCAGCAGAGAGCTGCCACAGAGGCCATGAAGAAAGCACGAAGGACTCAGTCACTGGGGGCAGGCACATTACATCACAAGCCTGCACAGAGCAGAGCAGACAGGGCATTTCTGTGATGACAGGAAGTCTCCACATCAGGGGAAGTACCAGGAAGGAATGCTGAGGTACAGGCAGCAACCAATAAGCTGCATCTGCACCTGCTCCATGGGCACAAAGAACATAACAGCGTGGCAATGGATGAGTACAAATAAATCCTCCCTGGAGATTCTCTGATAAACCATAAAAAGGAGGTAGTGTGACAAAATAAACCACCTAATTGAAATCAGAATGCCTAAGTTAAAATAGACATATTATCCCTGAGATCCTCTAATCACCTCTCTTTACATCTGAAATATGAGTTTTTGGTTCACATATAAAACCTGTTTCCTCTTCTTCTACCATCCCATGCATGATATTAGAGAATTTCTCTTATCTGGGGTGAAAAGATGCATATTTGCTGATAGTTTGGTGCCTTAAGCAAAATATTTGGGTCTATTACCCAATAATATGGTACCAGGCACCCTTTCATTCTGGAGATTCTACCACTTCATAAGCTCACATTCACAATGAGAGCTTCTAACATTTTAGTTCCTTAATTTTAAATGTGTACAGATATTAAAGTCCTTTGATATTTGAGGAAAGACTCTAAAATGTGAAAGGTACAGCCTAAAACAACTGAAAAAGTTTTGGGGCTTTCACAAGAAAGACAGGAAAAAGAAATATTCCCAGGAAACCCATTTTCCAGTCCCCCTTCTGTCTCTCTTAGACAGAAGCTTTCTTTCCCTCAACAAAGTTTTCCTACTCTTAACTTCCATTGTTCCTTGAATTCATTCTTTGATTTTAGAGAAGAAAAACTCACATTTGGGATATCTATCAGGTTTGGGAGTTACAACTCTTCCCTCTATCATTTTGGAGGTCTTCCACTGAGATTACTGGTTGGAGGTAAGAGTTTTCTTTCATAGGTTATAACTTTGGTCTTTTGCTTTGTAGATTATAAATTGTTTCATAGGATCTCATTTGTTTCATAGATTATGGTTTTTGTTTCATAAGTTCTGGCCTTTGTTTCAGCTTTTGTCTCAAAAGTGTCTTAATTTTAAGTTGTATGTTTTAAATGTTTGCAAATTTCTTGGTTGCATTGTGTTTTATTAAAATTATATTTTATTCTTGTTTTGTATGTGTTGCATTTGCACTTAGTTGCTTCAAAATGCTACAAAATGGGTCTCTTATGAAATCATCTCAGATAAAGACAGTTCAGGCTTTTACTTGTCCCTTATAGAATGCCAAACAATGGTTACTCTGCCAGGTAGTAGTTCCTTTCAGGTACCTGCTACTCTCAAAGCAGAGGACAGGTTTCTCCAGTTGCCCTCTAGTAAATCCACATTCCTATTGATGCCAACAGCAGCTGGAACATTGGCCAGGGGAATTGCATTGCTTTTGGAGACAGATCTCTGATTGTGTGGAACTAGTAGAAACTTAGGTGACAACTGAGGGGTCATAGCCAGGGCTATACTCTGGTGGATACCCAAAGGTCCCTCAGAAGAAGCTAGCTTCCAACAGCCCATCTGGGTAAGCAGAAAATCACATCTTGTCTTATCTGGACTCCTCCATGAGGTGAAAAGGAAACTCTGTCAGTGATTATCAGGTATCCACTGTCTCAGAGTGATCTGAAATGATGCCATCAGAGCCCTTTCTTAAGCCTCCAT
Organism: Fukomys damarensis; assembly: GCF_012274545.1. Classification (NCBI taxonomy): domain Eukaryota; kingdom Metazoa; phylum Chordata; class Mammalia; order Rodentia; family Bathyergidae; genus Fukomys; species Fukomys damarensis. Next base: position 46,792,106 of record NW_022900913.1, read on the forward strand.
TAAGAGTTGAGCTATTCCATTTTATAGAAAAACCACATCTTCTTTATCCTGTTTCCAAATGATGTGCAAATGGGCTGTTTCCAAGTTTTAGCTATTACAAAATGTGCAGCTATAAACATGGGTGTGCATACCTCACTGTGATGTGATTCTTTTAGTTCTTTTGGAAAGATACCCAGCAGAGGGATGGCTGGGTCAAATGGAACCTCCAGTCCAAGCTCTTTGAGTTATCTCCATATTGATTTCCACAGTGGTTGCACCAGTCTGCCCTCCCACCAACAATGAAGAAGGGTTCCTTTCTCCCCACAACCCTGCCAACATTTGTTGTTGTGTGATTTCTTGATAGCAGCCATTCTTTGTGGAGTGAGGTGGAATCTCAGTGTTGTTTTCATCTGCATTTCTCGAATGACCAATGTTGTGGAGCATTTTTTCATATATTTACTTGCTGATTTTACTTCTTTGTCTGAGAAGTGAGGAATATTACTCAGCCACAAAGAATGAGAAAATAGATTTATTCATAGGAAAATGAATACATATTGAAGATATACTCCTAAGTGAAATAAATAAGTCACACATGTGTAAATACCAAATAGTTTCTCTGGTGTGAATAAACTGCAATACATAAGATCCTAATAAGATTACTGACATTGTGAAATGGGAAGAAAGGGGCTAAAGGTGTAGGGAAGTTGGGACAGGTAGGGGAAGGGTAATAAGGGAACAGAAAAAAAATGTGACATAGTGAAAAGATAGAAATAAAGCATTTGTAAATGGGGAGGGGAGGAGGGGGTGAAGGGAGGGCAGGTAAAAGGGGAAAAAATGAGAACCAAGACCTGTCATGTAGAGGTACAAGATCCCAACAATGAATATAACTGTACTGTATCCCTAAAATGTACCAATAAACTCAATTAAAGCTGGAAAAAACAAAGAGTTGAGCTAAAGGTTTGGACTGCTTTCTCTACTACTAGTAAGGCAAACCTCTAGACAAACACAAAAATAAATCTTTCATAGATTAAAAACTAACCAAACCTCCTCCCCTCAAGGCATGGTCTTCAACATTTACATGTGTAGTGGAGAAAAATGCCTTTTCTGACATGTTATGGACTTTGGGACATTGAGTGATCTTATAAAATGTTACATGGTGATTTTTTGGATGTTTAACCAGCTTGAGCTTTATTTGGACTTTTTAAACTGTGCTAATGAATTAAGAACTTCTCTTAAACTTTTCTACAACTTGTTGGGAGTTCATTTGAGAATCCCTCATAGTCAGACTTCTCCTCCTTCCAGAAAGTCAGACCAAGACAACTTACAACAACTGCTTCATCTTACACTAGGAAAAATAGCAATCAATAATGTGCATTTGTTTTTTCATGCTAACTAGAATATGGGACTATTTTGGTCAGCCTTTTTCTTCCTTCATATGTGCACATAGGAAGTCCATAAATGTGTCTTTACTATGTAGAGTCTGGCTGCTAGGAAGGCCTATGAGTTTCAAATACTTAGTGAATTAAAATGGACCTTAAAGGAGTTACCTTGTATTGCGGCTGATAAAAGTTGCCTAAGTGACTGGATAGACAACAGAAATTTCTCAGAGCTTTCTCTACCCTAAGGCCCAGGGCAGAATCTCTGGCTTATCATCTCTGGAGGTGATCTCTTTTGCAGGAAAAGTGCCCTATTTTCCTCTCTCTCTTTCAAGGAACTAGAAAGCAGTGATTTGAATTTCTTGGTTTGCTAACAATACTTCTCTAAACATGATTGTTATAGCTAAAGTCAACTGTAACTTGTGCTCTGAGTGTACTTACTGGAGTAAGTATATGAGTTACCTGAGGAAGATAAGATTGTGTGCTGTTAAAAGGTAGATAGTCCAGTCCATTTTTATTTTCATCTCTCTCCAGATGGTAGCTACCTACCCTGGGTGGAATAAACCTTGGGGGAACCCCTAGAGGGCACAGAAATCAAACATAGACTTATAGGATGCCATATTTGTTTCTCTTGTTTCAGATTAGGAATTCCATATCTGAACCTCACACTCATTTCAACTGTATTAAGAAGCAATTTAGTATTTCTCTACAATCATGCATGGAGTGCCTATCTCCTAAAGCCAAGTACACAGAGGAAAGTACTATAATGCTATCTCACAGTTAGAATTATACTGTAAAAGAGAGAAAATGGTCAAAATCATCTTATGTTGAGATTTTCTTTACACTAAGAAGTGATTCTTGCTTAGGTTCAAGTGTAAATGTAATGAGAGACACCTTACCCTTAAGACATTCAGTACCTCTAAGCCTGAGGCTACTCCTCACCCTTTTGAATCTGAGAACAAAGTTTCTAAGACAATGTTAAACCTTGACCATAAGGTGGTGAGGATGGAGTATCTAGGCCAGCCATAATTAAAACCTCCATTAGGCTATATCCATCCTAAGCTAAGTTGCTCAGGCCCCTCAAAGACAATATCCTTTGCAGGAAGTAAACGGCAAATATGGGACTATCTCTGTTCATGTGTCTTTTTTTCAGTGATCTAAGACAGATAAAACAAAACCTAATAAAGTTTTTGGATAACTCTGGTATGTACATTGAGGTCTTTAGAGAACTTACTCAGACCTATGGACTAGATTAGAAAGATGTAATGTTGCTCTGAAATCAAATATTGGTTTTTAATGAGAGACAAATAGTATTACATCTAGAGACAAGTATTATCTTAATTTTGGAAGCTCAAACAATGGGTGGTCAGGGGAATAACTTGTTTCTACTGGAACACAAGCAGTTCTTATGCAAGACCCCTAGTGGCTTGCCAATCACATAGGAGACTAAAATAGAAGACATTTTCAGGCATGTATTCTTAAAGGTCTAAGAAATATGAGAGCTAATCCCCTCAGTCATTTTAAATTGTCAACTATTTATCAGAAAGAGATGAAGACATCCCTAGATCCTAATTTGATAAAAGGAACTGTAGTTTTTCCCAAGTTAGCCTTGCAATATGTAGATGGTATAGTGTTATATGGCCCCTCAGAAGAGCTTTCTAGCCAAGACACCTGTGCTTTGATGAATTTTCTAACAGAGGTTATAATGTTTCTAGGTCTAAGGCACAACTTTGCAGCCTTGCGGTAAAATACTTAGGCCTTATTATATCTAAGAGAACCCAAAGACTGGGGGAAGAAAGAATTCAACCAAAAACTTAATAAAGATTTAAAAAAGAAAATTAAATCAATTATTTCCTCTCCAAAGCCCAAGACCCTAAAACTACTAAGGAGATTTCTCGAAATTACAGGCTTTTGTCACCTTTAGATAGCAGGATATAATGAGATTGTGTGACCCATTTATCAGTCTATAGAAAAACCCAAAAGACACTCATATTTTAACCTGGGAACCAAGGCACCATTTCAGTTTGTATGTTAATCAAAGGTAAGCATGGCTTTAGGAATATTTCTACAAGATCAGAGAGTTGTTCAACAGCCTGTACAGTATTCAAATCATAAATTAGATATTATATATTCCAAATAATTTATTTAAAATAACACCCCTAAACAATATAATTAGAATACTTTCATTCTCTTTCAAGAGTCAAAAAAGCAGCCATTCAATTTATTTGATTATTCATTTGATTTTATGGTTGACAATACAATTGGAGTCAATAACAGCTTTTGTCTCTGTAGATGTGTTTTGCTAAGGATTGCAGATCTACCACAAAAAGTTCCCAATCTTAAATGTCTTTCTACACCTGAGATGGTTAAGACTTAGTTCTTGTGCCATACTTAAAGGCACTCTTCTTGTTCCTTCTCCACTGCCCTTCCCCTGAAAAATAATACAGTTCTTGACAGTATTTAATTCAACACACCTCCTTCCTCTGTGACTGCTGGATTTCAAGACAAAGATTCCAGAATGGCGAGTTTCCCTTTCCTAGAACACTTCCAGAGTAAAACTGATCTTCAATTATTTCTGTGCCATATAGAAAATTGGTCTAGTCTTAATCCTGAAACCCTTGAAGGCTGTGTAGTTGGGTATTCTAGTCAGATAAACTGTCAGCTTAGGGCCCATCTTGAAACTTTTTTTAATTTCACGGATATAGAGATTTTTATTCCTTTTGATTCTTATTACAAGATATCTCTGTTAATTGACTTACAAAATTTTGACTAGTTTTTTTATAATTGTAAACCTAAAAATTATAAAAGTTATTATAATTCCACTTGGCCAAATACATCTGAGTGGATTCTGGCTTACAAAAAGTTGTCATGTGTGTGTGTGTGTGTGTGTGTCTGTCTGTCTGTCCAATTTGTTACAACACATACAGCTGTTTTGTTTGCACTTTTCTTTCTTTTTGCATTTTGGGCTTTTAAAGATGTTTGCCTGTAACTTGGGTTGGCTTTTAGATAAATGTCATTAAAGGCATGCTTCTCCTAGAATGCCAGATGATCCAAATAATATCAACTGTTTTTACAAATACAGTACATATTGTTTATATATAACATCTTGGGAATCTTTCATTGGTCAAAATGTGTTGTTATGTTCTGGCTTTCATAGGTCATCTAAAAATTTGGTAAGATAATTAAATAAAGACTCTTGGGCTTAGGAAAACTCCTGGACAGGACTCCTCTTGGTAAATAAAGGAGTGGCTGCCTAGAAAAAAAATTGTTCCAGCTTTTGTTCACAAAGGGGACCCTAATAATTTCCATAGCCTTATAAAAATACATTGCTAAACATATTATTGAGATATGTATACATTGGTCATGGTCAAATAGCTAAGTTTTCTGTGGGCAAACAATAAGGACTTATTTTAAATGCTCTTGGTACAAAACATAATTAAAGGACAAAGGGTTTCATGTAACTGATATTCATTATTATTTCATGGTGAATATATTCATGACTTCTGGGTGTACAAATTCTCTAGGATATTGTTTATGGTAATGATCTTTTTGACTTACATATCTGCCTTTCTTGCATTCCAGCTACTTGTGATAAGAGATACATGTCAAGTCAGCATGAGAGAACCAGTCGATTTATAGTTTTCTTAAAATTTTATGTGATGTATGTTATATATGTACCACATTTAGGGATGCTACAAACTGCCAAACAGTTGAAACAATATCACACACTAAAATTAGAGGTTAGACGTCATGAACTCCTAAGGTCATTTATAGGCCAATATGTATGTTCTCTTTAGATGGCATCTTACTAAAGGATAAAAAATAAGAATTAAATAAGAATTTTCTTTATGTCATTTAAGCCTTGCGATCAGATAGAAGTGTTTGAAAAATTATTCCATGGTCATTGTTACAAAGAAAATGTCATCATGAGTGTCATGCTAAATAAAATGTGTGGCTCTTGATCTTAAGTTTCTATAATATATAACTGTTGTCTGTTAACATTCTGCAGGGATTAAACTACTAGAACAAGCATGGATGATAAGAAATAATAGTCTCCTAACTATGCTTTCGATTTCAAAGTGCTTACTGTCCAGACAAAATTATAACAGTTAAGCTCACTGCTTCTGCTGCACTACTAATGTCTTCTGGGTGTTCAACAACTAAAATTTAGAGACCAAAACTAGAAAGGTAACTGGGCTATGAGGACAGCCAATATTTTGGCCCTGGCCCCTCAAGGTCAACAAGATCCAGGACATAAAGGAACCTTTCCTACAGGATCCTAGATCTTTGGTAAGTTACTTAACATCCTGAACAGGGAGATTGCTAGGCACTAGAGGACAAATGTACTGTGTGCTAAAGGAGTGTCACCATGAGGGAAAAGTCTCCCACACTTTCACTGAAAGCAACATGGTCAAGCAAGGCTGTGACCCATCCTGATGGCTGACACTGACAGAGGAGTTGAGAAATTCTGTGCATGGTTCCAAAATAATGCCTGAAGAGACTTAACTGACCTTGATAGATAGCAAGAGGCTCATATTGATTGACACAGGTCTCACTTTAACTTGGTCTTAAACACCCAGCAGAAAAGAATAAACCAAAGAGGTATAAAATAATACCATAGTAATAAAGCTAGATATAAAAAGGAACTCCAGTCACTGACCCCTTCTGGCAGTTTGCAGCTCTACCCATTTGGAAATATGACTTCTATTTTGGATTCTGGAGTCCCTTGGACTTTCTCCTTTATCCTCTTTGTGGGCTCTATTCATAGCAATCCTGCTAACCTTATAATTTGGCCCATGCATTCTTAACAGTTTATTTAGCTTTGTCACCTCCAGACTTAAAAGCTATGTAGCTACCAAGATGATAATGCCAGGCACCTACTGAAGGTCTTTAGATAGACCCTTTATAGAGTAAATCTAACTGCTGATCACAACTATGACCCTCTTCAGGTGGATGTAGCCAGAGCTGTCTTTGCCCTTTGCCCCCTCACAGCAGTTAGGGGTACTTCTTCAGAGGGGGGAATATTGCAGATAGGTAAATTAATTAGATATCTTGTAGGCAGTTAGACAGGGCTGCCTTCAAAGAGCCAACACAGCAAGAAGCCAACATGGAGGACAATCAAGACACATTCACTGAAGGCCAAAATTGTAAAAGGAGAGAAACTACTATACCTTTTTGCTTCTCCTGGGAATAAATGGCAATGATTGATATTCCAAATAGGTTTCAATCACCTAGGTGGCAGGGGAAATGTCTTAGCCCAGCTTTTCCAGGAAATATCCCTGACCCCCAACCTTACAGAAAATCCTTGTATGCTCGCTATATGAATTGCTCCCCCATTTGATTCCCATTTAATCATTATTACCTGGGTGACTGTACCTGTAATCTTATTGGTTGGTCATGGTTTTGACCTACCTCATGCCCACCTTGTAATTTTCCATTGGGTCTTATGGTTTTGTCCCAGTCTGTGCCTGCCTCACCACATGGCTTGGCTATATAAAACATCTTGGAGAAGTGGGATGAGTGGACAACTCACTTTCCAGTCCCCCTTCTGTCTCTCTTAGACAGGGGCTTTCTGTCCCTCAATGAATTTTTCCTACTCTTAAAAAAAAAAAGAAAAGAAATATTCCCTAAAGCTTTAACCAGTATCTCTGGGATAATACAAGAAGATTGCCAATCCATGAAATATAACAGGAAGCTCAAAAGTCTGAAAATAAGAGTGTTTGGAAATTTAAAATCTTACAGCAAATTTTAAAACTCTGTAGGTGAACTGAAAAACAAAATTTAGCAAATCTCCAGAAAAAATAGTAAAATTGGAGAAGGAGGGAGAATAATGAGAGATGGAAAATAAGTAGGACAAGGTAAGAAAAACAATCAATTAGGTCCAAAATCATCTGTGCCCCTCGCTTACCTAGCAGTCCCCACCCCATAACTTCCTTCCTTACTAATATAAAAACCAAACCTCGCAGGCATGGTGCCCTGCATCATCTGACAGCAGTCACCTCACTGGTCTCACTGGTGACTCCCACTCTCTCCACTTCACTCCAGCCCCACTTGAGATACTCCAGCTTTGAAGCCTGCACCCTGACATTTCCTCTGCCTAGAATGCTTTTCTAATGGCCAGGAAGATGGAGAAGGAGTAGTCCCTGCAAATGCAGCATTCTGTTCCCTGGAGGCTATCAGGGCTGCACATCCTAGGCTGGTACCTCAGCCACAAACACTAAGCATAGTCACCTGGGTATCAACTCACCTCCTGGGACCAGGGTTGCTGAATACCTTAACTGAGAATGCAAAAGTAAGCCACAAGCAAAAGCACAAACACACACACACCCAAATAAGTTTAAATTAAATTGTTGGTAACCAGTAGTCCCTGTCTCCTGTTTTTCCATCTAGTTCTTTTAAACTTTCAAACATAGAGATCAATAGACATAGAACTTCCCAAGTCAAAAAGCATCAATGGCTTCTCTTCATCTACCAAAATAATTGTGTAAATTTCTCAGCCTAGCATCTGATGTCCTCTGTAACACATTCAGCCTACTCACCTTGCTTTTTTCTGACAGCACTTGTCTCACACTTCTCTTGTTCATGCTTTCTCCCATACCTATCCTTCATCTTTGGATCACCTGTTCTTTCCACCTGAAACCTGTACCCTCATTTGCCACAATCCTATATCTATTGTCAAGGCTCATCTCAGCAGGCATGAATCTGCCCCTGGTCTCACCAATAAGACATGACCTCTCTCCATTGAATTACATTGGAACATCCTTTGGGAATTTACTTGACTTCAGCTTACATTTTAGATCGGTATGTCATGTCAAAACCTCTGATAGACTGAGGATTCTTCCAAAATTAAGTTACAGCCTTGGTCCCTTTTATAATCTCAGAATGAAGCCACACACTACTCTACCCTTGGCAACCAACTGAAGCTTCCCAGTATGAGTTTTTGGGCACTTGAAAGACAACCTCCAACCAAGCCTTCTTTCTGGACTATTTGCAAGCATAAGCCATTTGTTGTAAATAGAGTACATATATAAAGTTGTACACTAGACTAGACTATAGCAAACAAAAGTCAGACTATTTCACTTAAATACTTTGGTTCTTATATTCCTTTAGAATACTAAAAAACCTAACAACATTGGACATTCCCTTATAGCAACCATCAGAAATGACAAATCCACCACTGACTTCTTTAAATGGTGCATGCTGCTACCATTTTCCATAGGCTACCAGCACTGCCTCTTTAACCTGTCACCCACTGAGCCCTCTAGGCATTTGAATTTTCAAGCCGTGGTCCAAATCATGTTTGGCCTTTGCCATTTCAAAAGGAACTAGTATTTGATTTTGCTCAGAACAAAAACCCTGCACTTATAACCTTGCAAGACATTTTTTTCATAAGCACACTCCTTGAACACTGAGAATCCTGCCTGATGTACTTCCTCTTTTTGAAAATGTGTCTCTAAGCACCTTTAGAAATTGTAGACTGGTAGCACACAAAGGCAGGATGAAAGTCACTTCATTGAATATAAAAATAAAACAAATTTGTAACATGTGAAAATGTCAAACCTTCATTAAAATACTAGAAATGTCATTGAATAAAAGAGGCACAGAGATTCACATGGTTAAACTGCAACATGGAAGAACCATATGTGCAGATTTTTAACACATAATCAAGAGAAAAAACTGAACTGGGGACTGTAAGAAAAATGATTTTGCCATATGTACCCCAAAATGTAGTAAATAAACAATGAGCAGAGATATGTTTTTATTCTTTGCATACAACAGCAGGTCCCCAGAGCTGTGCTACAAGTCAGCAGTGTGTATTGTATCAAGAAAAAGAACTCATTTTATTTAACATTAAGAACAGAATCCTGCACTAGTGTCTTCTCTAATAGAAATCACCTCCACTGCTAATTTGGAATTTAGAGCAGTAGCCTTTTATTAAACTGTTTACAAATAGCATTTTATATGTCAGAATATATCATCATAAATCAAGCACAGGCTATTTCATTACCCTCCAATAGACTCAGTTAAAGAACCTCAACAGAGATTTTTAAATGCTCTTGCTTCCGATTGTACCCATAATTCCTTGCAATGCAACTTAATTTTGATATTGAGTCTTTCATAAAGTTTTATCTTGACTAACTTAAATAACATTGTTATAAAATTTAAATGGAAACCAAATCATAGTAAAGGGGAAAAGTTAATAGGGATAGTCCTGGGACTTCAGATGCATCTTCAAGGGAAAATAGAAAATATATGGAAAGTCAATAAAGAAGTGAGACAGAAAACCATGCATATCAAGTGAATACTCACCAACAGTGGCTTCCTGGCTGAAATAAGCAGAACAGAGTTGTGGAAGAACATTTCTATAACAGAAGGGAGTAGCAGTGAGGCATTTGAAGCCAAATGGGCAATTATAATTGGATTTTGCACTTATCTTTGCATATTTTTATCCAGGTGGTATAACTTAATGGATGAGTACAATCCTTACTGTTGAATTTCCTGGTGTTAAAAGACAAGATACTCTTTGTCCCACTCCAATCCTTCACATTGGCACCATATATTGATATGCTGAAAGATCTAACTAGTCATGAAACTTGAGAATGTGTACTCAGCCTATTGACATTGAACCAAGTTATAAAATAGAGAGTCAACATTGTTGAGAAAGGAAATAAAAAAGATATTAAAAAAAATAGAAGGAAAGAGAACTCTAACTAAATAAACCACTTTAAACCATGACTAAACTAACCTAGAAATATTAGATCAGAATAAAATCAGAAACACTGTTTTCCAAATGAAAGTAGAACAATTGTTCAGTAAGATTGGTCCCTGGAACAGAAGTGAAATGGAGAAATAGGAAAAGTATAAGTCAATTGACTGTGCGTTAATGATAGGCAGTCCTGTTTTGTTGTTTCCACTTATCATGTTCCTAAGTGTTGTCCTCAGCTGCCACATGCTGGCTCTTGTTCGTAGCATTTGTTATAGACATTCCTATTCATGGATATGTTTCTTTTGCTCATTTTGGATGCCAGTGGCTGGTAGGTGTTGCAAGAGCATCCATGATCCAAGGAAAGGGGTAGAGACCTGAAGGTCAAAGCAGTTTTCAGCAACTGTTTAATGGTCTTTATCTGGAGATGAAGACATCAGGCTAGTTTATCAAGCAGGGATCACTGGTTTTTAACATGAAAAAAGAAGACCAACCAAATATGAAATGTACACATAGATCAACAATTGAGGCCAGCTGAGTCTGAAGTCAGGTAAAAAGATAGGAACCAAAAGGGAAGCAAAACAAGTGACAAAAATCAAAAGTTTCAGAAAATCTGTTGAGAATCAGGATAACCAGAATAAATAGAGCTGATGCATAATAGCAACTCAATGAATCAGTAAATTAATGATCATGAATTAAGAGAATGAAAAGATCATGGAAGACCAAGCAGTAACACTTAAGGTATAAGGTAGTAAGTTAGTGTTGGGGGAAATAGAGAGGACAGACCTTCATAACAAAGGTTATCTCAGCCTCTACCTGACAGCTATGGAGGGATTCCTAGACATCAGAGAGAGTGACTGAGTGTGACTAGGTAGACAAATGTCAACAGTGTACCCTTATGTATCTTGCTTGGCTTTAGAAGGAATAATGAGAGAAAGAAATGAACTGTCCTTATGACCTGAAGCTCCTCTTAAACTAAGTAGATTTTTCTGGGTCCTTTTCTCCTGTCTTTTTTCAAGTGCCCTTTTATTCCAGGGTCTCTAAGCAGACCTCACTATCTCTACTTCCAGTGTTCCAGCTTCTTCTCACAGGAACTGCTCTACACTTCGTTATTCTCCGGGGCTAAAATTCTCTGTGGTCTACTTTACTGCACTCTTGGCCTTGTTTAGGACAAAGCAGAGAGAGTAGGAAAAGACCAAAGAAGGGTAATACAAAAAAAAAGAAGAAGGGCAATCCATTTTCAAAGATTGAAGTTGAACTTTATTGCAAGAAAATAATGGAAATGCTGTGTTAAAAGAAACAATGCTAGGGCTGGGGATGTAATTCAATGGTGCTGCTGCCTGCCTCACAAATACAAGGTCCCAAGTCCAATCCCCAGTATCAAAAAAAAAAAAAAAAGAAAAA
>NW_022900913.1:46803828-46821369 GCF_012274545.1 Fukomys damarensis
AAAAAAAAAAAAAAAAGAAAAGAAAAGAAATAATGCTGTTCCTTTTATCTTGTTTCTGTTAGTATTCCTTACCCAGGTTTTGGTAAAATAGGCAGAGAATATTGGTGGTACTCTAACATCTTCCTTTAGCACTGAGCTATTCATTTCCTCAGCTGCTGAGATTACTGGCTGCAGATGGTCTGCTGAAAATTGCAAGGCCATGCCACACCCAGAGATTAGCCCACAGCTGATACTTGCTGATGCGTGGATAATGGTGCAACATTTTTGTCTGAATTCAGGGCATCTATGAAGTCCATTCTAGGTCCATGGAGCCCTACAGCACTGCGTTTGAGTTCCTCCCTCTACCAATTTTAATTGAATCAATGCTACATTTTTCTGTCTCAGAAACTATTTTCAGGAACCCAATCTAAAACAAGGACACACATGTCACATGACTTACATTTAAGAGGAATAATATACCTACTGTTATTTTTTGGGAAAGTGCTCCCCAAAGCCCATGTTAAAAGCTTATTTGTGCCAGGGATTTAGCTCAGTGGTGTTATGCCTGCCTGGCAACTGTGAGGCCCTGAGTTTGACCCCTGGAACAAAAAAAAAAAAAAAAAAAAAAAAAAAAAAAAAAGCTTATTTACCATCCTGCACTGTCACTAGGAGATGGTAAAACCTCAAAGAGATAGGGGCCTAATGGAAGGAAGTTACACTACTAAGGGCAAGCCCTTGGAGAGGAGATTGGGACCTCGACTCCTCTCCCCCCAACCCCGTTGCTTCTTGGCTGCTCTGAGGTGAGCAGGTTGCTCTGCCAAGACTCCTCACCATAACGTACTTCCTTATCACAGAGCCAAAGAAAATAGGGTCACATGACCACGAACCTCTGAAATCATGAATCAAAATAAACTTTCCTCCAAGTTCATTGTCTCATTCATTGTGTCACAGGGACAAAAAGCTGATAAACATACCAGCCCCATATGCTTTATCCACCAGCCATTGGCCAACTAGAGATAACATCAAGATATGGTTAGCCTCAAGAAATGCTTTACAGTGGTGATCTGGCATTTGAAAAAATGGAGTTGTTCTTTTCCCCATGGAAAAGAATAGATAACAAAAGGAGGCAAGCTATCAAAGCAAGGGCAAAGTTGGTACCTAGAAATATTTTATGATTTCTCACATTACTATGTAATTGGGATGTTTTCTCATTAAATATAGAATAACATATTCTTAATGAATCTAAACAGTTTCAGTAACATTATACCCTCAGAAACTCAGCATGAGTAGTTTATGTAAAGCAGTGGATAGCTAGGATTTAATGACTATCTTGGGGCTTAGTAAAACTGTGTAGTGTTATTTGGATGACTATGTCCAGGAATAATTGTTTCATTCATACTGAATACCAGGAAGGCTTTAGGAATTAAATAATTTATATTGAATTAAGTTAAATAATCTAGCCAACACACCTAATGAATCACGAACTGCATTCTGATTGGTAGAGAAGAGACATTAGCCCCTAGAGAGTAACTGTTTTCTCTACATAACCAACCAGGCATACTACAGATAAATTTGCAAGTTAGCCAATATAGTTGCAAAAGATGAACTAAGTATCCAATATAAATACTGAATTCTCCAGAGTCTGAGCTGACCCGTGCAGACTTGGTAGTGAATACTAAAATATTATTACATAAACAATTTAAAGTTAGCCCTCAAATTTACAAAATTGATATAAGTTATGCTGCTTGAGAAATTAACTGTGCTGCTCATTATAAGACTGTTAATTACAGTTAGGGAAAAAGTGTACTTTTAAAGCAATAAACAACATAGAAATGCTGGATTGATTTTTGTCAGTTATTATCAAAACACTGAGCATCGATAAAGATAAAAGATAGTCAAGTATAAGAGCCAAGAGATGAAATACACATATGTAAAAATCACCTTTTATTTCCTGTAGCGATTTAAACAGGAAACACAAGAATGTCACATAAAAGCTGAAGAATAAAAAAAATGAATTGCTAAGTATTTAATATGTTTTGAATAAACACAAGTCAGCTCAGGTTTTACATGAGCTCTGCATGGTACACAAATGCACTATGCATCTGATCATTGTTGTTATTTTATAAGTAGGAGTTTGAAACATTTGATTTCTTCTTGAGGTTCATTTTCTCCTAGGAAAATAGTGGCAGCATCTCAAGTGTCACTGGGTCTGGCTGTGGTGTGCAGAGTTGACCTCCACTGCACCAGCAACTAAAACCTATACAGAAGTTCTCTCCCTTCTATTTCATTCTGAAGTTGTTTTTTTTTTCTGTAGATTTGAAATAATGATAAAACAACCAGACATCGCTTTCATTAATTACTATGTTTAACAAAAGAATGCATAGCTTGAACAAGGTTTTTAAGATATAAACATGCTTTGCAGCCTCTTTTTAATCACTGGATTTTTCTAAACCTGATTTTGTTTTCCTAATTTTTTAGTTAGCATATATTCTCACTGTCTAGACCTCAAGCCACCTCTTTCTGTTTGAACCGTTGCTTTGCTTTTCCCTTTCTTTAACAGAAGACTTTACCTACCTCTCTGCCATTTATCCATGGAATGACTACAATCATCCTTCCAAATGTCTCACTCAAAGCCCCTACTATTTCACTTTTAAGCACAGATGCATCTGTTTTCAGAACACATTTTCCTTCTTTCATGGCATGGATACACTTATTAGAAATCGGGTGTGACAGATACATTGCCACCAGGGAACAAAACTGAGGATGGCTCTGCAAATTACACTTAAGGAATTGAAAAAAAGCATTTAATATTATTTTCTCAGAAATGCATTCTAGTAAATGTTAGTGATATTACAAACAGAGGGCTAGGAAATGTTCTAATTACCAGTGTCATATGGGCAGAAAATGCAAAAAGAAAATAAAATCCAGGAATAATTTGAATAGGTCTCTGTACTTACTTCTCACTCATATATTCTAGCCTCTTTCTAGGCAGACTTAGAAGTGTTGAGTCTGAAATTCTACAATAGTATTGTGATGCAAAAGTGATATCTAGCCTGGCGTGGTGGCACACACCTTTAATCCCAGCACTTGGGAGGCTGAGGCAAGAGGATCTCTGTGAGTTCGAGACCAGCCTGGGCTACATAGTGAGTTCCAAGTCAGTCTCTCAACTACATAGTGAGACTCTGTCTCAAAAAAAAAAAAAAAAAAAAAAAAAAAAAAAAAAAGAAGCAATATCTAGCCACACATGATGGTGTACATCTGTAATCCAAGCTCTGGGAGGCTTAGAGAGGAAAATCACAAGTTCAAGACCAGCACAGGCAATTTAATGATTTAGCAAAACCTTGTCTCAAAATAAAAAGTGAAAGAGATCTGGAGATGTAGCTCAGCATGAAGACCCTTTGTTCAATCACAGTCCTACCCTGCCTATGACAGCAACACTATCTACATTCAAATAGAACCATTACCACTCACTAGTGTGACTTTGGGCAAATTTTTCCAAGCCTCTTCATTGAGATGTTTTCATGAAACCCACCACAAACTGACACTGTCATACATATTTATTGATTTGCTCTATAGGCCCTCTCCTCCACTAAAATGTAAGCTTCTTGAGAGCAGAAATCATGTCCTTTCTGCTCACAGGTGTATCCCAGATACCAATAATGCACATAGTAAGCACTAAAACACTTGATGAATAAATGAAGTCAATAAACCCCTCTAAGCCTATCTTCATCAGTAGGAATAGGAAAACAACCTACCTGGGATAGATGACGTGAGAGCTAAGTGAGAGAGCTGTATGGAGCAAAGCATGGAGCCTGGCTGACTGTTACTCAGTGAATACAGCACCTAAAACCTCCTGTTGTGGCTCATATCTAAATGTCCCCCCAGAGCTTCATGAGCTCATAGGTGGAGTTTTACAGAGGTGGCAGGATCTAGAGTGTATGAATATGGATTACGGATGTGAGAGACTGGATCTGTCCGCTGATTTGATTAGCATGATTTTGAGTGTGGTGGAGTAGATTTACTGAAAACAGAAGCCCCACCCTGGCTGTGGGTGGCACCAGGGATTGTAGCCTGGATGAAAAATAAAGGGAAAGGGAGGCTCGCTGTTTGCTTTTTCCTGCTTGCCCTGCCATGAACATTTTCCACTGCTAAACCTCTCTGCCAGGCTGCCTGCCATGGAGCTAGCTAACCATGGACTGAAACTCTACAAACTATGCACTGAGATTACAGACATATGTTGCCACCCTGGGGTTTTGTGTTTGTTTTTAAGGTGTTATCGTTATTATCTAAAAAATGCTACCTTCACACCAATGAAGCACATTTCACACAAAAAGATTCTTGAGTTTGTACAAACCACTAAATAATGGCATTTCATTAACATTAGCAGAATTAATCACATAGGGAAATTCCATTAAACAAAGGCAGAGAGTTTCTACTAAAAAAGGAATCCACCCATCGGCTGTAGAAGATAATGCTCTTCTTTCGAACAAAATACAAACATCTATTGAAATATATTTCCCCTTTCCATATACTATTAGCCTAACTTCCCACATTCCTTTTTATGCTATTATAGACACACTTTATTATCATTATCATACTTATTACTATTGATTAGTATTTTGGGTTTTTTGTTTGTTTGCTTGTTTATGACAGGGTCTCTGTGTAGTTCAGGCTGACCTTGACCCTCACTGTGTAGCATAGGCTGGTCTCAAATTCATGGTGATTTTCTTGCCTCAGCCTTTTGAGTGTGGACCAACACACCTGGATCACAGATATAATTTAATCTCATAAAATGATGTAAGTGGTGAAGGGTCCTCAACAACATAACGGAACTACAATTCACTTAATTAGTAGAGTGAAGAGACAACCTACAGAATGGGAAAAAAGTTTTGTCAGCTGCTTCTTATTTAGGAGACATAAAGAACTTTAAAAAATTAAATGACCTAGAATTAAAGACACAGCCAAGCAATGGGCAATAGAAATTAATAGATACTTCACAGAGGAAGAAATACAGATGGTTGACTAATATATGAAAAAATGTTCAACATCTTTTGCCATTAGAGAAATACAAATTAAAACAGTAATGAGATTTCATCTTACTCTGGAAAGAATGGCAATCATTAAAAAAATCAAACAAGAACAAATACTGATGTGGCTGTGGTGAAAAAGGAACCTTCATTCATTGTTTGTGGGAATGTAAACTAGTAAAACCATTGTGGAAATCAGTATGGAGATGTCTCAAAGAAATGAAATTAGAAATTCCAGGGGTCCCAGCTATCCCTCTTCTAGATATCTTCCCCAAAGAGCTTTAGACACCATACTACAGTAATACATGCATATGAATCTTTATAGCAGCACAATTCACAATAGCAAATTCTGTATACCCATCCACAGATGACTGGATGAAGAAAATGTGGTATCTATATATAATGGATTACTATTTGGCTATAAAGAATGACATGTTTGAGACATTTGTAGAAAAATGGATGCACCTCAAAAATGTAATGTTGGGCGAAGTAAACCAGACCCATAAGCTTAAATACCATATAGTATCTCTCATATGAATGAGGCATAGAGGACAGTAGAACATGGATAGAAAGGGACAAAGGGATGGATCTCTTGCAACAGGGAAATGATCCAAGGAGTCAAGGGTGAGGTAAGGAGGAGGGGAAGGGGAAACAAGTAGCATGAAGATATGCCATATACAGAAACCTGACAACCTCAATGAATGTAAACATTATATGCCATAATATGAGCTAAGAATAATAATATCAAGAATGAAAATAGGGAAAGAGAAAGTAGAGGAGGAGGAAGGAGATTTTTTAAAAAGAAATAAAATGTAGTATGTATGTGTACCCACTACCCAAGATGATTATCAACTGCAGGTACTATAAATATGTACTAATAAAATTTTTTAAAAGTTAAAAAAATAACCTACAATTTATTTACTGCTTGTCATGTGCCTGGCCTGGTGCTCGGGCCTTTTACACAGAGTGGTTCTCTATCCTGGCTGTACATTATAATCTTGTGGGAAGTATGCAGCCACAGGCTGAGAAACACTGATATCCATTATATCATCAGAGGTAGGCACTGTAATTACACTCATATTTCAGAAGAGGAACCTCAGATACCAAGAATCTAGTCAACTTGCCAAAGTTAAGTTTAGGCAGCCAAGTGACAGTCTTTACTCAGAGACGCTGAACAGACACCATTATTTGTTTAATAGATATTGCTATTTGCATCATGACAATCAATGAATGAAGACAGAGCCTAGATTTAATAGCCAATTATTCAATTAAGTATTTGTTTTTAATATATTAAAAGTTACTTCTCAGCCAAAAAGAAGGATCTGTAAGCTTTTTTAAAATTTTCATTTACTCTTCCTTCAAATAGCATGAGTAAATATGTATTCTAATATTTTTCATTTAATATTTTTAACTGAAGTAAAATTCATCATTTCAGCCACTTCAAAGTGTGAAATTCAGTGACTTTTAGTACATTTATAATGTAGCACAATCATGGACAGTTTCTAATTGAAATTCCAGAACATTTTCATCACCCCAAAAGAAACTTTATACAGTACTCTCTACTTCTTCCTTGCTCTTAGGTCCTGGCAACTAATGATCTACATTTTGTCTCCATGAACTTGCCTCTTTGGAAAATTTCACATGAATTAATAAAATATGTTATTTTGTGACTGGCTTATTTCACTTTTCATAATGTCTTCAAGATTCATCCACGTTATATTAACACATGTTGGTATTTCATTCCTTTTTATGGCTAGTCTCCTGTTAAATGGATAGACCACATTTTGTTTATCCATTCACTGACTGATAGGCATTGGGACTGTTTCCACTTTTGGGCTATTATGAAAAATGCCACTATGAACATTATTGCACAAAATTTTATTTGAACAAAGATGATGTTTGTAATAACTTTTCTGGTCCAGGATTTATTCAATACTCATTCCAACCAGACCCAGTATTTAGGATTGAGTTATATTATCAGGTCATTAAATTCTATCTGTAAACTTACTTCTAGTATTCTGACTTAAGCTGTAACAAATGTTACCAAATGGCTCTATCTCCACTTTGAAAGTGCTGCATTTAATTCAGAACTCTGAATATTAGTTTCTTTCACAAACTTCAACTATCAATTTTTTATGTCTTTCAGTAGGTCACTTCCTGTTAATTCATTTAATCATTAGTCATGGACAACATTTCAAGATTTGGGACCAAGCTCAATGATGAGATATAGCATAGACTACATATAGACAGGTACTCAATAGTAATTTATTCACATAATTGTCTAATTATTATGACAGTAGGTGTTTGACCCATGGTCATGAGTCACTACCATATGTTTATATTGCCTCACAAATATGCCTCCAACAATCCGAAAGTTTGAAAAGCCACAATAAAAACTATGGTTTGGAATCTTTAAAAGTATTTTTGGTTCCAAAATCATCTATTAAAACTAAGGAAACTTGTATAGATTTTTGCCATTAACAGATCTAATCTTGAGAATTGTTAAGTAAGAATGGTGTGATGAAAGAGCACTTTCAAATAGGGTCCATATACGTGGTGGAAAAAACTGGATTTCAACCTGCCAAAGATTAAAACTAGACCCCCTTATCTTTCATCATGCACTAAAGTAAAATCCAAGTGGATTAAAGATCTAAATATTAAAACAGAAACACTAAACTTGCTGGAAGATTAATTAGGCAGAACTCTGGAAGACATTAGCATAGGAAGACTTTATGAACACAACCTCAGTATCACAGGAACTAGCAGAAAGAATCAACTGGGATCTCATCTTATTAAAGATACTGCACTTCCAAAGAAACCATCAACAGAACTAAAAGACAACCTACAATGTGGGAAAAAGTTTTTACCAGCTGCTCCTCAAAGGACTATTATCTAGAATATATAAAGAACTCAAAACAATCAGCACCCCCAAATATAAAGACCCAATTCAAAAATGGTCATCTGAAATGAACAGACATTTCTCAGACAAAGAAGTAAAAGTAGCAAGTAAATATATGAAAAAATGTTCCACATCACTGGTCATTCGAGAGATGCAGATGAAAACAACCCTGAGATTCCACCTCACCCCACAAAGAATGGCTGCTATTAAGAAATCAACCAATACAAATGGTGGTGGGATAGTGGGGAGAAGGAACCCTTCTCCATTGTTGGTGGGAGGGCAGACTGGTGCAACCACTATGGAAATCAATATGGAGATACCTCAAAGAGCTGGGACTAGAGGTTCCATTTGACCCAGCCATCCCTCTGCTGGGTATCTTTCCAAAAGAATTAAAAGAATCATGTCACAGAGATATATGCACACCTATGTTTATGGCAGCACAGTTTGTAATAGCTAAAACTTGGAAACAGCCCATTTGCCCATTTGGAAACTGGATAAAGAAGATGTGGTTTTTCTATAAAATGGACTATTACTCAGCTATAAAGAATGAGTAATTAGATTCATTCATAGGAAAATGGATACATATTGAAAATATATTCCTCAGTGAAATATATAAGTCACACATGTGTAAATACCGAATAGTTTCTCTGGTGTAAAAAACTATAATAGTACATAAGATCATAATGAGATAGTTGACAATGTGAAATAGAAAGAAAAGGGCTAAAGGTATAGAGAAATTGGGAAGGATAGGGGAAAGATAATAAGGGAAAAGAAAAATATGAGAAAATGAAAAAATGGAAATAAAATATTTGCAAATGGGGAGGGGAGAAGGGGAAGGGAAGGCAGGGACAAAGGGAAAAAATGAGAACCAAGACCTGTCATGTAAAGGAACAAGATCCAAATGATGAATGTAACTGTACTGCATACCTAAAATGTACCAATACACTCAATGAGGAAAAAAAATAGTGGGCCATACAATCAAAACTTATATATATGTGTATGTGTGATTTTTTTAATTGATAAGATAATTATGTACAAACTTTTTTGCGGGTCCTATGTCCACACTAAGGAGCATAATAATTCTCTGTATTTGCCTTCTTTTTCCACACATTCCATTAACTAAACCTTCAAATTTTAATAGTACTATAGAAAATATTGCAAAACAAATTTAATCTTACAGCTAAAAAAAAAAAAGAAGTACTAGCCTTTGAGAAATTTCTACCAAGTTAATAAGAATATTGTAATTTAATAAGCTAAATTAGTCCATTTTCAAGAACAGGGATTTTTTATTACAACCTCAATTCTAAGTTTTCATTGGCTTTTTTCACAGAAAATACATTTTCACAGACCCAAGGAGACAAAATATTGCCCAAAATTTGACTACGTTGTTAGGAATTGTGAGTTAGCTCTGGGATGTATACAGTGTATACCTAGATCCTAAAGGATGGCAGGCTTCCTGATGGGCCTGCTTCATACTCTGCCTCCACAACTAAGATAGCAATTGACAATTCCCATTCCCCAATAATTCTGTAAGGGTACCTGTGGAGACTCAAAGCATGAGCTACATGCTTTGCATAATTAGCTATATATCTATGAATTTTCTCTGGAATGATGACTTCATTTGTACCAAAAGAAAAAAATGCAACTTTTCTTTCATAGAAGTGCTTCCTTGGCATGTGTTATGTATGTTGTGGGTTAGTGAGGGCAGGGATCCATGACCCACTCAGAATTAGAAGAGGCCAGATCCTGTCTCTACCCATCCCAGGGATCCAGAGACTAGGCTGGAGACTGTAAACATGACCAAGGCAATCTACCAGAGGATGTGAATTCTAACTATGATTGAAAGAGATATCTGAATTTACCTATCTCCCATTATAATGATTATTCTACTTGCAGCAAGTAAAATTATAGGCCTTCACATTTATATCCCAGGAGAGATTACTAAATCCAACAACAACAACAACAGCCACAAAAGATTTATTTGACACAAGACTACCTGCAACCACTTCAGAAATAAAAATTGTGAGAAGGACAAGATTGTCACTATTGCTTTGATCAATCAGGACATTTCTGAGAAGTTGGTAAGAAGAATCAAGGAGTGAATTACAAGACTGTTCTTTTCTGTTTTGTTCTGTTTTTTGGTACTGGGGATCGATCTCAGGACCTTGTACTTGGAGGCAAGCAGTGGCACCACTGAGCTAAATTCTCAGCCCTACAAGACTATTCTTAATGGTGAAGGTATAGAGTAACTGTTGAAGAAAATTCCCTGTGCCCACTAGGATAAACCTTTTGCTGTCCAACATAAATATAGTCTTTCTCCTACAATTTTTTAAGGTTCTTGTGCACAACTTGAACACTGACATTCCTTCCCCTAAAACAAGACAATCCAGAGTCTAACCCAGTGACCACACTCAATTTTCAGATCTCACATCTCTAGATGATAGGACACCTATTCTTTCAATCCAGATGTGTTTCCAGTGTGTTTTGAATGATAAGTTCTGCATGCAATAAAAATCAGTGGAGAAGGAAAATAATAAAAGCAATAAGAACTCACAGTGGGGGGATGCTGGAAAGCAAAATAAGTGATCACTAGTCCATAGCACATATTTAACCTTGCAAAGAACCTCTGCTTGGGCATGGAAGTGAGTACCGGGTTCACCTAATCTTGATGCCCCAGATCTTCTAAAAGGGTCCTCTCTTGGCCCTACTTCTCCTGACCATATTGAAGATAGGCATAACAGAGTATTTATTTAAGACTAAATCCCATTTCAGTATTTTTTTTTTCAGTGCTTTGTGCATGCTAGGCAAGTGCTCTACCACTAAGCTACAGCCCCAGGCCAGCAGGTTATTTTTTATTAATTTCCTATCTGGGGTCCAAGAAAGACCTCAAAGCAGTCATCAGATGCTGACTGACTGTCTTAGAACCTTAGTAGTCCTTTGTCTTCTCCTTTGTGTTTAGTACTGGGGATCAAATCAGGACTTTATGCTTGCCAAACAGGTGTTGTGCTGCTGAGCTACATCCCCAGCAATGTCTGTCATTTCATATCCAGTCAATTGCATGAATCTGTGCCAAAGTCAGGGGTCCTACTTTAAGTCTGGGAACCTGTGCCCTATTAACAACCCTCTGGGTTCTACAAGTTTCCCTAGACCAGATGGTAATAGCATTAGCCACTGGATAGCCATTAAAGAACCTAAAAGATTCAGATAATGGAGATTAGAGTGTCAAGAGCCACACTTGACCATTTGACTGCTCATCTCTACTTATTGCTTTTATTTCTTTACACTGATACACAGAAGGCTGAAGTACATGGAACATTTGTAGGATGGAATGCCAGATTTCAGAAAAAGGTGAGAATTTAAGAGTATCCTCCTCTATTAGTCAGTCTCTGTGCATATCTTGGTCCTTACATTTTATATTTCTATCATGTACAGGGATTTTCAGGGAACACCTTCCATAGAAATGTGGCCAAATAAAGACTAGAGGACCAAGTGATTAATGAGAATGTCTGTAGTTCAACAAACTCAAATCTTTATGGCAAAATTATTCAAGAATCCTTCAGTGTTTAAAAAAATGCATCTTTGTTCTCCTCAGGAACAAAATAAGTGTTCTGTACTTTCAGTGTGTTCTTCTGAAGTCTCTAGAGGGACCTCTGGAAGGCAGACATGAAAGTTTTTAAACAGTTACTGTTATCTGCTTGGTATGGGTAAGCAATGGATCAGTGATTATTTGAGGTGCTATGTATTCTAAATGTTAATATCACCTGTAAAGATTACTTTGTGTGGACCATAGAAAAGAGAAACAAATCACAGCCTTTTGAAGAAGAGAGAGTAAAAGAAGATAGGTCTTGTACATCTGTAATTAATGGATTCTACAAATGGCTCAATTGGCTTCTCACCTGAGACCAGGGCTTGAGGAGCAAAGTGAAAAATGGCCAAGAAGACAATTTTAGCCAAAGGTAACTCTGTAGTTCAATACAGAGTACTATTATTACATTTTTTAAATCTGCAAAGCATTTAACATGCATGTGGCTTTAAATATTATTTCTTAGTGGCTAGAAGAAGGAAAGTCTGGGCAATAAGCATTTCCATTTCTTTCTTATCATGAGATCTCTAGGCAACCATTCCCCAGTGAGGTAGTTCTTCTGCCATGAGTAAGACTGCAAAATTATTAAACCACCCTCAGTCAAAAACATGATTTAGAAATGAGCCTATGGAGAGCTGCCTGTGTTTCTCACAGAGAGAGAGCAGTCCAGCACATATATGCTTAGCCAGCTGTCTTAGTTAACTACTTTTGTCATCACTGAGACAAAATACCCAACACTTACAAGTTAAAGGAGAAAATGTTTCTTTCACTCAGTTTGTAGAGGTTTCAGTGCACATTTGGCTGGCTCCAAGGCAGGGTGGTTTGGCAGAGGGTCATCACAGAGGAGAAACAGTTCATGGTGGGCAGAAGGCAGGGAAGCAGCAGCAGCAGCAGTTAGTATGCTTTTCCCTTTTATCCCATCCAGGCTACCAGCCATTTGGGCAGTGTCACCCAGAATTATGGCAATTCCAATCAGTGGACTAATTTAGAACCATACACCCTTAGCCCTAGTATCACACACCTTAGATCCAGCCAGCTCCTAAAATCCCCTCATGAGCATATGAGGCTTTGGAGGGACATCTAAATACCAGCCATAACACCAGCTTTGAAACAAGCATTGCTTCCCCAACAAATAATGTTTTCACTTTCTTATCTATTCAGCTTCAAACATACTTTCCTTATATTTTTCACTTAGTTCTCAGTTTTTATGAAAAACACACATATTCACACAGTTTAGAAACACACATTACTGTGAGATAATTATGGTTGTTCTTTTCATTTTTTCCATCCCATTACCAAAATATGTTTACATTATTTCATCTTAATTTTTCCATCTCAGACATTTTCTATCCACTTTCCACTGTCTCATACCACCTCCCCTTTCCCCATTTACTCATGTTCCTATTTTATCTTCAACCTTCCCATCAGTCCATAGAATTGAACTATAATGTTAGTTGGAACAATTTTATCATTCATGTGTCAAAACTATAGAACTTCTGAGCTTTAATTTCTTTTCTTTTTTTAATTTTTCCATCTCAGACATTTTCTATCCACTTTCCACTGTCTCATACCACCTCCCCTTTCCCCATTTACTCATGTTCCTATTTTATCTTCAACCTTCCCATCAGTCCATAGAATTGAACTATAATGTTAGTTGGAACAATTTTATCATTCATGTGTCAAAACTATAGAACTTCTGAGCTTTAATTTCTTTTCTTTTTTTTATGTGCTTGCTCCATTTTTTATATAACACTAAGTCAAGCCCAAACTTTCCCCAGAAATCTAAATTCCTTCCAGAATGTTACAACAGAGCAGGGAGTCTAACAATTTCATCTTCTTGGAAATTTCTGTCTTGGCCTCTCCTGACCTGCTCCAGTGTTGGATCCTTGTCCTCTATTCCTAGAACTTATTTTTCCCTAGAATGTCCTACCTTGACAATCATGAAGATTCCCTTTGCCTCTCTCTTATGCTGGTTTCTGTTTCCTGGATCTCATCTTTCTTATCTTAATTTACTCCCTCATTTTGTGGTTATAACTTCTCTAGTGACTTAGAAAAACTGATACAAATAAAGAAAAGTGAGGCTTTGCATATCCAAAAATGTCCTTTTCACTTTCATCCTTAATAAGTGGCTTATCTGGATATGTAATTTTAGTTTTAAAATCACTTCCTCAGAATTTTGAAGGATATTTCTACTTTCTGCTAGGTTCCAGTGTGGCTGCTGAGAAATCTGGTACTAATTTGATTCTTAATTTTTTAAATATAGTTTTATAGATAGTTTTTCTCTATTCTCTTATCCTCACTGTTCTGAAATTTAGCAAATATATGTTTTCATTATGGATCTTGTGCTGAAATTAAATGTTATTTTGATCTGGAAAATTCAATTGTTTTCCATTTATTTTACTTTCTAGAATTTTGTTATGATCATTTGAAAACATCTTCTAATTATCTTATATTTTCTCTAGTCTTGTATTTTATAAAATCTACTGAGAGATTTAATTTTACTTCTCAACTTTCTGTTGTTTTTATTTGCTGTTTGTTTGTTTGTTTGTTTTGAGACAGGGTCTCCCTACATACCTCAGGCTGGCCTTGAACTCACTATATATCCTTGGCTCACCTCAAACTCAAGGCAATCCTCCTGCCTCAGCCCCCTGAGTGCTAGGACTATAGGTGTGTAATGCTACACAGAGCCCACTATCATTTCTTCCTTATTTTCAAGGACACTTTCGCATTTTCTAGCTTTTTCTTTTCTCTTTTTAACCATGCTACTCTCATTGCATAGATACATTATCTTCTATTATTTCTCCGAAAGGATTATATATTTCTTCAGGTTTTCAAATCTATTCATGGTCTCTGTTTCCTAAAAGTTTGTTTTCACTAGTAATTTTTGCCTATGTCTTTAATATTATAGGCAATCTTCAAATACTTTTGCTCCTTCTCTGTCCTTTCATTAGGAACAGAGCACAGAAGAGCTATTTGGAGGTACATAGTACGTGGGAGGGACTGTCTGTGACAGGTTTGCTCATATATAAGTTGATCTGGCATTTCTTGGTGAAGCCCCATACCTGTCCCTTTTTTCTTCTGGACCAAATGGATTCTCCAGAGAACAATATTCCAGTACCCTCTTGTGCTAGTTTGTAATCCCAAGTCTTTGTGAAAGTTTCTAGGACAATGTCAGACACACTTAAATAGACATACAACACAACATGTGGTACCCAATCTTTTTCTTCCCTGCCTTAGCATGGTTCTGAAGATGGAATGGTTCCAACTGGTGCTAATGAGAAATAACAGGAAACCAAGAGCTCCTCCAGATGCTTGCAGACCAAGAGTTCTTCTCCATAGAGTGAAATGTTGAAAGAACTCTGTTCTCCTTTGAGGTTGAATCCTGGATTATCAGAAGTAGGATTCAAAGTGGTTCTAGTGTTGTCACATACTCTATAGCTGGAATAGCACCTCATGTATTTATTTTACAAACGTAATCTATATCCAAAGCCATCCTCTTCATTCATTATTTTTAGTCACCTCTTCTTCTTTTGGCCTTTACCATGACGGTATTTTTGTATTCTCCTTCTTCCTGCTCTTGAGTTTGTCATTTTCATTTGAAAACCTCCCTGTCCTTCTTTGAGGAAAACATCATAAAGATGGAGTTGTCACTAGTAAATGAGAGGCCCCAGTGACAAAATCCAGCTGACCTGAAGAGCCAACTCATCTAACAAATGCACCCATCTATAATAGATCCAGAAGATGCCAACAGCTCAAGAAATCTGGCTCAAGGTAATCTTACTTTTCAGAGCAAGTATGGAAGTCAGGTAAAGGGATTTCTAGGTGGGTCATCCATAGGTTGGATTGATATTAAGGAAAATAGTCCAACAAAAGAACACCTAACATTAGACTTTTATAAAAGTGAGAAAGTATTCATTATTCTAAATATTCTTAATACTGAATGAAATCTAAGAATTTCTTAACAGTATCACTATTATTTTTTAAAAAGTCTCATCTGTCATTGAAAAGTCAACTGAAGCTTAAAATTATATACAAGTGTACAAAGTTTGCATACACTTAGTGGTTGTGCTTAAGAGTTATAATTATGTGGTCCTACATGCCTTAATTATCTAGATAATGACCTTAAAACCCTAATTTATTTGCCTGATGTCCCAAATTTCTGTCTCTGCTAAGTCTACTCTGATTTTTCTGTCTCTGCTTTTTCTCTTCAGATGAAATTGTTCTTACAATGGTATGTTTCATACAATAGGCATTCCATCATTCATTTAAGAAACATTTATTGTATGTTTCCAGCAACCAAGCACTGTGAATGATGCTGGGGCTATAATGATGAGCAAGAAAGGACCTAACTGGTACCTTTGTGGACCTTCTGGTCAAGGGAAAGACAACCATTAATCAAATACTTACAAAACTTAACATATCATTACAGAAATAAATAGGTGCCCAGGGGCCAGAAAAGGTTAGGAAAAGATCATAAAGGAGAATTGTAGGTGTCACTTGAAAGAGATATAGGTGAGGGAAGGGGAAAGAGAAGGGGTGGAATCAAAAAGGACTCTTAGCAGAAGATCAGAGAATGTAGAATGGGGGATATGTAGAGCTTCTGAAGAGCTAAAAGTGTGATTAGAACATAAAAAGGCAGAGAGAACGTCCTGTGAGACAAGACTGCAGTGGTAGACATGTTGACACCAAATAAGGCTTTGTGAGCCAAAGAAAGGTTTGGGGTACTAGTCCTAAAGGTGATGGGAAGTCATTAAATTATTTTGCAGAGAGTGGTACAAAACCAACATTCACCTATCGCAAAGGTCCATGGGGCTCATGGAGGAGAGAAGATTGAAGACAGAGTACAAAGAGACTACATAGTGAGCTGTTGCTGAATTCCAGACTGGTAATGTCACGCAACAATGGGAGTCATGACCATTTAGAACTGGATGGGTGCCAAGACTGGAAGCCCTAGAAGAGAATGGGCTGAGTTTAAAGTATCTTTGAGACATTCGAGTGCAGATTTTCATTGTTATTTTGATTGTCGCTTTGGTATATGGGTCTAAACCTCAGAAGCATTTGGCATAGATAGAAATTACAGAAATGTGACGCAGTGAACAAAGAAGAGCTCTATAACCCCATGTGTCTGCAAGCATGAGAAATGCCCACAAAAGAGTGTTGTGGTTCTCTCCAGTTAAAATCTGTGTTTTTGAAGACATTCGAGAACTACAGAATTACATTTGGTAAAAGTAAAACCCATAGAATCTTTATTTTTTAACAGCTTCACCTTATACTAGAGATGCATTGGCTGAGGGGCAGAAATGGGTTCTGAGACAATATTTCCTGTCTCTGAAGAAAAGAATGACCAGGCAAAGGGGACTTTAGTGAGCTTCATTCTCGTTACTTGTTGTTCTATTCTTTTTTTTTAGGTTGCTCTTTGGAGCTGATTAGCTGTCCAATTAAAACTCCAGGTCCTCAAGGTCCACAGAAAAGTGGCTCCAACTCAGCTATCTCGTGCAGTCGCCACCTTAGCTCAGGCCCTGGTCCTTTGTCTCACATACTTCTTTCCCTTTCTCTCTCTCCCGGGCACTGACCTTTTGACTCATCCTTTTTCCTAGAAAGACAGCATTTCCAGTGAGCAAAATGTCACATTACCTTTGCTGAACAGGACATTTCAAATAAAATATTAGCAATAACAATTACCTCTAAGCCACTAATCCGCCTGAAGCTACTTTAAACCACCAAAGGATTTAAGAGAATTCCCTGAAAATATCTCAGGCTTAATAGATTATGGTGCTGGGCAGTGAAATCTATTGGCTCATGTTGCCTTAACTTGCATTATGTGGCATTTTCAACTATAAAAGAAAGTCATGACACCAACTGCTTCAACTATTATTTAATGTAAAAAAAATAGGTTATGGAAATAGAAATAATCATAATCTTACAACACATATCACACTGTGATAAGGCTATTTCCATGACCAGAGTATTATTGACAAGAGAAGCCACTAGAAAACAAAATAACTATTCAAATATTTATTTCCCTAGGCAGGTTGGCACCTTACCTTGGCATA
>NW_022900913.1:46821588-46833701 GCF_012274545.1 Fukomys damarensis
ATATATATATATTCTCTAGAAGAATGCTTTCCCTACCAGTGTAGTAGGAATAGGGATTAGAATAAGGCATTATTTCAAATCATATACTTTCGGGAGAAACTGCAGTATGTGAGACCCTCATTATAGACTGATTATAGACTTTTGTATTTTTTTTCACTGATGCACAAATATGTATTGCTTGCCTACTTATACCAGGAAGGGTGCTGGAAGCTCAGTGACTATAGACCCTTAAGTCCAGTAGTACCAAATATAGCTTGTCAATTTCCTCTGCCCATCCTACAATATAGCCATAATCTCAGTCAGTAACATCAAACAACAAATAGTACCTGAGTTCCAGATGTTCCTGAGGAAAAGACAAAGCAGTAAATAGAAAATGTAAGCATTTTATAAGGGAAATGTAAGGGAAGGGCATTAAGAAGTTAAGGACAGAAGCATGAGACCACGTAAGAAAAGTATGGGAAAATCAGGAAAGGCTTCCCAGAGAAGGTAAAAACTAAACCAAGTTTCCTCAGTCTTGACAGAATTGATATTTAGAAAAGATAGGGGTGTCTGATGTGAAGACACTGTAGGATATTCAACAGCATCCCTGGTCTCTGCCCACTAGATTCCAGTAGCACCCACCCTACCCACGTACAATATCAAACATCTCCAGACATGACCAAACCTTCTCCATGGAGCAACGCCAGCTCCAATTAAGAACGGCTGATCTAGATCAAGAGTAAACGGGGATTCAAGTAATCTAGGAAAACATGGTTATGGAGAGGTAGGTAGGGAGGCATTGTCAAACATGGCGGAGCATATACAAAACCCAGAAGCAAAGAGGCTGTAGTTAGATTGAAGAATTCGAATAAGTTCACCAGGACCATGAAAGGGCAGAGCAGAAGACAGACTAGGAGGGAAGGAGGACTGTCTTGCAGTGTAGGTGCCATGGACAGTTCTCAGTGATTGAGATTCAGGGGGTATAATTAGTTGTCAGTAGTAAAGGAGGGAAAAGTCAAGCAGGCCACTCCACTTTTCACTTTATCAACAGTGGAGAAGCTGATATTGACTGAAATGATGACTATAGTTTGGGATGGGCAGAGAAGAAATTGCCAAAGTAGGTTTGGCCCTGATGGGCTTGAGGGTCTATGGCCATTTAAGTGATTGTTGCTTTAGAGAAAAATGTACTGGGAGGTAAAGCAACTAAAAAGCAAGTGTAGGGGCTGGGGATTTAGCTCAATGATTCCACCGCTTGCCTTGCATATGCAAAGTCCTGAGTTCGATCTCCTATACAAAAAGAAAAAGAAAAGAAAAGAAAAAGCAAGTGTGAAACCACCCACAGATAAGATATACTAAACGAGGCAAGAAAATGGCTCAGGGCCCAAGCGTGAGAAGCGTCAACATTTCAAGGATGCTCAGTCCTGACACATAACTTCTCAGATCTAAATAAGCCACAGAACAAGCTTGTAAAGTTGGTCAAGTTTACCACTGCCTTCTAAAGTATCCACTTTGCAACCAACTCCATCCTCACTAACATATCCTACTTCCTCCCTGTTGCTAGTACACTCATACCTGGAGCACCTAGAACATTTAGCCTTCATGTGGCTGGAAGCTCATCCAGCAGCCATATTTTAACCTAATAAGTCAACATGTCCTGTCGTTTTGGCACTCAGGGCAGCCTAAATAGTTGGATTATTAATAATAGAATACCGGAAACATCAATCAAGCCCAGGACTGGCTTTTTAGAGTTGTGTAAACCAATGCTGGTATGGTGAGGTTTAGCTAGATCTCCTAGTCAATCATGACAAGGTCAGTACCACTGGCCAGGCCTCGTGGCTTCACCTCCCCCATGCTTTCCATTATCTTGGGAAAGTCTTGCTGATCCACTCACCCAGGAATAAAGCAGTAGCATATTTGTGAGCTCAGACTCAACACAGAGGTGAAAAGCTTTGCAAGCCCAGCTGCACATCTTTCTGCAGAGGTGCTTCTGCAATCCATTGCCCATGGCTCACCTAATGTTCATTGCTTGGCAATATGACACATAAATGAGTATCTCTTGCCACTCCTTCTCAAAGGAGAGAGTGAAATCAGCCCTGTGTGTTTTCATCCCACATCACATAGTCAGAGGCAGGATAGATGTCTTAGCTAAGTTATGTCTTTAAATGACAGGTGGAGAGCATACATCTTTCCTTGTGTAAAAATGTCACTGTAGCTCCAGATATGGCTGGAAAATTGAAAGTAATGTAGTTTAGTTCTAACCCATGAGCACACACCAGAAGTCAAGTAAAGCACACAGACACACATTTAAGGAGCAGTATAATCTTCAGTCTTGACAAGCAATTGTCCAACAATAGGACAATCAGAGCATCGGGCATCAGTAGTCTTTCCAAGTAGAAAATGCTTAATTTACTAGGATTTTCATTTATCCTAAAAAATGTGTTTGACTAGGAAAGGCAGTGCAACTTTTATAGCTTTCTATTTAAAATAGATGGAGAAACTATACATTTTTTAATTTCACTTTAAGCCAAAGGATATTCTCAGTGTCTTAACGATTTTCTAATGAAATTTAATAATATAATGGAGACCTAAGAAATTTCCTGTTACCACTAATAATAAAAGTAGATGCATGGTGCTACCAAATATAAGATAATAGATTTGGAGTGATAATGAATGAAGCATCAGTTTTATTCTACTACCAATAATTGAGAAAGTATAAAAAAGCCTTACACTTTGCTTCTAATTTCTTTCCTCAACTCTTGTTCTTTGGTCCTTTTTTCTTTTATTTAAGAACAACCATAATTCATACTGATGTCAATATGAGTCAGCATTAATACCCTAAAGGTAAGCTTAGTTCTCCTCATGCAGATAATTTCTAGAGAAACTCTATACAGGGTTGATATTTACCAACTTGGCACTGTTGTTTCATGATTTCCTCTCACATTTTATTGCTTCTAAAAATAACGATATATGAAGTAAAGTAGTATTAAATTCATTGCTTCTAAAAAGAAACATAATAGATTAATACAGATATTATTAGATGAAATATGAAAAACGCTAATACTCTAACTTTTGAAAATATGTAAAGGACATGAAGTAAATAGAGTAATTAAACAAAAAAAAAACATGTTTGACTTTACTGGAAAATAAAACCTGAAACTGAAACAAAAGTCTGTCATGCACTGGGAGAACAGTTTGAGTGTGACAATAGTCATTGTGACATGGCTTGGACAACAGCACTCTTCAACATATGATGAGAGACAGCCCTTTAGACACCAAGAGGCAGAGCTGGGATTCACCCAGCAGTCTGGCCCTACAGCCCACACTCATATCTGCCTTCATAAAGACTTTCAAGGTATTTTGGAATTCAGACAAATAGGACTAGGGTTAAATGAGGCTGATGAAAAAAAAAGAGTAATAATAGAATAAGATAGGAAAGTCGACAACAATTCCCATATTTACTGTCTAGATCATAGAGTGGGTGATTGTATATTATGCACAAAAAGGAAACTACAGCTTCGAATTTTCAAAGGCTTCAAGTATCCTAATACAATACAGAAACATAATTTTTTAAAGATAACATCTAGGATGCCACAATGATTTGCCACTTAAAGTTTGCACCTGTATTGCTTAGTCACTTTGATATGGAAAATTGGTTTCATCTTCCACAAACCCCAGCATATTTTTGGCTATACTTTTTCCAGCAGTCATAGGGAACATTACCCAGCTGTTGAGGAGGCCAGTTTCAGAACACTACAGTAATGAGGCTGTGATACCAGAAGCCTCGGACATTTCTAGATGACCAATGGAGTTGGGTAACATAGACATAAGCAGGCAGGAACAGGAATGCAGGGTTGGAGAAATCTTTGACCCGCTCCTATCAACTGGAACAATTTACTTAACTGCTCTAAACAATAGTTTCTTCTCCAGTACAACTGGACTTTAATCCTTGCCCCACAAGGAGTTGTGAGCAAAAAGAGCACCGTGAAGAACCACTCATGGCCAGCTGTGTTCTGGGATCAGGCTTGCTGGAAAGCTTAAATCAATGGTTCCCAATGAGTGTTCTATCCCAGCTCTGCAAGCCTTCAGTCTCTCCTGGTGTTCTGCCAACTCTTGATCAGGGTATCAAATTGTCTTTTACTACAACTCACCATCTGAGTTGACAAGTGAGACAGTTAACTGCCTGATGGAGCATTATGTTGAGTGGGTAACCCACTGGAAACCATTTTTCTGCACATCAGATTAGGTGAAGGGAAAGTGAAAAGATAAGTCAGCACTGAAGAGAAGATGATGACCTGAAATATGTAAAGGTGATACTCTGCTGGGGTGATACCTTTCACATTGAAAGTACAAAACTTTGGGTGCAGAAGCCAAACAACAAAGAAACCACTTTAGGTGACTTCATAGACCTTGGAAAACCTGTGATATAGTAGTATTGACTACATTTTAAGTGTTACAACTTTAAAAATTTCATTTTCAATCCTTAATCTTTTCATTTTTAACCCTTAATCTTCATCTTTTGAGTCCTTAACTCTTGTTGCCCAAACTTCCAATATTTTAAATATGTCCTTGATGAAGATATTGAGAATCACTGTAGTATGTACTGAATTCCAATGACACAACCTAAAGTAGCAGAGATGCCATCCCAACTGGGTCTGGTGTTTGTTTGTGTGTTTCAGTGATCTTGTGTGCAAAGAGGCCCTGAACTATTTGTCTTGCTGCAGAGTGCCTGGCTTAGATTCCTAGCACTCTTGGCTCATACCGTCCAGAGGGCAAATCTGTCTTCTGTGCTGTACCTTTAGGTCTCTACCAGTCATGGCAAGAAGTGATGAGCTCTGGAGTCAGCAGTTGTGCCGCTATCTGTTCAGTTTCCTGCCTCAGATTCCAGAGCCTCCCAGTATCACTTCTTGCTCTTTTCTTTTCATTCACATGAGCTCCAATGTGCATTATCTACAGATAAGCCCACCTTTGTTTATATTTCTAAAAGTGATGATTTTGTTACTTTTACTCACTTACAATATATGCTACAGAACATCAGACATATTTAATCACTAAACAGGGGCTCCATGAATTATCAAGGGTCCCATTAGGTACTCGAATGTTGTGACCAAATATGAATGGGATAGCTCACAGTTGGTTTCTGCCTAGATTGCCTGTACAATTACTGTATTTTATGCTAACCTAGCTAATATATACAAAAAACTTTTAAAAGTCAAACATCTCCAAAAGGCTTATGGCAAACAAAAATTCTCTCACATCTCTTCCTACGCCTCAGAAGCAAACTCTTCCACTTTCTTCCCATTTTAGTCATCTCCACATTCCCCAAAAATGCATATACAGCGTAATGTTCTCACTGATGACAGTCACTTATTGGTCTTGTCATGGTAGATGAGGTTTAGTTCTCTCTCACCAGTCACCATCTTTCTTACCTCACTCCCCCAATATAGTGACCCACCAATTCAGAATACATTGAGTACCGGTGCTGGCCCATGTAAACACTACTCTGTACAGCCAGATGTGCTATGACTGCTTTTGTTTTCTGTGAAAATTTATTATCTGAAATTATTTGTTCACTGGTACTATCTGGAAAGTACACAGTTTCACTACTGGACCCTAATGTTGGAGTGTCCCATTCTCCTAAATCACCTTAAGTTAGTTGCTGTTTGGACAGGTGCTGTCTAACATAATCTTCTGAGACCATGGAAATTTCTATATCTGTGCTGTCTGGTGTGGAAGCTATTAGCCATACATAGTTATTAAGTACTGAATATATAGGTGGTGAAACTGAGGCCCTGGATTTTCATTAAATTTTACTTGGAGCATTTGGTTGAATAATTAAATTGGTTGGGTTCAATCCTAGCATTTGTTTTATATTTATCCCATTTTTTCTTTGCTCCTATATTTCTCCATTACTGCCTTATTTTAGGCAAGTTGATTATAATTTAGTATCTCCTTTATCTTCTCAATTATCTTCTCTTATATACCTCCTCCTGATTTTAAATTTTTAGGGGTTGAACTAGAAATCACAATCTGTATCTTTAGATCATCAAAGCCTACTTTGAATCATATTGCCCTGCTTCCTGAGCAGAAGCTATGACAACAGTATGGGTTCATTTCTTCCTCATGCCCTTTGTTCTTATATTTTACCTTAAACTCTAACAAAGCATTTTTTAAATTTTAATTTATTGGTACATTCTAGGTAGACAGTACGGTTACATTCATTCCTGGGATCTTGTACCTTTACATGCCAGGTCTTGTCCCCCATTTTTTCCCCTTGTCCCCAACCTCCCTTCACCCTCCCCTCCCCACCCCCGCTTCAAGCACTTTAACAAACCATTCTGATGATTTTTGTTTTAAGTAGCCTATAGTCTTATCGAGCAATTTAAAATTCTATACGAATGTACAAATACACTAAAAAGTACTAAAGAATAAAAATCTTCATAAATGTTCCAAGAGTTCCTTTTAGTGCTTTTCAATTCATTACCAGAGGTTTGGAGTTCTACCTCTGAGACCATTTTAATTTCCTAGTCTGTGTATGTGGCAGGAAAGATGGTGGCCAATGAGCTGTGCATTTTTACTATAAAATGGGGGAGAGGTTGTGAGGACTAACTTCTCTGCACACTAATTTTATATTTAGTTCCCTACTTTTGGCCCTATACCTAAGGATGTTCTGGAGTCAGCTCTTACAAGCTCAGAAGAGGCAATCACACATAGTTCATTCCAATCCTTCATTCATCCAGGCATGTCAGGTTGGAAGCTCATAATTGGCCATGGTGATGTATTTCCATGACATA
Organism: Fukomys damarensis; assembly: GCF_012274545.1. Lineage (NCBI taxonomy): Eukaryota > Metazoa > Chordata > Mammalia > Rodentia > Bathyergidae > Fukomys > Fukomys damarensis. The sequence continues at coordinate 46,828,359 of NW_022900913.1, forward strand.
AATCAATATGTGTTATACCAAAGCTTCCTTCCTTTTCTCTCTCTCTCTCTCTCTCTCTCGCTCTCTCCCTCTCTCTTTCTTTCTTTCTTTCTTTCTCTTCTTCCTTTTCTCCCCCCTTTCTTCCTCTCCCTCTCTCCCCCTTTCCCCCCTCTCTTTTAGAGATCTGGTTGCAAAATATTTACTAGTACACCACTGCTCGTAACCACCTCACCTCTCTCCTGTTCCTAACCGCCCCATATTCTAGAGAGAGAAGATGACCATCTTTGGCCACTGATCCCATCTCTACATGCTTTGGGCTTGAATTTCCCTCAACTTACCATGTCTGGCACTCTCTTTTCTGTATTTTAGGGGTTTTAATTCCCTTTCTCTTTATAGGTATTTATATACTTTCTAAATCACTGTCTTAGTGAACCCTTGAGAGGAAATGAGTGTAGTACATGTAGCTCATCTATCAACTTTAACCAAATTACTCTTTGTTTTTAAAAATGCAAATTTCAAAGAAAGCAAGCAATTTCAAGACTCAAAAAGGCTTAATAATGAATAAAATATAACAAAAGTTCAAATAACCTCCACATTGGCTCAAAATGTCTTTGATTCAATCACCAACACTGCAAAAATAAAGACTACAAGTAGCTATTTTTTGTCTTTAATGTGGAAAAAATGAAGGTGAAAATCAATATTTGGCTGTGGCAGGAGTCATTCAAATGTCAATAATTTGATTCAATTCAACATCTGTGGAGTGATCACTAAAAGCTATGATATACTATACCAGGTGCTAGCAAGAAAGAAAGGAGCGAGGCAGACAGCCTCCTCCCCCAGAGAGCTTACAAAGTAGCAGAGAAGATGCCTGGGTCATACTTATACACATATAATAAATGTTAGAAGAGGAAGAGTACTGTCTATTCTGAGAACATACAGCAAAGAGAGGTAATGTAATACCAAGGTGAATAAACACTTCCCAGAGAAGACAATGTTCCAACTGAGCTATCATTTCTAGCTCCAAATACAGTCATCATAATTTGTTTGAACAATATAATTTATTAAATAAGAATATTAAGTGCCCACCCAATGTCCAAGTAAGTCAGAGAACAAGGAAGGCTTGGAAGCTATGTAACCAGAATAATGGCTAAGTGAAAACATCAGCTACTCCAGTAAGGGCCCTCCTGCCACCTGCCTTGGCCCTCTGTTCCAACATCAGAACTGGCCTGTGGTTCAAATGCTGCTTCTAAAAGACATATTTCTATCCTTATTGCCATAATGACCTTCTTTCTTCTTTCTACTGTTTCAAATTTAAATTTCAGAAAAAGGGCATTTCATGCCAGATTTGAGTTAACATGAGTGTGTCCCAGTTCTACTGGAGCCTGAGATACTGAGTTTGTCCCATCTGTTTTGAGTTGTAGGAATCATAAGATGAGAAATTCCAAAATATAGAATGTCAAAAGGTGTTAGGTAAATGAAAAAGCATGAAAAGGTACATCTCAAAAATGCTACTATCATTGGTCTTGGGTACTGTATGGCTTTCACCCATGTGGGGCTGGCTGTTATTTCAGTATGTCAGAATATGTGAGGTCTTGTACAGAATCACAGCTCATAAAATTGGAATGGCCTCCAAGATCAGCTGGCTAAATCCCTCACTTCCAGATGACAAACCGCTATCTGTTCCCATTGTAACTAATGAGAAAAGTGGGTCCTTAAGGAGAATGTGTAACTTGTCCAAGCTGATGTGCTCATTAGCTTGGCAGAACCAAGACCAGAACACTTATACTCTGGATGTTCATCTTCTGTCTGGTGGTTTCCACCCTTGAGTAAGAGGCAATGATGTATATCAAGTGTATGTGGACAGCTGCAGCAGACAAAGTATAAGACCAGCAGGATAGACTAGCTGGATGGTAGCAATAGAAATAAACCAAGATGGGCAGATGAGAGATTGATAGGACTTTGGAATGTGGCAAGTGATGAAGTGAGAATTGCTGAGATGGACCCTAGCTTTTGCCTGTCAAACCAAAGGAATAATGATGGCCTCACATTTAATAGGCTGTAGAAGAGTGGAGGGGAAGTGGAGAGTAGAGAGTGCGGTTAAGGAATGAAGAAAAATGATGTGTTCAGTTTGAGACATGCCCAACTGGCAGTCAAGGGTCCAGCCAGATGGAGATGTTCAGTGAAGAGCTCTGGGCCAGTGATACCAAATTTGACAGTGTTAGCATTTTCATGGTAACTAAAGCAAGATAATAGATAAAATCACCCAAGGGAAGAGTATAAGCAGAAATGAAGTGACAAACTACAGCATATCCCAAGGGATACCAGAACAAAAACAAAACAAAACAAAACAAAACAAATAGAGGGGCTAAATGTATGCAAAAGAGATGAAACAAGAGTGACCTTAAGAAGAGAGGTAGAAATTAGAGTAGAAGGACCAAAAAGAAATATGTTTAAATCCCTTTTTCCTGGGATTTTTAAGTGAATCATCAGGATGAGATAGTATGTTATGTTCTTACTGTGAATAGTTATGGTATGGAGGACTGAAAGTCTTCATGAAACAGTAGTGTTTCTTTAAGTCTTTAAAGCTAATTTTTGTGTAATGCTAATACTGTATTTGGGCCCAATGACTGTGAGATGGTTTGTTTAGCTTGGTTTGGCTTTGGCTTTGCTTGTACTTTCAGTTTTGGTTTAGTTTTTTGGTCCCCTGCCCAGGAAAACCACAAGGTGTAGATTGGCATTCACTGCTTCTCATGAATGCCAAATAAAAGATAAGAAAAATGACATATAGAAAAGGTACACAGCTCTGGGGCTTGTTAGCATCAGAATCAAACTCTGAAAGACATCCATACTTTTTTGAATGATTAGAAAGCTCAGAAAATCAGGAAGGCTGGCTTGATTCCCAGTTCTACTCATGGCTTTTAAGAATCAAGAGAACTTGTTTTACTCTTGTGTAACTCAAAGCCTGACTTTGCAATATAAAAACCAATATAACCATGTTTTCTTGGTTTAATGATAGATCACCACAACTGTGAACTCCTTGTAGCTCCATGAAAAAAAAATAACAACAAAGTTTTATAATTTCTATCCATGGAATTGGGGTCTTTATTACAGATCTGTATAAAACACTAAAGTAATAATCCTATGTTATTAGATTAAGTGAACTAATGACTGGACTTTCAGGCTCCAAATGAGCTATTTCCCATCTGTCAGACATATTAGGAAGTTCAATTAGAATACGGTCTATATATAAGGAACATAAGGACCTTGACCTTTTTAAACAGTTATCACACAGAGTACAAAATACAATGTGGCTTCCATTCTAACTGGATGATTACATGAAATTTAACATCTTCCACTCCTTTTATGATTGAAGTGAATGCCAGAATTTTCCAAGCCATAATTTTAATCTAACACAAACATTAGGGTTGTATGTTTTACTGCTCTTTTGGGGACAATTTCTAGGCTTAGTATTTAGCAAGAAGCATTGGGAAGTGTCTGGTCTTACAGATCCCAAAGGAGTTTAAGGTGATTTTTCCTGACTTCTTCACCCCAGTATACAATTACATTTCATATTGATTAATATTAGTAATATCTTATTAATACAATTTTGTTTTACATTATGCCTTTATCCAAAGAATCATATATACTGTATCAGCAAATCTCATATCAGCTGGAAGAGAGAGAAAACTATATTCTTGATTTATTTGAAGAAGGAAAATGAGGCAGCATGAAGACAAGTTCCTGGTGTTTGTCCTTTGTCTATTGATAGGCACTCACTATGTAGCCCAGGCTGGTCTTGAACTCATAATGATCCTCCTGCCTCAGCCTCCCGAGTGCTGGGATTACAGGCATGTGCCACCACACCCGGCCAATAGTCATCTTCTTGCTGATCCTTTGCAAAGGAGAAAGCATTCCCAGTGAGAAAATGATGTTAGAATAAGATGCTGGAGATCCAGTCCTCCTGTGGACTCAGCCACAACTAACCAAGTTCCTGAGGACACCATGCCAGACTGGTTCACGTGAGTGTGAGGATAGGAGAATGTTACTCCTCTTCAAATCTGGACTCCTGAAATACTTGTCCAAATTTAGGAGGGAAACTAAGCAGCAGATGTGGAAAGAAGGAGAAGGGAAATGTATAGACCACAGTTGTCAAAAGCAGAATGTATAATCTTGGGGTTCACTTTCTCAAAAGGCAATTCCATTGCCCTCCACATGACCTCAAGGCCTTCACACCAACATACCTACCTCATCACCATGTCCCTTCCCACCCTGTCTATCCTTAGATGTGTGATCAGTGAAGTTTCCTGTCCTTCCTTCTCCTGTAGACACCCATTAGCACTCTCCACGCCACTCTCCCCCCCACCCCAGACGCTCAGGCTGCTCTGCTCCTTGCACAGCTCTGCCTGAACACAGGGCTCCACCGCAGGCCTTGTTCTGAGGCACCTTAGGCTAGTTTATTGGAATTAATGTTTAATAGAACTTACATGGAAGCCCAGCACACAATTAGGCAAAAGTAAAGTGCCTGCGGAAGAGAGGAAGTCCTTGACCTTACTCATCATCTCAGTATTACTTTCAGTTTGAGGGAGAGGGCAATATAATCTCTCATGGAAACTACCAAAGTACATCCAGGGAGAATTCTTGCTCTTGCTCTTTATTATTCTGCTTAAATGTAATTAGGATAGGAGAGAGGAGGAGAATTGCATAGTGTTAGGAGTTTCCTCCAACCTTTGAATTTGAATCCAGATGGTGATTGAATTTATCCTCTGTAGGGAAGGGGTAAGAAATGGGTGATTTCCCTGCTCAAAGCCAGGGAAGGCAAGAAAACCTCTCAAACCCATTTCAAAGTCTGGGCTTGACTCAACAGTAAGCCTCTCTTCATGGTAGCTCATGAACCCTCTGCTCTGAGACCAACAGGACTGTGGAATCTCCAAAGTTTCTGGCCTATAAAATAATCATAAAAGGCAAATGAAAAAATGACAGGGTTCCCAGGACTCAGCATGACAGGGGTGGTGTAGACACTGAAAAATACCTGGGTTTGGGCTATTCTCTCAGTGCTATCACATGAATGTGTGTGTCCCTAGTTCATGGTGAAACTACTCCTCAGTGCAGTAATATTAGGAGATGGGCTTGAGGGGGAGCCTCTGTCAGACCCTTGGGCTTTCCTGTGTGAGGACAAATAGAAAGTGTCACCAGATACTGGCTCTGCTGGCACTTTGATTTTGGACTTCAAGCCTCCAGAACTTTAAGAAATACATTTCTGTTGCTTATAAGTTACTACCCAGTGTGGGCCTGGGCATTTAGCTCAGTGGTTTGGTGGTCTGCCTTTCAAGCACAAGGACCCGAGTTCAATCCCCTGTACCAAAA
>NW_022900913.1:46833890-46877651 GCF_012274545.1 Fukomys damarensis
ACACACACACACACACACACACACACACACACACACACACACACTACGGGATGAGCTGCTGCATACAGTCTCTAATATCACCATCAACAATTCCTTCATCTCTGTGTGCCTCTGCTGTCAAGAAGTAGAGTCTGTTCCCTTCCCACTGTTCTGAGCTGATTTGATGACTTGCTCTGACCAAGAGAATGTGTTAGAAGTGACAGTGTTCAGATCTAGCCTGGCAGCTCTTGCTTTTGGTGTCTTGGAAGTCAGCTTACCATGCTAGTCCTGGGCAGGAATGATGGAGAGTGAAGGGCCACATGAAAGAAGAACTGAGGATGAAAGTTCCCCTAGGACATTCAGCCACAAAATGTAGCCCAGGAGTGACCTCAGTCTACACTGGAAGAAAAAAACCATCCACCTGAGCCCAGTCAAACCATAATCATGAAAAACAAATCATTGTTACTACATATCATTAAATTTCAGGTATTTTCACTCACAGCAATAGGCAAGTGAAACATTTACTATCAAGGGACCAGTAGTCAGAGAGAAAGAAAAGAGCTCATGCCTGGTGTCTCCTTCTAGGAGCTCTGAAAAGACATACTGTGTCCAGCAATGATAACCAATACTTTTGTAGTGTGTATTGTGTACCAGGCACCAGTATGTACTATTTTGGTTTTCCTGTACTGGATATTAAGCCCAGGATCTTCACACTGAGCTACATCCCGAGCTCTTTTTAGTTTTAGACAGTGTCTTATTAAGTCATTGAGTTGCCTAGGCTGGGTTCAAATTGCAATCAGTCTGCCTCAGCTTCCCAGAGCAGCAGGAATACAGGTATATGCCACTACGCCCCGCTTCCTGTGTTCTTTACATGTGTCATCTCTCTTAGTCCTCACAGGAACTGTATAGAGAAGGTTCTAGTATCATTATATTTTACAGACTAGAAAACTGAGGCACAGAGAGATTGAAAGATCCTTTGTTCTTTACATATACAGCTAGAATGTATAGACCCAAAATTGATATTCACATCCACAAAATAATTGAGCCTGTCATAAGGATGTAAACATTTAACAAATGTGGCTGTTTTCCATTATCTCTGTCTGATGTCTGTTGATGGTGCAATGAGACACAAAGTTTCTAAAATTTAAGAATTGGGGAAAAAAGAAGAGCAAAGCGCCTAAATAATCTATATCCTTAATTGTCAGCCCTTAGATGATTGACTGAGATATAAGTCATTAAAAAAATGATTGAAAGTCAACAAGACCATCTCAGCCCTGTTGAAAAAAATAATACTGAAAATACATAAATAAATTTGCTTTTTACCATCACCAAGTCCTTTAATATATGCCTGGCTATAAATGATATACACTGTTAAATTTAGAAAGATAGAATGAAAACTTCACATCAACATTCTATCTAAAAATAATATAGTGTAGTCCAGAATTTTCTCTGAGGTTTTATCATTCAAAGCAACATACTCATCAGAAAAAGAAAAAAAAAGAAATGAAATTGTTTCTGGATCTTTAATGACTTTAATCCAAAGCTCTCTGGGTAGCGCAAAGGCTGTGCCTCAGATGGGGTCAGGAATAATTAAAGACATTTTATGTGGTTTTTCAACTTTGCTGTCTGAGAGGTACCATCTTCTGGAACCTATTTTCCTCTTCATATGTTAAAACAAGACTGGAGTTACGGCTCTTTCTCCTTTCTGGTAAAATGCACAGAACTCTCACCTACACTGTCAGAAACCAATTATGTTATATTCACTTTTCAGGTGAGGAGAGAACTTAGTGGGCTGAGTGCCAGGGCCACAGCAACCCAATGAGTGGGGGACACAGAAAAGGAGTCCCAGCTCAGATGTCAGAAGCCCTGGTTGACCACCCTGGAAAGCATGAGTGAAAACTCAAGAAAGGAAGTTTGTTTTTGTCAACAAAATGCTGGGGAAAGAAGTGGCTCTACACAATTCCTGCCTCTCCCCGCTGTACCCTTTGATGACTTCTCTTTCATGGTGCATGCTTGCAAAATGAAATGAGCCCTTTAACAATAAGCCTCCCTTTTCCTCAGTCAATGACATTTGCTCACCCTGTTTGCCCAGGGGCCCACACTTAGCTCCTTCTCAGCAGAAATGTGGCTCCACGTGTCCCTCCAATAGGTGTTTGGGTCCACAGTCTGACCCTTAGAAAATGGACTATTCCAAAGTTACCACCAGCCTATTTTACATTTTGTGAAATCTCCATTTTTTATCCCTTAGCCACACCACATAAAGTTATCACAAACAGGTGTTGCTCTTCCATCCACATAGGGTGGAGGTGTGGAGGCCAATCTGTTTTACAACATCAAACCTGGGCCCCGCATTGGGTATGATAGCATGATCGCATCTAAATGGCTCTCAATTTGATGTTTGACAGGATGGAAATTCAGGAGATTCCTTTCATTTCCTGAAGATATACTTATTCTTTTGGGACACATTCATGGTTTGCTTTTCCATAATCATTTTTGACATATTACTTAACAGACTCCAAGTTTCCTCAAAGAAGAGAATTAAATAGTCAGTCTCCATTAGAAATACTATGAACAGCCAAACAATTTTAAAAGCCTTTCTCTAGATATCATAAAAAGTACATGTTGTGGAATCATTGTTCCACAATTTGAAAAATTACAAACTGTAATTATTAACATAATGGAATATAGGAATAAAACAATGATTATAAATTATTCTGTATGAAAAATAAAAGTTGTTCCATTCTTTGTATAGAGGTAGCATCTTTATAAACAAGAGGAAACAATTACACACTCACATACACACACACACACAGACCCAAAATTCAAACCTCAGGTGGAATGAACAAAAACTCTATAGAAACTCTGTGATACACTTTTGCACAGGCATCTCTAAATTAAGGTGATAGTTTTATATGGATACCACCTAGTGGTGGAGAAATAAGTTATCAACCAAAAGAATTGTATCTAAATTGTGAAAAATAGAAAACACACTCACAGTAAACTATTCATGTTTCCCTACTGCACCAGGAAGATACAGAGAAAAACTGTTGTCCAGTCCCTTCTCTTAGTGGCTCATTTTACAAATCAGGGGTCATCCCCACACTGTGTTAAATTAACCCTTGGCAAAGATAGGTGCAGCCCAACCTGCCTAAAATTTTTGAAAGCATTTGTAGCTGCCCTGTTGCTGGGACACAGTACTAAATATCTACTTAAAGGAAAAGAAGTTTAATCTGACTCATGATTACAAGACATTCAGTCTATCACCAACTGGAGCCAAGGCAGACACAGCTTGGTGGAGGGGCATCATAGGACAAAATGTTTAGGTCATGGCAGACAGGAAGCAAAGCAGGGGGACAGCATCAGAGAGGAAGGGGCAAGGGACCAGAGAGAGTACCTCCACAAACCCCAGACACACCAAGAAATATGCTTTACTAATCTTCTCAGTGGCTCTCAAGCCAATCAAAGTGACAACTTAGTACAACTAAGCTTGAACACCACATCATTTCTTCAATGAATCCAACTTTGTGACATTTATTTGAAACCACTCCCATACATCTGATCCCCTTACTCTGCAATTCTTTGTCTTGCTTTCCATACCACTTATCTTCCAATAACCTAGGAAGTTATTATCTGACTTATTATTTGTCTTCCCAATAGAATCCAAGAACACAAGACCAAGGATCTTGATTTAGTTTGTTCACTCGTACATCCCATTTGCCTATAACAGTGTCTAATGAAAAGGTAATTCCCCAGGACACGCTATTTGAAGGAAGGAATGGAAGGTGATTTGTAAATGACTTAGATCTAGCAGTACTTATTTTCCAGCTTCTGGTTTGAAACTGAAGATAACCATACAGCCGCGTATGTCTTTAAAAAGGATTATGATCTCAAAAATAAGGCAAAAACACTCAATCTAGAGGAAAATAGAAAGTACACAGAAAAAGTGAGGAAGGAAATAGCCACACAAAGACAAAGAGGAAAGTTTAGTCTAGCTCCTGTCTCCTTAGTGCTGCCAGTGGCATGCTATCTCTTCTTCCTATTTGTTGATTCTGTTTCAGCACAAGACAAAGTGTGTCACATTCAGAGAAACCTGTTAGCAGCAGCAATTACCATTTTGAAACATACTCATTATTTTTAAATGGGGAAACAAAGAAAAAGGTATGGTGGCACTTAAAGACAGATATTTTTCTCCAAGTTTTCCTGTAAATGTTGAGAAGAAGTGAGAAATATTAAAATAAATCTGAAAGTCAATAATGTAAACTTCTATTATGGGCATAGTAATATGGAATGAATATTTATTATTATTTATATCCCCCAATTTATGTGTTATTTTTATGGTTTTAAAAATATGATCATATAGGAAAATGGATACATATTGAGGATATACTCCTAAGTGAAATAAATAAGTCACATGTGTGTAAATACCAAGTAGTTTCTCTGGTGTGAAAAACTATAATAGTACATAAGATCCTAATGAGATAATTAACAATGTGAAATAGGAAGAAAAGGGTTAAAAGTGTAAAGAAAGTGGGAAGGGTAGGGGAAAGGGAATAAGGGAAAACCAAAAAATATGAGAAAGCGAAAAAATGGAAATAAAGTGTTTGTAAATGTGGAGGGGAGGAGGGGGGTTGAAGGGAGGGCAGGGACAAGGAGACAAAATGAGAACCAAGACCTGTCATGTAGAGGTACAAGATCCCAATGATGAATGTAACTGTACTGTATACCTAAAATGTACCAATAAACTAAAAAAGATCATATTTTTCTTCTTCCTACTAAAATGACAAAGATGAGCAAATGCCTCAAATAATATTAAATAAAAATTATCCTTTCTTTATCATGTCCAATGCAGTACCATCCACATAGATTTAGAGTTTTTAGTAATTACTGAGTTAAATAAGGACCAGAAAACTAAATAGAGACAGAAAAAGGGAAATGTTACAATAAGGGCACTGAGATTCAATTGAGAATTTTTGAAAAGAGGCAGAGAGATGAATCACAGAAGGAGAGAGGCAAGTAAAAGATTATCCAGCAATTGTTGTTCAAATAGTTCAGAAGACCAAACCCTCAAACATCGCTCTCCATGTGGAGATAATCCTTGAAGGGGTGATAAGTGAGCGAGAAAATAAAGGTGAACCTAGTAGCTCCTTTCAAAGCTCAAAAGCCAAATTTTATGAAAGAAAAATCATTTGATATAGATGGTCTGGGACTTTTTATTAAGTGCTGATGAGAGCTGTTGCCCTGGCAGCTAACAACACTCAGGCCATGATTTGTTCAAGGAGCTACCGCAGTCAAGAGACCGGGAGGGAAGGAGTTCCAAATGAACAGATGGGCTGTCAGCCAGCCCCACAGGACCCATAGCACCCTAAGCACCATCCTCTCTGAGCTGCCTCCCCGGCTATCATTGTGAGTAATATCAGGCTCTAGGGTTTGTAGTCCAAGGTAAAGAGCCAAGTGCTTTGTTTCTACCCATTCACAAAGATGCTTAGCTCAAAGGGTGAAATTTCCAGCCTCCAAATAACTTCCCATGAGGAACCAAAGAGCCATCAGTCCCAGAGGAGAGAGAAGTACCACACAGTCACTATGCAATGATCAATTCTTAATAGTTGCTTTAGTCTTCCTGAATTCCTCCTTGATTTTTTAACATTCAATCATTGTTAAAGGAATATCAGAAAATAGGAAGAACATTGGAGGTAATGCTTCTTAGACCTCAAAGCAGTCTCCCTCTTCCTCGCCCTCTCTCTCTCTCCCAGGGCCTTACACATGCTAGGCAAATGCTCTGAGCTATATTGCCAGCCTTTTATATTTTGATTTTTGGATAAAGTCTTGCTAAGTTACTCAGACTGGCCTTGAACTTGCAACCCTTCTACTTCAGCCTCCCAACATAACTAGGATTAAAAGCTCACTCTTGCTTATATGTAATTTTAACTGAAAGACCCAATAGTTTATTTTTCTACAAGCTCTCAGAAAGGCATCATGGAAGTGAATAAATCTGAGCTCTGATCTGACCTTTATCTTTACAATATAACAGGAGCACAATAATAATTTATAGGGCTCAGGCCTAAATGTGACATTTCAATGAGCTGGGTAAATATCATTACCCGAAGCCCGCAGCTAGAGTGGATACAGACCTAAAAGTAGGTGGGTACACACATTTTCTGGAAGAGAATTGTTAATTTGATAGTAGGTATGGTCCTGACATCAGCAAAGGTTTCACACATCAGAGTTGCGTTGATTAACAATAGGCAATAGAATAAAAATAAAACAAAGTAGGAAATGCCAGGAAGAGGCTTCCACTTAACCAAGAAACAAGAAATTTCTAACCCAAGCTAAATTAGGTGGACTAGGGAGCAGCCCAGATGCATGAATAATTACATACTTACCCACCCTTCTCTGTGCCATATAGGGAAGGTTAAGGAAACCTAGCATTATGCTACTGAATGGATAAGAATCCTCCAGAAAACCGTAGATTAGGAAAGGGAGACATTGGGGAAAACAGAACAAGGAAATGAACTGAACAAGGAGACAACTTTGTCCAACAAACATGTAAATCACGGAAGGTATTTGGCATCCTATCTCATCTACTCTGGGAAGGTAGAGATGCCCGTGGCCAAGAGTAAAATTCTTCCTTGCCAGAGAGTCAGATTCCTACCTTCTCAAATTCCCACTGATAACTTGAGTCTGACTTTTCTAGATAATGTGTTGGGACTCTGTGAGTAGCCATAACTGGGTCTTTTTTACCCCTCTCTCTGAAGATCAAAGTCTCTAGACTGGTAAGAAAGCAACAAGAGACATGGAGCTCCTTAGATTCTTTTCAAAGGTATGGAAACCTTTAAGCTAGCTGAAAATACTTCACAACTATGTAATGTATATTTTTCTGTCTATGTTTGTCTATTTTATTGATTCACAAGAGCCACCACTACACACCCACGCTCTCCACTTCTTGTCAGTTGATCGCAATTCTCCCTGCACTGCATCAAAATGACTTACAGAAAGCAAATTCTCAAAGAATCAAAACTCTAAGAAGAATGCTAAACAGCAACAACAGCCCACAATGACATGCTCTGATAGAATTTGGCACTTTGATGAGGAAACTGCTCTCCCAGGGATGAAAGCCATCTTCACGCTGCAAAAATGCCCTGGGTTCAGAGTTCCAGAGTTTTTCTCCTCTCAGCTAACTCCGACTCCCAACCACAGTTTTAAACATCAAGCTTGGGTGATTTCAGAATTATGTGACAAAGTTCGCCTTTAGATTGGAAGAAAAAGTTTGGTTTTGTGCTTTGTGAAATACATTCGTACACTCGTCTTGTTCATAACCCACAGATTAAATACACACGCGTATCACTTGCCGGGAGTTCCAGCTGTTTACATTGTCACCCAAACATGTGAATAAAAACAGCAGGCAAAACAAGTACTGTCTCTCATATCTTTTATGGATTAACAAATAGCCCTCACCCTGCTGATGCCCGTTCTTAATTGGACTATGCTGTGAGGAGCAATTAAGCCTAAATGGCCACTTGCTGAGAGCTGGTGAAAGAAATGCTGCTGCTAGAGGCATCTGCATTCTCCAAATAGAGCACATATGCTTTGATTTGGTGCCTGTAAAGAAAGGTTTGCTCTGTGTGTGTGTGTGTGTGTGTGTGTGTGTGTGTGTGTGTGTTTAAAAGTGAAAAGGAGCCATTGTTTCATGCACTCTATGGAAATGATTCAAGAAAAATTTTTAGAGGTTATATAATTTCTGCAACTTTTGTGCAAATAAGAGATGTATCCGTGAAAGAGCTTTGTTCCTCAGTAAAGAGTCAGCAAGTATGAGGGAACAGCCTCTTCCCTCCCTCCTATCCACTGCATCTCCATCGTGTGTGCAAATGACAGATCAGTACTGGCAAAATGAAGCAGAAAACGAGACAATTCCCTAGACACAAACAGGCCTCACCTGAATATCATATGACTGGGGTAGAGTAGGAATATTCAGAGGCATTATCTTGGTATGTGTTTTCACTCTGGAAGATAAAGTAGAACAGGAAAAAAGAGGTTAAAATAAGACTGATTTCTACTAGCAACTTCCAAAATATTCTTCAACCACACGGACACACATACTGTTGGGTTTGATTACTGAAATTTGCATCATTTTTATTTTTGTATGGACAAGGAAAAGAAGTTAGAATTTTCTCCTGAGCTGTGCAGGATCTATTTAAAAGGTCTTGTTGCTTTTCTTACATGAGAGAACAAATTCATTGCTTTTATAAACATTATCTTCTTTATTAAAAAATAAATTTTAAAAGATCGGGGAGAAAAAAACAGTGAATGGGGGAGATAACTCCAAATTCGACCATTTATAAAGTTCCATCATTTATTATTCTTTGAACATCATTTAAATGCCCCTGTATATACACGCATGAAAGAGAGAGAGAGGGAGGGAGGGAGGGAGAGAGAGAGTTCGCAGTCATTGTTAAATCAGGTCTTTTTCGTGTTTGCAGCTGAATCTTTGAGCTGAGCCGCACACATGCCATCCAGGATAGCTCTGGTATGGACAAAATCAGTTTCCAGAAGCACCCTATTGTTGATCTCTGCTGATCTTCTAAACAATAAACCCCTTCTCCTACACTACCCAGAGACTAAGCCAGTACCCAATCCCTTTCTTATAAAACAGCTTAGCTTTTTTCAGCACCAATGTAAGTCCTGGCTCACAGTGATGGAATTACCAAACACCTCACCCGCAACTTGCAGTTCAAACACAATAAATACAGCTGCTTTGTAAAACCTCTGAGCACATTTTTAAGACTACTCAAATTTGCATTTTCCCAGATTGTGAACCTAATTAACTCCAAATAAATGCAATTTCCTTTGTTCTTGACTAGGTTGATTTTATTCTTGGTGGAGATATTTAATATTTAAAACATTCCTCTTTGATGGGAAGGGGATTCTGTCCTGTATATATTGCAGGTATTGGCAGTAAAACCTTTCCCTCTGCCCACTTACATTCAAATAGAATGGGGGCCAGGAATGTAGCTCAGTGGCACCACACCTGCCTTGCAAGCACAAGGTCCTGAGTTCAATCCACAGTACTGGGGAAAGAAAAGGAAAAAAATAGTAAAATGGGAGGGAGCTTAAAAATCAAGTGACAATTATAGATTATCAGGAGAAAATTTTAAGTATATTCACATATGCACAGTACTTGGTAACAAGAAACAGTTTATATGCATATCAATCTAACAATTGGGCTTCCAAGAATATTTATCAGAATTTTTGATACTTTGTCTTCTCACAAGCAACGAACTCCCTTGGAGAAGGGTCAGTGGAAGATATATCTTAGGAGGCTCTGCTGAAATTTAAATGTTACTCTTTTTTTTTTTAATTTAAATGTTTCTTAAGGTTTTACTTAAGTAGTGTTTCTGTAGCTGCTGTTTGATCCCATCTTTTCAGTTTAAGGTACTGTTCAAATCACTTTTGGGGATTATGTATTAGTCAGCTCTCCTGTTGCTGGACCACAGCGCCTACAATTTAAAGGAAGAGAACTTTAATTTGGCTCACATTTGGCGGAGATTCAGTTCGTAAGTGGCCGGCTCCATGGCAAATCATTGTGGCAGAAGGCTGTGTGAAGCAAAGCTGCTTAGCACATGGCTTTGGGAAGCAGAGCAAGGGAATACTGCCAGAGAGTAAGTGGCAAGGACCCAGATGTAGACCCTTAGCCCACGCCTCTATGACTCATTCAGACCCACAAGTGTGCTCCACCAATCCCCTGTGGGATCCCAAAGCCAATCAAATGGACATAATCAAGCTTAACTGGCAAAGCTATTAATCCCCTTGTAGGATTTTTAGCTTCATCTCTAGCCTCTATTCACCAGATACCAGTGGAAATCTCTCTGCCTTTCATGTGACAATAAAAATATCTCCAGACATTTTGTCTGCACCAAATTTTCCCTGGGGAAGGTGGGATAAAATTACCTCTAGTTAAGAAAACTATTCTAAGGTTTAAAAAATAGAATTAAAGGAGGGGAAAAGAACACTAATAGATTAAAATCAAAATGTTTGACCACATAATTTAATTTTTAATAACTTTCTGCTGACTTCTTGTCCTGTAAGATGTTGCCAGGGTGTAACTGAAATTCTGCTCTGGGATTGAAATTCTTCCTTGAGTCAAACTGAGATTCTGCCCTAGGTCTAACTGCACTGAGATAGAGAGATCTGGAAAAGATAGCCAGGCAGACCACACAGGTGGTGGTGGAACAACCCATACTCCCGATATTTAAGTGAAATGATGAATGAGTTTCCCAGGGTTTCCTAGGGAAAAGATATATAATTTCTCTTCAATCTTGCCAAGGTCGTAATTGTGACATAACTCCTTGCATCAGTCAGTGCTTACCAGAGAAACAGATTTAATGCAAGATGTATAAATATATAAGAATTTACAAGATTGACTTATAATGGCTGCCCGCAGAATCAGATGTGGTACAGTGCAAAAGGTCTGTCCGCACATTGGAGATGCAAAGCATCCAGTGGAAGGCCTGGATTTCAGTGTAGTGACTTCTGCCAGTCTGTATCAGGAGGCTGAAGAATCTGAGATGGAAGGCTGAAGAGTCTGTGGTGAAAGGCACCTTCCGATCTCTCACAGTGCTAAGTGCATATGAGGTAACTAGATTGAGCCACCTCAGTAGTACCCTAAGGAACAGGTCACCAAGCAAGAGAATCACAACAGCAAGAATACTCCAGAAAGGCACAGTACAGAATACTCCTAAGAGTAGACACCAGAGGGGAGACCCAAGCTGGAACTGCAACAGACATTGTCAGAGCAACACTTGCTTGTCTATGCAGAATATCATCCTTGAAGGACCCCTAAAGGCTTCATATATACATCTGTTAGCCATACTACACATGGACCTTTGTCACACAGAGTGAGTATTTGGCAGTACTATCAACCTAAAATAACAGCTTGGCACCACCTAAGTGATGCTCACCCAATTTCCCATCTTTCCTTCTCACTCTCACACACCAGAGGAGAAAGTCTTGAAGGATGGTACAAAGAAAGAAAAATGAGAGAAGAAGTATCTTTGCCTCACATGAGTGTCCAACTTTAGGGTGCAAGGAAAGAAAATGAAAGTTAAACTGAATATAAGATATTCTGTGGTTTGAATATGTCCTTCCCAAAGGCCTGTGTGTTAGAGGTTTGGTCACCAGGTTGGTGTTACTGGGAGTTGAATTGGTAAGACCTTTAAAGGCAGAGCCTATTGGGAGGTTGTAAGTTATTGGGAACAGGCAGTATGAGACTCCAGATCCTTCCTTCTTCTCTCTTTTACTTTTCCCCACCATGATGTGAATCTTTTTTTGGTATGCCACTGCCTTTCCCCATGATGTGTAGCATATCACCTTCCTGCCGAGGACTAAAAGCAATGGGTGTGTCCAGTTGTGAACTAGAACCACCAAAACAAACCTTTCCTCTTTTTAAGTTGATTAAGTGTTTTGTTATAGTAACAGAAATCTGACCTACATAAGATAGAAAAGGCATCATCGGATTTTGAATACTTGAAGTTATTAGAAAAGTGATGAAAGCAGATCAAAATATTGTTAAAATATTAAGAAAGGAATATTTAATGGTGAGACAGAATTTTCAGACAGTGCTGGAGACTGTGGGATAAATATACATTGTATATTTCAAGTTGAAATCATCATAAACAGGTTATATTTATTTTGAGCCATCCTTGATCCATTGGGTTAATTTTTTCCAAGGATTTCTGTTTTAGTCAGCTTATCTGCACTGTGAACAAATACCTGAAAAAAGCAATTTAAAGGAGCAAAGATTTATTTTAGCTCACGGCTTTGGAGGGTTCAGTCTATGGCCAGCTGGCTCCATTGCTTTTGGGCATGTGCCAAGGCAGACGCAGCATGCATAAGGATATGGTAGAGAAAAGCTATTCACTTCATGACACCCAGGAAGCACAGGTGCTGAAAAATAGCCAAAGAGGAAGGGGCCAGGAACAAGATATAATTCCCTAGGTTACACACCCATGATCCACTCCCTCCAATCAGATTTCGTTTCCTAAATTCCATCACTTCCAATAATGCCATTAAATTCCCGCATGATCTCATTACTTACTAAAAGCCCCACCTCTGAACACATGAGACCTTTGGGGAACATTTTAGATCTAAACCATAAAATTTCTATATCCTGTATTGCCTAAGTGTTTGCATTGTTGCAATTGGGTGCTATCTTTACACTTGAACTTCCATGCTTAATAAGTTATTCAGCAATGCTTTGTTTCCTCCAGAATTTTGTTGGCATTCCTTCACCACCTTTTTGGCACTGATCGTTGCTATGAAAAAGTCTAAAATTGGCCAAACCTTATTTGTGCTTTAATTTCTTCCCTTTGTGCCCTTATAAGTCTTCCTTCATCTCATATTCAGCAACATTTTCAGGATATGGCTTAGTGTCGATTGTGTTCTGTCAATCTTTACTAGATTCTGCTGTTACTCTTTACTGCACTGATTCAGGTTTTTACTGCAAGGAATTGTTATGTTTTATAATATTGAAACCATTTCTCTTCCACCTGTTCCATTCTTTTTCTCAAAAATGTCAATGAGCTTATATTGGCTCTCCTTTGCTTTTCTTCCATATCCAGTACTTTGTCTATAATCTTTTATGTATTTTTTTTCCATTTCATCTTGCATGGTACAAACCTGCTACTGTATACACCACTGTGTTATCAGTCATATTTATGCTCTCTGTATGTTTTCCTATTCCATTTCCCTAAGTTCCTTCCCTATCTTATTCTACTACCTTTTCATTTTTCTCTAAACCTTTTTATTTCTTCTTTAAAACTTTTTTTCTGACTAAATTATTTCTTATGAATTCAAGATTTTACAGAAAGTTTTTTCTTTATCCTTTCTCTGGTTCTGCAGGAAATTATTCTTGTGGTATGTTTTACACCTGTCTTTTTAAATTTGTTTCCTTATTCCACACTTCAATTATTATTATTTGGCAGTCTATCCATAGAGGTCCATTGTGATTACCAGTCATCTTTGAATGGCTTGCTGGGTTCAGTCTTTTAAAATTACACATATTTTGCTGAAAAACCAGGTTGAATCATATTCTTGCATTAAATTTTTATTTTCTGGGCCTTTAAGCACTTTTCCTCCTCAGTTTTAGGCCCATAAAATTTTCTAGTGGTCATTATTCTTCTTTACCTCACTTCTGAGATTTCCTTTAACCTGGAGCTTAGTGAATTCACTTAAGGTTTTGTTTTGTTTTTTTTTAAGAGAATGCTGAGAGCTTTATTTTAGAGTGAATAATCTAGGGACAAGGTACAGAGTATAGGAGAAGAATGAAAACAGTGAGATTAGGTTTTGTTTTTTTTGTTTTGCTTGTTTTTGTTTTTTGTGTTTTTTTAGCACTGGGAATTGAACCCAAGATTCTGCACTGAGCTACAACCCGAGCCCTTTTTATTTAGAGACAGTCCTCAGAAAGTTCCCTAGCCTGGCCTCAAACTTTTGATCCTCCTGCCTCAGCTACTCAGATAGCTGATTATAGGCATGTACCATTATTCCTGGCTGAGAGCAATTATTTTAGTGACTATGGTTAATCCCTTCCCATCCTTAAAGTTCTCAGCAACACACAATGAATCCTCATTCAAAGTATTGAAATGGAAAAGGCTGATAATCAACCACCTGGACAATCTAACCTGATAGCACAGGAGGTAAAAAAAAAAAAAACTAAAAAACAACAACAACAAAAAAAAACAAGTGAATGAGGCTCTAGAAATATTCAAAACAGAAATAATTTCCCAGATAAAAGGCATGATTACAAATTCTAGAACAGAAGCAGATAAAATACTCGATGAGGTCAGGTCCATGATTGAAGCCATGAATGCTCACCAGAGGAAAGAAGTAGAAACAATGAACCCCAACATAAGAAAGAAATGGAATCCATGAAACAGATTCAAATTGATGTCCAGGAGATTAAAAACTCTATTAAAAGTATACACAGCAGACCAACCCAATCTGAAGACAGAATATTAGATGTAGAAGATAGGATGGTGGTCAGTGACCCTGAAAAGAGAACTCTCTTAAAAATAGTAAAGAACCACAAGAAATTAATCCAACAACTCCTAGATGACACAAAGAAGAATAATATAAGATTAATAGGAGTCCCCAAAAAGCATGAGAAAGCACAAATGACATTAAAAAAAGTTTTCATAGAATTGATAGAAAACCTCCCAAGCATAGCAAAAGAACTTGACATACAGATAAGTGAGGCACATATGACTCCAACTATTACAATAAAATAAAATCTACACCTAGACATATGACAATCAAAATCCCAGAAAACCAACAGAAGTACAAAATACTACATGCAGTTAGAGAAAAGAAACAAATTACATGCAAAGGAAAGCTCATCAGAATCACAGCTGACTTTTCAACACAAACCCTCAAGTCAAGAGCCTGGAGTGTGGTATTTCAAGCTTTAAAAGAAAACAACCTCCAACTTAGGCTGATGTGTCCTGCAAAACTACCTTTCAAACTTGATGGAGATGTAAGGTATTTTCATGACAAAGAACATCTGAGAAACTTCAAACCAAACCAGCACTCCAAACAATTTTTTTTTCTCATTGAGTTTATTGGTACTTTTTAGATATACAGTACAGTTACATTCATCATTGGGATCTTGTACCTTTACATGACAGGTCTTGGTTCTCATCTTTCCCACATATGCCTGCCCTCCCTTCACCTCCTCCTCCCTTCCCTATTTACAAAAACTTTATTTCCTTTTTTTATTGTTTTCTCAGATTTTTTTCTTTTCCCTTATTTACTTTCTGCTACCCTTCCCACTTCTCCTACACCTTTAATGCTTTTCTTCCTATTTTACATTGTCAATTATACCATTTTTTAAAATATCTTAGAAAAAAACAATGAAGGTCACACCTCCAAGAGGCATGTCATAGCTAATCCAATAGTCAAGAATTTAAAGGTAGAGGGAGAAAATTTTTTAAAATTACCAACAACATTAAAATAATACGACAGTGATAAGTCAATAAGTATCAGTTATAACCATCAATGTCAATGGCCTCCATACAGAAATCCAAAGAAACAGACTGGCAGAATAAATTAAGAAGGAAAATCCAGCAATATGCTATATACAAGAAACACACCTACTTAAAAAAGATATTCATAAACCGAAAGTAAAAGAATAAAACATGATTCTCCATATGACAGTAACCCAGAAAAAAGCAGGGATAGCTATTTTATTTGCAGACAAAGTAAATTTCAAACCAAAACTAATTAAGAGAGACAAAGAAGGTCACTACATCCTTGTAAAGGGAACAATTTAACAGGAAGAGATGACAATCATAAATATATATGCACCAAATACCAATGAACCCAACTATACAAAACAAATATTAAGGGACATGAAAAAGCAAATAAGCACTATTACAATTGTACTGGGGGACCTCAATACCTGATTGTCACAAAAAGACAGGTTATCTAAATTAAAAATCAACAATAAAATACTAGAACTGAACCAAGCTTTTGAACAAATAGACTTAACAGATGTCTACACAATGTCCCCCCCCACCACAAAATCAGATATACATTCTTTTTAGCTGCACATGGGTCATTTTCCAAAATAGACCACATGCTAGCTCATAGAACATGTCTAAGTAAATGCAAAGGAGTTGAAGTTATCCCATGTACATTATCAGACCATAGTTCAATAAAACTGGAGATCAATAGCATAAGAAACCATAAGAACGTCACAAACATATGGAAATTGAATAACATTCTCCTGAACAATCAATGGGTCACAAAAGAAATTAGACAGTTTTTACAAATAAGTGATAATGCCAATACAGGAATCTATGGGACACAATGAAAGGAGTTCTTTGTGGAAAATTCATAGCATTGAATACCCACACTAGGAAAACAGAGTGAGCTCAAATAAACAACCAAATGATGAATCTTAGACTCCTAGAAAAAGCAGAGCAAGAAAAACCCAAAGTTCATACAAGGGAGTAAATTATAAAGATCAGAGCAGAAATCAATGCAATGGTGACTAAGAGAATAATATAAAAAATCAATGTATCAAAGAGTTGCTTTTTTGAAAGAATAAATAAAATTGATAAGCCCTTAGCCAACCTTATCACAAAAAGGAAAGAAAAGGTTCAAATCCATGCAATTAGGAATGAAAATGGTGAAGTCAAAATAGATTCAGCAGAAATCCAGAGGATCATCAATACTTACTTCAAGAACATGTACTCTAAATCAGGCATGGTGGCACACGCCTGTAATCCCAGCACTGGGGAGTCTGAGGCAGGAGGATCGCTGTGAGTTCAAGACCAGCCTGGGCTATATGGTAAATTCCAGGGCAGTCTCAACTACAGAGTGAGACCCTGTCTCAAAAAAAAAAAGAAAGAAAGAAAAAAAAAAAAAAGAACATGTACTCTAATAAAATGCAGAACATAGAAGAAATGGACAGATTTCTAGATACATATGAATTACCAAAGTTGAATGAAAAAGATATAAAAATTCAAAACACCCCCATTACAATTAGTGAAATTGAAAATGTAATTAAAAAGTTTACTAACAAAGTAAAGCCGAGGTCCTGATGAATTCAATGTTGAATTCTACAAGACATTTAGAGAACTATTGCCAATATTCTTTAAACTTTTCAATGAAATTGAAAGGGGAGCTATACTTCCAAATTCATTCCTGGAAGCAAATATTACTTTGATTCCAAAACCAGGGAAAGACCCAACCAAAAAAGAGAACTATAGGCCAATCTCCCTAGTGAACATAGATGCAAAAATCCTCAGTAAGATACTGGTGAACAGAATACAGAGGGTCATCAAGAAGATCATACATCCTGACCAAATTGGATCTATCCCAGGGAGCAAGGATGGTTCAACATATGTAAATCAATAAATGTAATAAACTATATTAACAGAATCAAGGACAAAAACCATATGATCATCTCAATAGATGCAGAAAAAGCATTCAACAAAATTTCAACACCCATTCATGATAAAATCCTAGCAGAAAATTGGAATAGATGGTCTTTATCTCAACTTGATAAAGGCTATCTATGAAAAAACCAACAGCCAACATCATACTAAATGGGCAATAACTGAAAACTTACATGCTAAAATCAGGAACAAGACAAGGATGTCCACTATCACCACTCCTGTTCAATATAGTTTTGGAAACATTAGCCACAGCAATTAGACAAAAGAATGAAATAAAGGCAATAAAAATAGGAAAGGAAGAGGTTAAACTGCCATTACTTGCTGATGATATGATACTCTACATTGAAGACCCAAAAAACTTTGCCAAAAGACTTCTAGACTTGATTGACAGATTCAGTTGAGTAGCTGGATACAAGGTAAATACTCAAAAATCGAATAGCCTTCTTGTACACAAACAGACTCACTGAGAGTAAAATCAGGGAAACAATCTCTTCCACAATAGCATCCCAAAAAATGAAGTATCTAGAAATAAATCTAACAAAAGAAGCAAAAGACCTCTATACTGAAAACTATAGCATTCTAAAAACAGAGATTGAAGAGGATATAAGAAAATGACAAAACATTCCTTGTTCCTGGATAGGATGAATCAGTATAGTGAAAATGGCCATACTTCCAAAACTGCTATACAGATTCTATGTAATGCTGATTGAAATCCCAACAGTATATTTCATAGAACTAGAGAAAACAACCCAAAAATTCATTTGGAATCAGAAGAGACCTAGAACAGCAAAAGCCATTCTAGGCAACAGAGACATAGCAGGGAGTATCACAATCCCCAGTTTGAAACTATACTAAAAAGCCACTGTGATAAGAAAAAAAAAAATGACATGGTACTGGCAAAGAAACAGACCCTAGGTTCAGTGCAATACATTAGAAGATGAAGAAACACCTCCTAACATATTCAACTACCTCATCTTAGTCAAAGGAGCCAAACACCCTTTCTGGAGGAAAGATAGCCTCTTTAATAAATGGTGTTGGAAAAATTGGATTTCAACTTGTCAAAGATTAAAACTAGACCCATATCTTTCACCATGCACTGAACTAAAATAATAGTGGATTAAAGATCTAAACATTAAAAGAGAAACACTAAACTTACTTGATGATATTGGGATAGGAAAAGACTTTATGAACAAATCCTCAGTAGCATGGGAACTAGCACAAAGAATCAACAATTGGGATCTCAGCTTTTTAAAAAGCTTCTGCACTGCCAGAGAAATCACAAGCAGAGCTAAGAGACAACCCACAATGTGGGAAAAAGTTTTACCTGCTACTCCTTAGACAAAGATCTACTAACTAGATTATATAAAGAACTCAAAAAAATCAGGCCCCCCAAATATAAAGACCTGATTCAAAAATGGGCATCTGAAATGAATAGACGTTTCTCAAAGTAAAAGCAGCAAATAATCATATGAAAAAATATTCAACATCACTGGTCATTCGAGAGATACAGATGAAAACAACACTGAGATTCCACCTCACCCCAGTAAGAATGGCTGCTATCAATAAATCAACCAATAACAAATGCTGGAGGGGTTGTGGGGAGATAGGAACCCTTCTCCATTGTTGGTGGGAGTGCAGACTGGTGCAACCACTATGCAAATTAATATGGAGATACCTCAAACAACAAGGATTAGAAATCCCATTTGACTCAGCTATCTGTCTGCTGGGTATCTTTCCAAAAGTATTAATAATACTACATAAGATCCTAATGAGATAATTGACCATATGAAATAGGAAGAAAAGGGCTAAAGGTGTAGGGAAAATGGGAAGGGTAGGGAAAAGATAATAAGGGAAAAGAAAAAAATATGACAAAATGAAAAAATGGAAATAAAGTGTTTGTAAATGGGGAGGGGAGGAGGGGGTGAAGGGAGGTCACGGACAAGGGGAAAAGAAATGAGAACCAACACCTGTCATGCAAAGGTACAAGATCCCAATAATGAATGTAATTGTACTGTATACCTAAAACTTACCAATAAACTCAATAAAAGAAAAAAAAGTATTAAATGAATCATACCACAGCGATACTTGCTCACCCATGTTTATAGCAGAAGTTTGTAATAGCTAATACTTGGAAACGTCCCAATTGTCCATCAACTGGAGAATGGATAAAGAATTTGTGGCTTTTTCAATATAAAATAGAATACTACTCAGCCATAAAGAACAAGAAACTAGAGACATTTATAGCTAAGGGGATGTACATTGAGGACATACTCTCAAGTGAAACTAATAGGACACACAAGTGTAAATACTGAATTGTTTCTCTGGCCTGAAAAAGTAAAAGTATAACTGATATTGTGTAATAGGAAGAAAAGTCTAAAAGAGTGGAGGAAGTGGGCGAGGTAAGGGAAAGTTAAGAAGGGAAAAGAAAAAAATATGTGAAAAGGAAAACCACGGAAACAACATCTTGTATACAGGTAAGGGTAGAAGGGGTGAGGGGAGAGCTAGGGAATGTGGAAAAATAAGAACCAACATAAGTAACGTATAGGTGCAAGACCCCAATAATGACTGTAACTGTATTATATACCTAATATGTATCAATAAATTTAATGATGATTTTAAAAAGTCAGCCCCACTTGTCTCTAGGCTAATGTTCTAGCTGCTACATCAGAGGCTGCTCCTACCCCAAAGAAAAATGTGAATGGGCAGAGGAATGAGCTACCATTCTCACTAAGGGATGGGAACAACATATTGGCAGAGAAGCCCCTGCCCAAGGTTTAGTAAAGGAAAGCTGAGAGCCACTGCCTCTTGCTGCAGTCAGGTATCCTTCAGAGGAGACACGTTCGGTGCTGTGACCATGGACCTCTGTATGAGCAGCCAGGTCTGCTTGCTCAGCTGTTGAAGTCTGGGCTGAGCCTCCCTCATAGATCTTATTCCTTCTATGAATCTTCTCACAGTCCCAGGTTGTGATTCATTCTCCTGTCCTTGGGCTACTGTATCATGCTATTTCTACCTATACAGCATTCTATAGCATCAATGTTTGCCTCAAAGTGGCTTTTTCAAGGATCTAGTAACACTGTTATGTGAATCTCTGAAAGGCAAGAGCCAGGCCAGCTCTCAAATTGCTATTTAACACATCCTGTAATTCATGCTAGTGAATAGCTCTGGACTGCATTCTTATCTCAAGATTTGTGGACCTTTTTGGTAATCTGGGGAAGCCGTGAATTCCTTTCTTGTAATTATGCATCTAAATCAATTAAAAAAATTTTAAAGGATGCTCAAATAAATGAGTTTTTTATACAGTTATCCCAAAATTTTAAACAGATTTTCAATGTAGTGATACATGTGCTTCTTTAGTACCACATTAAACAACATGTTATGTGGTAACATAAATCTAGCAACAGGTCTAAAAATCCATGTAATTTCTAAGTAATAAGAATTGTAAATAATATTTCAAGGTAATTGCAATAATTGTAATGTGCATAAAATAAATGGATTTTTATTGGTAACATAGTCACAAGTACTATCATTTCTAATGTAATTTTTAAACTTTTGCCTTACATCTAAAGAAATGATAGGGCCAAGGATTTAGCTCAGTAGTTCTGCCACCTGCCTTGCAAGCGCAAGGGCCCGCGTTTGATCCCGGGTGAAAAAAAAAAAGAAATAATAAATTTTGGCTACATATAAGTAATATAGAGATGTAACTTTTTCCCCTCTAACTCCACTGACCCTTCCCCCTGAATTCTGCCCATGAGCTGTAGATATATTATAAAATCACCAGTTCCAATTTGGAATGAAAGGAATGTACCTCTGTGTTGAAATCTCAAGTTGCTTGATGCATCTCCAGTAGCTGGAGAAGAAATTAAATCATTATTAGAAGAAGCAGAAAAAGCTTGGTTGGGGCTTCAGGAGGCCAGAGCTTTGGAGCAGCAAAGCATTTTCTAGGTTAAGAACTAGGAATAGAACTGTTATAAAAGAGAATAGTGAAGCTAGACAGTGAAGAGAGTCGGCTTACAAAAGGGGCTGGTAAGTGATAGTAAAATAATTTTTCCTCTGCTATTTCTTCTTCTCCTTTCCCTCTTTTCCTCTTGATTCCACTGTCCTCTGTTTTCCAAGAACAGGAATTGGGACAATAAACTTCTGATAGAGATTTTCCTCTTGTAGTTATTAAAAAGTATGGAATAGCAAGTCTTCTTCAGAATCACTAAAAAATAGACAGATTTGGTCAGAGTTGTGTATCACAGCTGTACTCGAGGTTATGAAAGATCGTTATATAATTAAAATTCCACCAATGAAGAAATGGGTGTGAATTGAAATAGCAAAGGACACAGCAAAGATCAGATTGACAAATAAGACACGTACATTGGACACCTTGCCCAGATTCCAGCTTTATTAATAATTTAAAGAATGCACATAACAAGGAATTACAGGTACACGAAGGAGAGATAGAGACCCCAGAAGTGTTCTCTGGGTCTTTTTCTTCCTGCATGTAAAGTGTTCTGGCCTGAGTCAGTACATGACCTCTCTTAAGAAAGGGATGCAGAAGGAGCATCTTGGTTCAGAAAACATCTGAAACATCTCCATTTTATACTCAGATATTTACATAATTTACATGGCATCTTCTTGAGAGCCATGCCTCATAAATCTGTAGGCTCCAGGTTTGTTTACCTAAGAAAATCCTAGAAATCAAAGTACATTCTGCTAAAAGCATTCCATGGATAAGGGGTCTCCTGCTAGTAAAAATCATTTGTTCACCAGGAGGTCTGCCTTTAGCATCTTCACAAGATTAAACCTTTTTATTTGCTACTTTTCTAACCCAGGAATAGACCTTCTCTCCAGAATAGGGAGAGAATGGATCATAGATAGACCTGTGGCTTCTCATGTATGTTACACATACTATATCCAGGTATTTTATGGACCATAAAATTTTATACTGACACAGGGCAATACTTTTGATATATTGATCAATGACAAAAGTATAACAAGCTACAGTATTTTTGCTATCATCTCAGCTATGTAAAAATATTACACAAAAACTAAGAGTGTGTGTTAAAATATTTTAAAGATTATTTCTGCATCTATGGATTATGCATGATTATTTTGTTTTTTATTTTTTCCACAAGAAGCATGTATTACTCTGTGGACTTTGTTGAAAGCATACAGGAGAAGCTATGCAGCACATTGGACAGATGATAGAACTTGAAAGAAAACTGATTTGAATTCAAACTCTGGCTTAGCTGCTCACTATTATGAGATCTTGGCCAAATTAGCCTGTTTCCTCAGCTGTAAAGTAAAAAAATATAATCACCTATCAGGGTGCTTGTGCATCACAAGTAGATACATCAACCACCAATCTAATGCACGTCCTTGGATTCCCTCACAAGCCATGCTGCTTCCCAGGGGACCAACCAATTCTTGCCCTTAGAAAGTCTCTTCCTGGGTTAAATCTCTGTAACTGGGCCAACCAGCCTCATGCACAGAGTCGCTCAGTAGGCCTGCCATTTCCAGATTTGAATGAATCGGGGCACCACAAGGCTGTGGGTCTTACATTCTGGCAACTGAGAATATAGGAGGAAATTAACCTTCCATCAAAGAAACTTTGGTCCCTGAATAAAGGAGACAGGAAGATTATGGGGTAGGGGCAGGGGATTGTCCTGCCTTCTGCTCTCCAATCGGTTATGTAGAGGCACAGTTTCCTGATAGAACCTTTTTAGACGAGCCCCACCTTGCCTTACAACCCATCTGTGGAACGCAAACAGCAGCACTCAGGGCAGTAGCTTTACATAGCTTTACATCTTCTCTTGCTTCACTGCATTTTTCTTGAACTTTTGCTGCCCTGAGTTTCTGCTTCCCAACTAAATGACCAGTACTTTATTCTTTGCCTCAGGCTTTGCTCAGCTGTTAGGGAAACCTGATCTAAAACAGAAGATAATCTATATCCAGTGCTCAGAATGTAAGCCCTCAGAATAGGATGTATAAACATATGGGGGGGGGTCCTACATTCAATCCCTGGGATGGCAACAAAGAAAAGAGAAAGACACAGCACACGCACAGTGCCCTTGGTAATACAATGAAGTTTAAGTGGAATCCTATTTTTTTCTTTTGGTTCCCATTCCCACATTCTGCCCATTTCTTTCTATAAATGTAGAAACCCATCATGCTCATTCAACCAACAGTAAATTGCTTTATACTAAGAATTGTTATTGAAAAGTTACAAATCATATGCCTGATGTTTAAGTGAGTCAGGATAATATCATAGCTAACGCATCAAATAGGCACAAGTTGGAATCCCAATTCTATGTGATCAGGGGAAATCAACCTCTTGGAGATTCTTCCCTCTTCTGAAAATTGATTAAATTAATACCTGCCTCCTGTGGTTATTGCAGGATTGAACTAAATGAATGTAAAGCTCTTGGCACAATGCCTTTACATAATATAAGCAAAACAGCAATGGCTAATATTTACAAAAACAACATTTGAAATATATGTTCTGAATCAAGCCATACTAACAATTTAAAACTGTGTTAATGAAGTGTGGGAGTTAACATGAACGTGGACTATTTAATTCATAGATTATTTTTGTCCCCATGCTTCAGGATAGTCCAGGGAGGGTCCCAAGTCCTGAGGCATGTATCAGAGCTCTCATTAGTCACTGTCACATGTGCCTGCTGGCAGAACAACTCTGGGAAATGAGCAAAAACAGGCAGCAAGAGCAGGGTGAGCAAGGCAGCCCAGGTCCTGGAAGCATCCACCCAGATCTATGTGTAGTTCTTGGAAAACATTCATGGAGGCAGCAGATAGAGACAGTCAGATCCACCATGGCACCCTAAGACATCGAAGTCCTGGCCAAGTTGGCTGGGATTCTAGCCCTAGTTTATGCAGTACAGGGCCAGGTGGGGAAAGGGGAAAACCCAACACTGTGGAGAAGCTACCATGAAGAGCTCAGGTTCTCAGTTCTTCTATCACCCATGTAATCAGTTGCCTGTAATGTCCCTCCCACACCAAGGAGCTTGTCTCAAACAGCCAATCTAATCAGGGGTCTGAGGCTCTAGGATCCAGGCCTGACTCCTCTGTATTAACTTAAGGTAGGACAGAATTTGAAGACAGAACCTGTGTGATGATTCAGGTCAGACAACCACCAGACATTGAGAGTGATAAATAGATCCGTGTCAGGTGAGAGAAGCCAGTGCACTTACTGAGTGGGGAAGAGAAGGCCAGAGGCCTCAGCACATCCGTGACAACTCACCCTGGAGAGCCTCCATCCCTAGCATAAGATCAGAGCAACTACCTAAGTATGGCTTCCAAGGACACTGTGTCTACCTCATGCTGATACCAACTTTCTGCAGGGCCTTTTCAAACTCACATCTTTACTGCATTCTTGTCCGAAATAAAACTCTTAGGAAACTGTGGCCTAAGACATTTCTTTAGACAGAGTCCATAAAAGAGTCTTTATCTTTTCCATGCAGGAGTAAATTGAAGAACAAAACTTCAGCCTCTCTTTCGCTCCCAACAAATACTTCAAAACTCAGTATCATTTGCATCTTTTCACATCAGGATATCATCCATCTCATGGCTTAACATGATGAGATGATGCTGGAGGACATTATTATTTCATGTTTCTATTCTGAGAAAGATGTCTCTCTTCAACTTAACTACTAGCTGACAAAAATAATGTTGAACATCTGCAAGAGATAAAACAACTTGAATCCAATTTCCTTTCATGTAGATTAAGAGCACCATTCTCCTGTCACTTATGTAGCATATAACTCAATTTTTTGCAATATTTAAATGAGAGGCTAGTTTTTCAGGTCTGTCATGTAGATGACATAAATTTTTTATTTTGTCCCTTCCACTGATGTAGTGGATATATGAGACCCTGTCAGAATGTGGCAGCTCAGAAAAGAGGAATCACACACTAAAGGACAAAAAGACCAATAAAAGGAAGAAACTACAGGGAAATCTCCTCTTTTTAGAATGCAGATACGTCCATCATATTAAGGAGATAAGCCCCATTGGCTAATTTATCTGTAACCTGTATAGAGCAAGAATCAGTTCCCTACAGTCTATAATTAATTTGACAGTCAAGATTCCTGAACACCAATGCAATGCTTTGAATGGAAACATAAGGTAGTTTTGTTGGGGTCAAGCAGCTAAAAATCCAAGGATAATCTGGCTGTAGGTAATGGTTATTTAGTCATCAGGGTCTGTTTTTTGTCTGGTTTTAACCTTTTGGCCTCATTTCTTTTGCGTTGGTTTCATTTTTAGACAGACTTCAACCAAATGGGAGAAAATCGTCTCCAACAACTCCACACTCCAATAACAAGTTCATAAGGGTAGTGTACTTGTTGAATCATTTGTGGCGTTAAGAAAACATTAAACACTCTTAGATCTTTAAGTCAGTGGGAATTTAATTCAGGGAATTGATTACATGGGTGATAGAAGACCTGAGAACCAAAAAGGAAAAGGAAGAAATGAGTGTGGGAAGCTAGAAGGACAAAATGTTTTTTCACTTCACCCATATGCTCATTTAATTAAATTTAAAAATAATTATAAAAAATAAGTAAATTTTTGTGAAAATATTTTTTATTGTAACTGAGGAACTCTTGCTCATGTCAACATTGTCTGACATCAGCCACTGCATCAGTTACTCGAACAGTCATAGTGTCCATCGATTTGTTTGAACAGATTTGGCAGCTCAGCCATGACCTGTGTGTTAGTCCATAAACCAGATCAAGCATATCGTTCTCCTCGTCAGTGATTGCATCTAACTTCTCATATACGTGATCTTCAAAGATGAGGTGGCAGGTAGAACAAGCCAAGGTTCCCTCACAGGCACCAAAACCATTAATATCTAGGTTATTTTCAACCACAGCATCTAGCAGAGCGTCACCAATTTTTCCTTTCGTTGTCAATTTTTCACTATCTCAGTTTATAAAGTGGATCGTTATCTTATCTTCTGTGCTGCTGCGAGCCCACACGCTCAGAGGCCTGCTGGGCCCGGCAACGATACCGAGGCCCTGTGCCTGGCTGCCGCACGGGGTCCAGGAGCAGCCACCGGCAGCCCTCCGGGGCGCAAGAGCCAGGTGCCCCAAAAACCCCGCGGCTGTCATGGCTGAGGTCGGGGAACCCCCGCATGTGACACAGTATTATTGGAACCCAGGAGCAGAGGTCCACAGCAGAATCTAGCACCATGACAGTCTGTCAGAAATTAGTCACAGAGGAGAAAGAGTCAATAAAGAGATACTGCCCAAGGTGGGACTGAAATTACCCTGATTTCTTGTGCCTGTATTCCAAACTCTCCTCTGCCTCTCATGAACAGACCTAGCTGGAAGCCAGCAGATGAGGCAGACTGGGAGACATAGCTATCTATAATACAAGGCAGGAAAATAAAAAACACAGGAATTAAACATACATAAAATTATTACATTCCTCTGTTATAATTATCTATAACTATAATTTGTTGAATCACCCTTCCTTGGCCAACAAAGGATCTGTTACATCTTGGGCAGATTGCCCCAAATTATTGACCGGTTTCAGTCATTAAACCCGTTTAATGCCTGGACTGCATTCATTTGCATGCTGCTAGGTGCCCGGGGTTATTCTTGACCAGATAGCCACCAGGACCATAAGGAATTCTCAGCCAGCACACATAGGGGTAGACAGGCGGCAGAAACTTCAGCTCTTGGACACATCAATGAGGTTGAAGGGAATTTCTGACCTGTAGTCCACCAGACTGGGAAAGAGCTTTCAGTCAGTGAGGGAAGTATGGACCGTGCGGAACTAGACCAGTGAACAGCCAGCACCACCAGATGTGCAATTCTAGGCCTGAGTTCCTCCTGGGAGGCAGGAACAGGAAGCTCTACTAGATATGTGGTCGGGGATGGTGACACTCAGCTGGCATAGACAGGTATGAGTTGGCCGCACGAAAGTGAGGAGGTGGCATATAAGAAACTGAGAAAATAAGCTTATTCAGAATAAAAGGAGACAAGATTAGATATCCTTTTCTATAGAAATGGGAAAGAATATCTTACTACTATCTGACTGTAACTGGTGGTATCTGTATAAACTAAACATGTGGATGGAAAGCCACAGAAATAACTACATGTAGGTTGAATCCATGTATACACATCTGTTTCCTCGTTGTCTGTTGAGAAGGCCTAGAAACAGCACTCTGCTAGCAGTAAGCACAACTAGTCCTGGATCTTGGTTTTCAAATACCATTTTCAACAAAAAAGGAACTAAAAGTATTTAGGAAATTGCTAATTCCAGGACTAAGAGAAGAAAAAGTACAACCTAAGCCTAGAACACCATGCTCCCAAGTGTAAGCAAGTTCTCAAAGAATGATAGGCATATGTTAAAAGAACATAGGAGTTAAACTGAAAGGGATCCTCACTAGCCAAATTGAGAAAATCTGAGCATTAAAATATATAAGATCATATTAGATTATAATGCATTTACTAACATAGAATACATGAATTCATACAAATATAAATACATATGGACATGAGTAAATAAGGTAAAGCAAAAAGGCTACTGTGTATTAGATTGGTAACTAATAAGTATAGAAAGAATAATGGAATTTGTCTTAGTTACTTTTCTCTCCTTGTTGAGACAAAATACCAGACAACCAAAGTTAAAGGGGAAAGGTTTATTTAACTCATGGTTTATAGAAATTTCAATCCATAATTACCTGGCTACAAGGCAGAGTGGCACATGCCACAGGGGCTTTGCAGAGGAGAAATAGTTCATGGTGCCCACACAGTAGCAAAAGCAACAAGGAAATCTTAACAATGTCTTTCTGCCCCTTTTATCTTAGCCAGGCTACCTGGATTCTGGTGGTGCCAAGCCATTCAGCGCACTGATTTAGTAATCACAGACCCTTAATCTCACCATCACATACCCTAGATTTAGCTACCTCTGAAAAAGCCACCTATGACCACATGAGGCTTTGGGGGACACCTACATCCAAACCATAACAATTAGAAAATTGTCATTTGGTTGTTTGGCAACTGGCATAGTAATAACTGATTTAGGCAGGAAGTGACAATGAATTTTTAAATTAGTGAGTAAAAATTTGATGAATGGATTGTTTACATAATCTCAAAGTACCTCACAAATGACTTATTTACATCAGAGAGAGATCTAGCAGGCAGCATCTTAACCAAGTAAAAAAAAAAAGTTCATATCACCAGCAGTAGAACAAATCAACACCATCTACATTCTGTCATTTCTGTGATGTTCACGGGGAAAAGATTTATTATGTTAATCTAATCCTGAGGAAATACAAGACAGAACCAAATTTAGGGACATTCTAAAAGCAACTGGCTTGGATATTTCAAAAATAACAAGGCCTTGAAGGGCAAAGAAAGATGAAAGAACTGTCTCGAGTTGAAGTAAGCTAAGAGAAATGGCAACCAAATGCAAAACAAGATTCGGCTTTGGATTCTAAACCTGTAAAGAACATTATTGTAAAAATGGGTAAAATTTTAATGAGATCTCTGAATTATGTGCTGGAATAAAATCAGTGTTAATCTCTTGCCTTTGATGAGTGTATTGTGCCTTTATTAGGGGATGAGTTTTGATTCATAAATACACATGGAAGTGGTCAAGGGTAAGGTATCATTTGACAGCTGTCTACACTCAATCTGCGGAAGGGGGAAAGTGTGCATTTGTGTGTGTGTGTGAAGAGAGAAAGTGAGTAAATAGTACAGCACATGTGTGGAATACTAACATACTAACAAGTGGGAGATTTAGATGAAAGATGTGCAGAAGTTCCCTATATTAACATTGCAACTATTCTTCCTTCCCTATATTATACTTTTTAAAGAATTCTACAGCAAAACTGTCTTGTCCTGGTGTTGCACATATTTTAATTTTATGCCCATATATCACTCTTCCTCTGGATGCCTGAGTGTCATTAAGTGCTACATGAAGTCACTGCATTTCACTGATTTCATGAATCAGTCATTTTGGTACATAGCAGCAGCTCAATATTACATAATTTAAAGAACACTTTTTTTTTTTTTTTTTTTTTTTTTTTTTTTTGGTACTGGGGATCAAACTCGGGACTTTGCACTTGCGAGGCAGGTGGTGGAACCATTGAGCTAAATCCCAGGCCCTTAAGGAACACTTTTTTAAGAAAATGAATATGAAATTTCAAATTCAAAATTAGACGTGAAAGTGAATGTTTATTTAGAAAAGGCTCAAGCAACTTCTGGCAGTGAAGTTCAGATTGTGTTAGAATCTTGGTAAGTCTGCATTTGTTGGAATGGGGAAGTGGGCCTGCTCCACTGCCTTGCATGGGCTGAGGAAATTAGAGTATCTCCAGTCAAGACCCTTTGATAGAAATGTTTCTCTTTTCCTATAGTTTGGGCCTTTCTCACTGTGATCATTGATTGTGATATGGCAACCTGATTGGATTAAGACATGCCTACAAGATTCATAAAGCACACTTACAGGTGTGTCTGTGGGATGTCTCCAGAAGATGACCATCCGTATCCCTCCCTCTCCAGAAAGATAGGGCAATAACAAGCCAACAGAGGTCCTTGTCCTAATAGGGTGTGTTGTTTCTGCTGACCAATGTATAAAGGAAAAAAAGAACTGAAAAACAAAACAAAACAAAACAAAATGTTACTACAGAGTCAGACTGGAAATAATGCTCCCTCTGCTAAGCATTTCACCAAGATGAAACTTGCTTCACTTTTATAACACAACCCATCAAAGAATTGAGACAGCTCCTACTATTATCCATCATGCTATGATGGTGTCCTTGGATGCTACAAAAGAACACATGTGGGTAGATTGCCAATTTGTTATTTTTAGTTCTGGAAAATTTTGACTATAGGGGGAAATTTCAATAAAATCACCCAGTCCCTAGTCAGTATAGAGAACGTCGAGGGCACATCCATCAGTGAATAATGCTAGTTACTTCCACAAGCATTTGGAGGTGAACAAAAGCTGTTTCCCAGACTTCTCTGGTCACACAGGCTTGCACAAGAATTTTTGTAGGACTGTGAAGCTGTGGTCGCCAGGAGCACATTTGCTTCCTTAGCCTCTGCATTTGCTTTCCCCTGTGAAAAAGCTTCATTGCTTCTTATCTTCACAGAACTGGCTGCTTCTTTTACTCCAGAATCATTCAGGTTTTACCTCTACGACAAGGTCTTCATTTCACCATACCAGGGTCATCCCCATCTCTAACAATCACTCTCTGGCTCATAAAGCACTCCATGGCCAGGACTACATCACAGTAAAGACTTTTCCTATTCACCACTGCATTTCAACCCAGTGCAGGGCCACACACACTGTAGATGCTCAATATATTTTTAATGCAACAGCCATAAAAAAAGATAAAAGCAGAGGGTAAAGAAAAACCAGATTCATCACCTGAATGAATGAATAGGTAGATACGGTACATCATTTCTTGAAATAAGTTTCTTTCCTGAAACATCACAAAGGACTATGCAGCCCCAAAGAAACTTATGATTTGAGAATGAAGTAAAAAGTAATTCTCAAACTAATACATCACAGTTTCAAAAGAAGCAGCTTACCCACTCTTTCTTATTATTTCAGCCAGTCAGAAATCCTCAAGAACATAAAAATATTTGCCATGGTGCTTGAGAAAGTGCCTCCATGGTTGATAAGAA
Source organism: Fukomys damarensis (assembly GCF_012274545.1). Lineage (NCBI taxonomy): Eukaryota > Metazoa > Chordata > Mammalia > Rodentia > Bathyergidae > Fukomys > Fukomys damarensis. The sequence continues at coordinate 46,864,459 of NW_022900913.1, forward strand.
TTCATAGTGAACAATCTCTGGTTGAAAAGCTGAAAGAAATCCATGATATAGAGCATCTGTCCAAATCCAGATACTTCCAACCACACCCAGACTCTCCTAGCCACCAGCCTAAGCTGCAGTGTGAGATCAGTGGGTCACTGAGCTTCAAGTCAGTCCCTAGGAGAAAGGTAAGAATTTGGACAGGAGTCTTTAAATGGAATCCAGTGAGGAGGTTGGGACCACTGAGAGTCTGGTAGACCATGAGGGTCATCAGAATAATTGTTCTGATTATTGTAAATTGTTCAGCCACTCAGAAGCCCTACTCATTTTACCATGATCAGCCTGTGCTTTTGGTAGTCGCAACACAGATGCTCCTCATCTTACAATTTACAATGAATGGACTTAGGTACCTACGTCTTCATCATAAGTTCAAAATAGCACATTGTAAATCTATTAACACCTACCAAACATCTCAGTTTGGTACTTCAAACATCTCAGAACAGCTACATCAGTCTATGCTTGGGCAAAATCATCTAACACAAACCCTATTTTATAATAAAGTGTTGAGTAGTTCTCATAACTTATTGAATACTTATATCCAAAAATATTGGCAACATAGTACTCTGTAGATTTCAGTTGTTTCTCCTCTTCCCTCTGCCCAGCATCCTATTGCATATCACTAGAGAGGAAAAGATCAGAATTCAAAAGCTTAAGTAAGGTATGAATGTGTCTCACCTTCGCATTATTATAAAGCCAAGTTGGAAGTTGAATTATCATAAGCCGGGGGTCATTTGTACTTACCAAGCATCTACTATGTGGCAAACACGCTAAACACTCCCTCCTTAATTTGGTTTTAGTTTCATTCTAGATTTTGTATAGGAGTTGTTAGCTCTGACACATATGGTACTAAGACTAGAGTCTAAAGTGAAAAAGTCCTCGGACAAGAGGCTAAAAGTACATGCTACAATAGATGTTTATTAAGCAAATGTCTACTCTGTAAGAGACAGGGAGTTAGGAGACAAGTTGCTTCAGGCTATGGATGTATTACATACTTCAACAGAAATGAGCAACCCCACATAGGGAGTCACTCTAGCTAGGTCCTCAGTGGGTGTTGGCCTAAGCCAGGCCACATTAGAAAAACCACAGTTCTAGTGGAGGGAGAGCTCCCTCAGGACAGAATGCCTCTAAACAGACTTCTCAGTAGATCAAGAGAACTGAGATTCTAATAGAAGGAGAGGCTTCTTGATGACAGGAAGCCTCTAAAGTCAGAGTAGGATATTCAAAAGCAAAGTAAAGGTGTTAAAAATCCACCTTCAAAAGTTCTGAACCAACTGTTCACAAAGTCCAGATTAAAGTTCCATTCATTTTTGTGTTCAAAATTTTCTTGCCTCCATTCTTAAAAGTTTATATATGGCATGTGAGTCTCTGCTACTCAGACAACATTTTAGATAAAGTGTTGTTTTAGAGGCTCCATCAATCTAATTTTTTTTTCCTGGTTCTTTACACCACATTTATTCACTCTTATCTAACAGGACTAAAGTAAAGTTGTTTTAGACCTTAGGGCCTGCAGTAGAAAATTTAGATGACCAATGAGATGACCTGACTAGAGCTAAAACTTTACATTAGTTTTTAAAAAGACATTATCTATATCCTAAAGAGTATTATACCTACTAGAAACTTCCAGTAGAAAGAACAATAACAAATAACAATAAATGTGCCATTTATTCTGTGTATACTTAAGAAGTTTGCACAATAATGGTACAGTCATTGAGACCCATTTTGAAAGGCAGAGCCACCCACTCAGGTGAGGTGCATTAAGATGTAAATTACTCTCCACAGGGGGCAGAGTTGCCAGTTAGCTGAAACCAAGTTCCGTGATCTCATTATATCTTTTCTCCCTTGGTTGCCGGCAGCTTCAGCTAAACAAGTTAAGGCATGTCCTATTCCCTAAAAGAAAGTCTGAACACTGTGGGAACCCAAGGTGTGCTTGGGAAGATCATGCTTTTCTTTACTGCTACTGCTGTTGCCAAAGTTTAGAACATCTCTTTAAAACACCCAGATGGGTGCACCATGATCTTCACTAAACTCCTTTAGGAAGAAAACAACCACCTCCATTTTTCAAAGTCTGTTAGTAAAATTTTTGGGATCAGTAATGCTCTCAAGGGACATTTCTAGCCTGGAACTGATATGTGAGGAATTCAGGTAGATACTAGATTTTATGTGCACTTAATCAATAATTGTTAATTTACATCTTAAACAACTGCAAGGAATTGTAGCATAACAAAAATTTATATAGTGGTTATTTTTGCAGCTTATACTTACTGATAACTCTCTATTTCATCCTCTGGATAACTGGGCTCAAATACAACCTAAACAATTGATGGTCCTAGTTAACCATGAAGAAAGCTAAACCTTGTGGTTCAAAATATAGAATTTTCTAGCAAATTTTCAAATGTTTCTAAATAAACTTACTTTTCCTTTTCTATTTCTTTCCCTTTATATAGATTGGAGAGGAGGTCAGTGAAGAGCATTGTCATTTACTCTTTAGTCACAAAATATTGAGATTGGTCCATGATTATATCTGAAATGACAGAGGCAGAAGGATATTTACATCAAAGCAAAGCAGAACATTGTTACTGTTGCTCTCCAGCAGTTCGAATATATGTGAAAGTTTATATTTGGATTTGGGTGGCTCAAAAGAATGGGTGCGATAAAAAATTAAACCTTCTTAACATATACATTTAATATTGTTGTTATTGGTATTATTTGAGTTTTACACCCATATTTCTATACTAGAGCAGTGACTTTGCAAGCCACATTTCTCATCTGGCTGAGCTCCATGTAAGATCTTGCTATCACAAGGTACTAAAGAGAAATCGGAAGGCAGAGGAGAGATCAGGTTCTTGCTTCTTCCTGTTTTCCATCCTGGCTGTGCCTGTCAGCTTAGTTCCATCTGCAACCTTTCATCTGGGGCAGCAGATGTTGCAGCTACTAGATGTTGTCCACTTTGAGCATCTTCTAAGATAGGAAGCAACTGCATAGCTAAAATTGGCTGGGAAGAGAGGCACGACAAGATCCCAGAACATGTGTGGAAAACAATTCTCAGAAACCTGCATGTGAACTTGAGCAGGTTTTTTATGTGACCTGAATGTGACATAAGCATGGGAAATGTGGAAAAAGAGATAATCACTATTAAGAGTTCACTGTGTCCCTCCTCACAATAGCCTACCTTGTACTCTATGGTGTATTTTTATTTTTATTTTTCCTCCCTTTTTTATTCAACTCAAACTTTCTCTGCAGAGCCTCTTTTTTTCTCTATCCTGCTTTTTTCCAACCTTTAATAAATGTGAAGTTTTGGCACCATTTATGCTTGTTTCATTCAATTATTTGGGACAGAAAGGACCTAGAAAACACTTCTAAGAGGAGAGTCCATCACTCCAGAAGCCAGTAAAATAATTTTGTGAGCTAGCCAGGAGACCAGGTGAGGCCAGTGAGGCCCTTTGGGCATATTTTTTGTTTCTTTCTAAAATGCCATGTTTTTTTTGTTTGTTTGTTTTGTTTTGTTTTGTTTTTTTCTTTTCTTTTCTTTTCTTTCCCTGTCTCTCTCCCTTAGGCTGGGAAATCTGTAGACTTTTCTCATAGTGCCTGGAATTATTTTCTGCTTTTCCCACCATGTTGGCAGAGGGTGTGGGGGACTCTGTGTTTTTCCTTCCCATTTGCAGTCACTCTACCATAAGAATTAAGTAGCCAGACAGCCTGTCATTAAGCCCTTTGTCTTCACATTTCTGTGCTCTGAGGTATTTTGCTACTCCTTGGAGAAATCAGCTTAGTATTTGCCTACACCCATTTCCTCCTGTCAAGCTTGGGATCCTCTTTATGCTTTTCCACTGGATGGCCATTTCTTTCTCAAGGTACTTAGTCCAGGCTGACCTCTTGCCTTGTCACATGTCTGGATGCTATCTGGTCATGTGGCCAGACACCATTTTAGGTCAGCCACTGCCATTTTTATTTGCCTTTTTTTGTCTTTTTTATCATGGCCTTACAATCCCAGAAAATATCACCCTTATAGATAGGAGGTAAGCCTCTAATTTTAGACAACATATTGGGTTTCTCCCTCTTTTCTTTTAAATTCTGTTAGATCCTTTCCTTGTTTCTTCTAACAGAATTCAGGTAGTTTGGATCCGTGCCTGATAGCTTAAGCAGAACAGCCAGTAAATCTTAACTCAAGGGAATATGAGTTTACAGAAGTAGAGCCATCTTTGTTCTTAAAACTTTTTTAAAAAATTTTTTAAAGGTTTCCATTTTACTGGCTTAAACAAAGCAATAGAGTTTTTGCTATGCAGTAGATATAAATGATGTTTTCCAAATGGCTCCGCCGCACTTAAGTAGAGACATCAAGTGGCTAAGGAAGTCTTGATGGGGGGAAACTCCACCCTGAACAAGTGGGAGTTCCAAAGGGCTAAGTAAAGCCATCAAGTGGCTCTATACTCCCTAAGGAGTTAGTGGGCCTCAATAGGGAAAAATTCATGTTCGCTTACTTCTATGAAAGATACCAGCATTATCCTAGGTTTGGATGGAAACATCTTGTCTAGTAAATACTTGAAACTCACAAGGGATGCTTTGTGAGTCCAAGTTAGGTCTCCTCCTTCTACATAGGATACCATTTTACAGAGCCAAGACCTAGTTTTATCTGTATACATAGGCCCCAAGATGAGCCACTTTCTGTATTTTAGATGAAAGTCAAAGAATCTTACAAGAGTCTAGGAATTATGCAGATGAACAATAGGCTTTAAGAAAGGAAGAAAACCATCCTGGGGAAGCTATTCTCTTTTCAGGGGATCAAATGCAGGACTATACTAGTGAGGGACTGAAAATGATGTCTGATATGCTAGCAGCTCTTACCATGAGGATGAAAAGATGTATAAAGAAATACATTAATCATCATAGGGTGAGTGGAATCACACAGAGCGAAAAGGAAAATCCAGTTGTCTTCCATAATCAATTAGTAGAGGTCTTTCATAAATATAGTAACATAGATCCATCTTCCAGGGAGGGAGAAGGACTAGTGGGACATCATTTCATTTATTGATCAGCTGGAAAGAGTCAGAAAAAATTACAAAAACTTCAGATAGGCCCACAGACATCCATGACCCAATTGCTGGACATGGCCTTTTCTGTGCTCAACAGTCACAACACAGAGAGGTTCAAAAGAGAAAGGATAAGATTATAGCTGTTGCAATTGGCAATGCTGTAAACATTATCTAAGAGAAAAGCCTAGGATACTTGAGGAAAGACTTCCTGTTTCAAGTACAAGAAGACTGGAAATTGGGCATGCAGTTGCTCCAAGCCACCAACTGGGCCTTGCTCTGAATGTAAAGCAGACATTGTGCTTGACTCTTGGTACTGGAGGGCTGACTACCCCCACTTGCAGAGAGGGTCTAGGCTAGCCAAAACTCTGATTTCCTGCTCTGATAATTGAAGAAGCCCTGGGGAGCCTACAATCCAACGAGACATCATTATCTCCTATGAGGAATCTTGGGTAAACTTAGATATCATGGGTAAGCCAATTTGACATAAGGGCAGCTCATTCAGTTTTGACTTCCTTCACTAGGAAACCCTCCTCTAAATCTATAGCCATAGTTAGGGTTGAGGGAACGCCTAGGTGGGGATTCTTTACTGACGCTCTGATGTGTCACTTTGAAGGCCAAATGTTTAATCATGAGTTTCTAATTGTCCCATAATGTCCTACTCGCTTGCTAGGAAGAGACTTACTAGCAAAATTAGGGGGAAGTTCTCAAATACCAAAATGGATTTTACTGTTAGAACTATACATCACATCTCCCTGACCAAATTAGCTGAGAGGTAGAACCTGCTGCATGGCATACTGGAATGCCTGGTAGGACAAAATCAGCTATGCCAGTACTTATACAACTAAAAGATCCTAGGTAATTTCCTAACCAAAAGCAGTATACAATCAAATTAGAGTCACGTAAAGACCTCCAGCCTCTCATAGACAGGTTTCTCAAGTATAGCCTTCTGCATCCTTGTCAGTCCTCTTGTAATGGTCCCATTTTTTCTGTTGTGAAGTCCTCAGGAGAATACAAGGTAAAGACCTCTGCCTCATTAACAAATCTTTTATACCAACTGCCCTCTGATGGAAGATCCATATATAATTCTCTCTCAAATTCTAGGGGACACTTAAGGACAAAAGCCATATGATCCTCTCCATAGATGCAGAAAAAACATTTGATGAAATTCAATACCCATTCATGATAAAAACCCTGCAAAAATTGGAATAGATGGTCTATATCTCAATTTAATAAAGGCTATCTATGAAAAACCAACAGCCAACATCATATTAAATTGTCAAAAACTGAGCACCTTCACAACAAAATCAGGAACAAGACAAGGATGCCCACTATCATCACTCCTCTTCATTAGCCATAGCAATTAGACAAGAGAAAGAAATTAAAGCAATAAAGATAGGAAAGGAAGAAGTTAAACTGTCATTATTTGCTGACAATATGATACTCTACATTGAAGACCCAAAAACCTCCACCAAAAGAATTATAGACTTAATTGACACTTTTAGCAGAGTAGCGGGATACAAGGTCAACATCCAAAAATCAATAGCCTTCTTGTACACAAACAGTAGTATCACTGAGAGAGAAATTAGGGAAACAATTCCTTTCACAATAGCATCCAAGAAAATAGAGTATCTAGGAATCAACACAACAAAAGAAGCAAAACACCTCTACACTGAAAACTACAGCACTATGAAAAAGGAGATCAAAGAGGATATTAGAAAATGGAAAGATATCCCCTGCTCCTGGGTAGGAAGAATCAACATAGTGAAAATGGCCATACTACCAAAACTGCTATACAGATTCAATGCAATGCCAATTGAAATTCCAACACTATACTTCACAGAACTAGAAAGAAGAATCCAAAAATTCATTTGGAACCAGAAGAGACCTAGAATAGCAAAAGCCATACTAGGAAATAGACGCATGGCAGCAGGTATAAAAAGTCCCAATCTGAAATTATACTACAAAGCCACTGTGATAAAAACAGCATGGTACAACAGGCCCGAGGATCAGTGGAACAGATTGGAAGATACAAAAACAACTCCACATGTACTCAGCTACCTCATCTTTGACAATGAGCTGACCATCCCCACTGCAGGAAAGATAGCCTCTTTAATAAATGGTGTTGGAAAAACTGGATCTCAACCTCCCAAAGATTAAAACTAGACCCTTATTTTTCACTTTGCACTAAACTAAAATCCAAGTGGATTAAAGATCTAAATATTAAAACAGAAACACTAAACTTGTTGGAAGATAAGTTAGGTAGAACTCTTGAAGAAATTGGCATAAGAAAAGACTTCATGAACACATCCTTAGTAGCATGGGAACTAGCAGAAAGAACAAACAACTGGGATCTCGTCTTATTAAAAAGCTTCTGCACTGCAAAAGAAACCATCAACAGAACTAAAAGACAACCTACAATGTGGGAAAAAGTTTTTACCAGCTGCTCTTCAGACAAAGGACTATATCTAGAATATATAAAGAACTCAAAACAATCAGCCCCCCAAATATAAAGACCCAATTTAAAAATGGGCATCTGAAATGAACAGACATTTCTCAGACAAAGAAGAAAAAGAAGCAAGTAAATAAATGAAAAAATGTTCCACATCACTCGTCATTCAAGAGATGCAGATGAAAACAACACTGAGATTTCACCTCACCCTACAAAGAATGGCTGCTATTAAGAAATCAAACAACAACAAATGTTGGCAGGGTTGTGGGAAGAAAGGAACCCTTCTCCATTGTTGGTGGGAGTACAGACTGGTGCACTATGGAAATCAATATAGAGATACCTCAAAGAGCTGGGACTGGAGGTTCCATTTGACCCAGCCATCCCTCTGCTGGGTATCTTTCCAAAAGAATTAAAAGAATCATATCAGAGTGATATATCCTCATTCATGTTTATAGCGGCACAGTTTGTAAAAGCTAAAACATGGAAACAGCCCATTTGCCCATCAGTTAGAAACTGGATAAAGAAGATGTGGTTTTTCTATAAAATGGAATACTACTCAGCATAAAGAATGATAAATTAGATTCATTCATAGGAAAATGGATACATATTGATGATATACCCCCAAGTGAAATAAATAAGTCACACGTGTAAATACTGAAAAGTTTCACTGCTGTGAAAAACTATAATAGTACATAAGATCCTAATGAGATAATTGACAATGTGAAATAGGAAGAAAAGGGCTAAAGGTGTAGGGAAAGTGGGAAGGGTAGGGGAAAGTTAATAAGGGAAAAGAAAAAAAATATGACAAAATGCAAAATTGGAAATAGAGTGTTTGTAAATGGGGAGGTTAGGAGGGGGTGAAGGGAGGGCAGGGAAAAGAGGGAAAAATGAGAACCAAGACCTGTCATGTAAAAGTGCAAGATCCCAATAATGAATATAACTGTACTGTATACCTAAAATGTACCAACAAACTCAATTTAAAAAATAATTCTAGGGGACACTAATTGGTACTCAGTCTAATATTTAAAAACACATTTCTTCCATTCCCCTACATTCATACTCTCAATTTATTTGCTTTTGAATGGGAAAATTTCACTGCAAGAGAGAAGCAGCAGTATACTTGGACAGTTCTCTCATGAGGTGTTAGAGACAGTCATGACCTTTTTACTCAGGCTCTATAAAAAGCCTATGGAGCTTAGAGTTTAAACAGGGAACTTTCCTATAGTATGTAGTTGATATTCTAGTTTGCAGCCCAACTTCAGAGTTATCCAACTATAATACTAAACTCTCAACTTTCTAACTAAGAAGGGATATAAAGTCTCCAAAGAAAAAGATCAGATACTGTTCTAAAAAGTTCAGCATTTGGGATATATTCTTACAACAGCAGTCTAGGAACCAGATACAGGATATCTATGACCTGCCACTAAACAACAGCTTCATCCCTCCCTGAAAATGGCTGATTTCTGTAGAATCTAACACCTAATTTTGGATAATGGCAAAGCCTTTACATGAGGCTGTGAAAGGCCCTGAGTCTACGCACCTAGAATGGACAAAAGTGATTGACAATGCCTTCAAAGAAATAAAGCAGGTCCTTAATCAGGCTCCAGCAATGGGAATACCTGATTTAAGAAAACCCTTCTTCCTCTACATATCAGAAAAGAGAGAAATTGCTTTGTGGGGGAGGGGGGTCTTAAACCAAAAGTTAAGACAAGAACCCTGCCTAGTAACATACTTTTCAAAAATGGTTGGGTGGTGTGGCTGTTGGGTGGCCACCTGAGAACAACATCTGTGATAACTATGTTAACAGAGGAAGCTTTACAATTAACTTTAGGACATTAGAAATTAGAAGTCTTGACTCCCAATCAAGTTAGGGCTATTCTGGAAACAAAAGGTTACTTGTTTTTAGCAAGGGAAATATTTATCAAGTCTTGAGCCATGCTCTTAGACAACCTTGAGGTTATTATAAAAACTTACCCTACTCCTAATTCTGCCTCTTTGATAACTACAGGTCCAGAAGTTAGCCACTCTCATGAACAAGGGATATCCCAGACCTAGCAGGCAGGACTTCAGTGGCTTGCCCCAGCAAGATCCTGAGGATGTATGCTTGCTGATGGGAGTAGCTTTGTCCAAGAAGGACATCAACCAACAAGTTGTGCAGTTTTCAGCTCACAACAGGTCATTGAAGCCAAACCTCTTCTGGAGATCTCTGCTCAAAAAGTAGAGATAATAGCTCTTACTTGGGCATTGATATTAGGAAAAAGCAAAAAGCTAAATATCTGTACAGATTCCAAATATACTTTTCTGGTACTATATGTTCATTCAGCAATCTGGAATGTAAAGGACTTAGTTAATAATAAGCAATCATCCATAAATCACAACCAGAATCGCCACCAGAATTCTATAGTCCCTCTTTCTAAGCAGATCACAGTCGTACACTATAAGGGGCACCAAAGAAACATGTCTGAAGCCTCCTTGGGATATCAAAAGGCTGATAGGGAAGCAAAAAGGGCCAGCCTTACAACCCCTTAAAACTGTAGCCTTATTCCCAGTTCCTGAGGATGCATAAAAACCAGTTTATTCTATCAAGAAAGATAAATGAGTCTTAGGACAAGGGGGAATTAAAAAGGAACATTGGTGGTACTCAGTAAACAAGCTGGTCTTCCTTAAGGGACAGAGTGGAAGGCTACATATACAGAAAACCCTTCATAATTCTTTCTATATAGGAAGAGATGCTATGTTGTAAATGGCCACTTGAGTTTTCACAGGACTAGGACTAGCGGCAACCACCTGACAGGTCTGCAAAGTTTGCCCACTCTGTGCCTACAATAACCTGTGTAAGACCAAAACACCTTGGTAGAACCTGTACAGAAAAAAGGGACATAACATGGGGAGGACTGGCAATTAGACTTTCCCTACATGCCACTGTGTGGGGAATTTAAACAGCTATTCATCCTAATAGGCACTTTACAGGCTGGATTGAAGCCTTTTCTGCCTATGCAGAAAAGATTATGGAGGTAATCAAGGCTTTTCTTAGAGAAATTATCCACTGATTTGGACTACCCCAGCCCCTTCAGAGTGATAATGGGCTTTCTCTTACCTCTCAAATAACTTGGGGTGACAAGGTTTTTAGGAACAGAGTACCATCTCAATTCTACACAGAGACTTCAGTCTTCTGGAAAGATTGAGAGAGCCAACCAGTTCCTAAAGCAAGCCTGGGCAAAACTTTGCCAAGAGATGTCTGAGTCCTGGCTTCAATTCCAATAGTGCCCACAAAAGTTTGAAACCTGCCCAAAACTGAGCTAAATTTGAGCCCATTTGAAGTGTTATATGGGAGGCTAATTCTACCCTCTAATATGGCAGTGGATCCAGAGGCCACGAGATGCTTACATTATCTTTATTAATCTAGTCCATGTTCAACAGGCCATCCAAATATATGGGAACAGAGCTCCTGCACCAGTGGGACCATCTAGTATCTGCCCTGTAGACCAAGTGCTCATAAAAACTTGAAAAGAAGGGATTCCACGGGCCAGTTAAAAATCCAAATGGAAGGTCTCCTTTTCAGTGATCTTTGCTACAACTGCTGCAGTAAAGGTGGCAGAGAAAGATAACTGTATCCATTTTTCTAGAATAAAGCCTATTCCACTTGAACTGTCTGAAGAAAAAGACCACTCAACAGGGAAAAGTTTCTCTTGTGAGCCTCTGGAAGACTTAAGGTTTCTTTTCAAAAAGCAAGACTAGTGCTGCTACAGGTAAGTAAACAGATCTTGCTAAGGCCATGGCTTTCAGACTGGTGATAATTTATCTGATATGTCTCTCTGACATGTTTTCCTCCACAGAAAGCATGGAAAATCTAACATGCTTCTTACATGTGGGCTGATAGAAAAGTTTCTTTCTCAAATCAAACAGGAAGCTCAATGGTCACTAATTCTTTTCTTGTTGTCTCTTAACAGTTTTTATTTTCAGTCCAACCAATGAGTCACAATACCTAAGGTAGCTGGAGAATGCATAATTACCCAATAAAGAGGGTCTACAGCCCCTTCCAGCTAGAAGACAATATAGAAGAAAGAGACCTTCATTTCTTTAGCACTTCATGAAGAATTATGGGAATTTATGTCCTTCGGGGGAAAATAAGATAGGAAGACAGAAGGTGGCTAAAATTGACTGAGAAGGGAGGCATGATAAGAGATCCTAGAATACGTGATCCCAAAATGTATGCACATAGCAATTCTTAGAACACTGCATGTGGACTTCTCATGAAAACTTGCGTAGGTTTTTGATAGTATGACCTGGGTATAATGTAAGCATGGGAAATATTAAAAAGAGATAGTCACCATTAAGAGCTTGCTATCACACCTTCTCATGATAGCCCACCCTATACTTTAGGGTGTATTTTTATTTTTTCCTCTCTTTTTTACTCAGCCCAAGCTCACTCTCCAAAGCCAATTTTCCCCCTACTCTTCTGCTTTTTTGCTACATTTAATAAATGTAAGTGCTCATCCTGGCCTGTGTCCAGAGGACTGGTGAGGACCGTGTTAGCCATGTGGAGAGCCAGCCCTCACGCTGGCCTGCATCCAGTGGACTGGTGAGGATCAGTTAGCCACATGGTGATCCCACCCTCACCCCAGCCTGCATCCAGGGGACTGGTGAGAACCAGTCAGCCAGGTGGGCACCTCTGCAACATATCCCCCCATCACCATCTTACTCATTGGTGCTGCTGAGTTGGATCCCTGGTACCAAAACAAAACAAAAATAGTAGTAACTTGCCATATTACAAAGGATAATAGTTTATTGCTTATTTTATCATCCTAGCTTTCTGTCCTGCCACAGTGGTCTTTTCCCCATAAGGCATTACTACAGCCCACTTTTAAGGACAACACAGAAAGAATAAAATGTCCAGGAGCTGTTCTCTTGATGGGCTTGAGGTCTCATTACGTACTTGGTCAAGAGAACGTTACTCGATCATTCAAAAGATGCAGATGAAAAGAAATCTGAGATTTCCACCTCACTCCAGAAAGAATGGCTGCTATCAAGAAATCAACCAATAACAAATGCTAGAGGGGTTGTGGGAAGAAAGGAACCCTTCTCCATTGTTGGTGGGAGTGCAGGCTGGTGCAACCACTGTGCAAATAAATATGCAGATACCTCAAACAACTAACATTAGAGGTTCCATTTAAACCAGCTATTCCTCTGCTACATATCTTTCCAAAAGAATTTAAAAAATAATACCACAGCAATATGTTTATAGTGGCACAGTTTATAATAGCTAAAACTTGGAAGCAGCCCAATTGCCCATCAACTGGAGACTGGTATATTTGACAATGTGAAATAGGAAGAAAAGGGCTAAAGGTGTAGGGGAAGTGGGAAGGGTAGGGGAAAGGAAATAGGGAAAAGAAAAATTATAAGAAAAGGAAAAAATGGAAACAAAGTCTTTGTAAATAGGGAAGTGTGGAGGGGGTTAAGGGAGGGCAGGGGTACAGGGAAAAAATGAGAACCAAGATCTGTCATGTAAAGATACAAGATTCCAATGATGAATGTAAATGTACTGTATATCTAAAATGTACCAATAAACTCAATGAAAAAAATGTTACTTCATTAGTTTGTAAAAGCAAAGATGGAGGTACATGAAGGGCCAACTAAAATACTAAAAAAAAAAAAAAAAAAAAAAAAAAAAGAAA
>NW_022900913.1:46878119-46900026 GCF_012274545.1 Fukomys damarensis
AAAAAAAAAAAAAAAAAAAAAAAAAAAAAAAAAAAAAAAAAGGACTAATAAATACCAGTGAGAACCTTGTCTATACTGTTGCATTGGGTTGTCTAGAAACTGCCCCACCTGATATAGTAGGTAAGCAAACAATGAGTTTGGTTCTGTTTTTTGTGATACTGAGGACAGAATTCAGGGCATCACACATGATAAGCAAGTGCTCTACCACTGAGCTATATCCCTAACCCTTTCTTATTTTTGATATAGGGTCTCACTAAGTTGCGACCTTGAACTTTCAATCCTCCTGATTGAGCCTCCTGAGTAGCTCAGGCATGTACAATGTGCTTGGCATAAAGTAATTTTGAAGCAAATCAATACTACCTTTCAGAATAATAGATATTTATAAATTCCTCAAAAAGGTATGAGTCCAAGAAGGTCTCTCCAGCTGCCTCCTTGGGCCCACCCGGTGGGTGCATGACCTCCCCAACTGCACGCCACCAGATCCAGTAAGGAAGGCAGCCGCTGTGCCCTTGAAACACCCCCATGACCTGCTCCACCCCACCCCACCATTCTCAAACCTACTGATTGGGCCAGTCCTTGGACCCACTTTGCAGAGGCATAGATGCTTATGAAGGTATTTTTCTGAGCTCCCAACTTTGAACATCTTTAAAGAAAGGGCAGGGGAAACCTGTAGTAGAACTGAGTGGAGTTCAACCCTGTGGGTTGGGAAACTCAATTTAGTCCTTGTGGCCTGAGGTCAGTTTGACTCGCGGGGATCTGCCATTGGCTAGCTGAGATCAGGGAATTCAGTTCTGCACATAGCTGTACACGTGGTATAATATGACAACAGAGACATAGTCTGAAAGAGGCCCTTCAAATTCTTTTTTTTTTCTTTTCCTCATTTCACCCTAAAATTTCTTTCTTTTTTCTGTCCTCTCTCTCCAACTCAGGCTCTTGCTCCACCATGTTATCCCCCATCTCCCTTTTTATTCCTGCTCCTGCCCTAACTCAGACTTCTTCTTTTATTATTTTTTCTTTTTTTTTAATTTATGTTCTTTTCTCCTGTCATTTTACCTCACTCATGGCTCTGTAGCTTCAAGGGAAGGTGAGATTATAAGAAAAGGAAAAAATGGAAACAAAGTCTTTGTAAATAGGGAAGTGTGGAGGGGGTTAAGGGAGGGCAGGGGTACAGGGAAAAAATGAGAACCAAGATCTGTCATGTAAAGATACAAGATTCCAATGATGAATGTAAATGTACTGTATATCTAAAATGTACCAATAAACTCAATGAAAAAAATGTTACTTCATTAGTTTGTAAAAGCAAAGATGGAGGTACATGAAGGGCCAACTAAAATACTAAAAAAAAAAAAAAAAAAAAAAAAAAAAGAAAAATTCACTGCAAACATATTTTGGGCTGCTTCTTGATATTAATCTAATTCACATGGTTTAAAGGTGATAGATTAATGACTACCACAAGTGGTCAATTTGCAAGCTGTGCTTGATCCTATTGGGCTGCTGAATGTATCAGTTGGGATTAAGGATTGTGATTGATTTAATGAGTTGTTTTCTCTGATAGTATGAAAATGACGATGTCTATGAGTCTTTAGAGACTCAAAAGCTAAAACGCAACTATATCAGGAAGATTTAAGTAATAACCCAGAAATTAAACCAAGGACAACCCAACAACAAAAATAAAAATGAGAAAACACTTAAGCAAGACACAAAGACAGACTTCCAGTTCACCAATAGCAAACAGTAGGGCAAATGAGGATGAAAAGTCTGATAGTGAACCAGCAGGACACCCTGGACCCATAGCACAGGAGGTAACAAAACAGATCAATCAGGCTCTAGAAAAATTCAAATCAAAAATAATTTCCCAGTTAACCATAGAGATGATGAAGAAAATGGAAGTCATGATTCCAGACTGTAGAACAGAAACTGACAAAAAAAAAAAAATAGATGAGCTCAAGACCATGAT
This sequence comes from Fukomys damarensis, assembly GCF_012274545.1. Classification (NCBI taxonomy): domain Eukaryota; kingdom Metazoa; phylum Chordata; class Mammalia; order Rodentia; family Bathyergidae; genus Fukomys; species Fukomys damarensis. Next base: position 46,880,077 of record NW_022900913.1, read on the forward strand.
AGAAGCCATGAAGACTCCGCATAAGAAAGAAATGGAAACAATGAATGTCCAACAGAGGAAAGAAATGGAATGCATAAAACAAATTCAAACAGGTATCCAGGAGATTAAAAACCTCTTTTGAAAGTGTATGCAACAGAATAAAAGATTGTGAAGATAGAATTTCAGATATAGAAGATAGGATTGCAGTCAGTGACCGTGAAAAAAGAGGTCTCTCAAAAACATAAGGGATCATGAGAAATCGATACAACAACTTCTAGACGATGCAAAGAAAAATAACATAAGACTGATAAGAATCCATAAAGTAGCAGGAGAAAACACAAAGGACTTAAAAAAGCTCTCACAGAATTAAGGATAGAAAACTTCCCAAACAGAAGGGAAGAATGAGACATACAGATAAGTGAGGCATATAGAACTCCAACTAACCACGATAAAAAAATAATCGACACCTAGACATATAAGAATCAAGATCCCAGAAATCCAACAGAAGAACAAAATACTACAAGCAGTAAGAGAAAAGAAACAAATCACATGCAAAGGAAAGCCCATTAGAATCACAGCAGACTTTTTAACACAAACTATTAGGTCAAGGAGAGCCTGGAGTGAGGTACTGCAAGTTCTAAAAGAAAACAACCTCCAACCTAGACAGATGTATCCTGCAAAATTCTCTTTCAAAATAGATGGGGAAATAAGATAATTTCACAACAAAGAACACCTGAGAAACTTCATGAACACCAAACCAGCACTACAAAGAATTCTAAACATTTTCATAGAAAAGGACAATGAAGGTCACAATACCATGAGGCCCAACAGACCAAATCAAATAGTCAAGGCAAGAAACTAAAAGGAGAAGGGAGAAAAGTAAAAAGAGTCAAGAAGAGGACAATAACATGACAATAATAAGTCAGAACATATCAGTTATAATCATCAATGTTAATGGTCTCAATTCACCAATTAAGAGAAACAGACTGGCAAAATGGATTAAGAAGCAAAATCCAACAATATGTTGTATACAAGAAACACACCTAGTGCAAAAGGAATCCCATAGACTGAAAGTAAACACACCTAGTGCAAAAGGAATCCCATAGACTGAAAGTGAAAGGATGGAAAACAATTCTACATGTGTCAGGAGCCCAGAAAAAAGCAGGGGTAGCAATCTTATTCACAGACAAAGTAAATTTCAAACCAAAACTCATTAAGAGAGACAAAGAAGGACACTACATCCTTGCAAAGGGAACAATTCAAGAGGAAGAGATGACAATCATAAACATATATGCACCAAATATAAATGCCCCCAACTATATAAAACAAATATTAAGTAACATGAAAAACCAAATAAGCACTAATACAATTGAAGTGGGGGATTTAAATACCCCACTATCACAAACTGACAGATCATCTAGGCAGAAAATCAACAATGAAATAATAGAACTGAACCAAGCTTTGAAGTACATGGACTTAATAGATGTTTACAGAGTATTCCACCCCACAAAATCAGAATATACATTCTTTTCGGCTGCACATGGATCATTTTCCAAGATAGACCACATATTGGCTCACAGAACAGGTCTGAATAAATGCAAAAGAATTGAAGTCATCCCCTGTATATTATTAGATCATAGTGTAATCAACCTGGAGATCAATAGCACAGGACACTGTAGGAACTTCACAAGCACATGGAAACTGAACAACACTCTCCTAAACAATCAATGGATTACAGAGGAAATTAAAGAAGAAATTAGACAGTTTTTACAAATAAATGAATATGCCAATAAAACATACATAAAAATATATGGGACACAATGAAAGCAGTTCTATGGGGAAAATTCATAACATTAAATGCCCACATTAGGAAAACAGAGCGGGCTCAAATAAACAAATTAATAATGAATCTTAGACTCCTAAAAAACCAAAAGCAAGAAAAACCCAAAGCTTGAACAAGAGAGGAAATTATAAAGATCCAAGCAGAAATCAATGCAATGGAAACTAAGAAAACAATACAAAAAATAAATGAAACAAAGAGCTGGTTTTTTGAAAGAATAAATAAAATCGACAAACCCTTAGCTAATCTTATCAAAAAAAAAAAAAAGGAAAGAAAAGGCTCAGGTCCATGCAATCAGGAATGAAAAAGGAGAAGTCACAACAGGTCCAAGAGAAATCCAGAGGATCATTAATACCTAATTTGAGAACCTGTACTCCAATAAAATGGAAAACACAGAAGAAATGGACATATTTTTAGATACTTATGAATTACCAAAGTTAAACAAAGAAGATAAAAATATTTTAAACACCCCAATTACAGTCAGTGAAATTGAAAATGTAATTAAAAATTTACCAGCAAAGAAAAGCCCAGGTCCTGATGGATTCACTGCTGAATTTAAAGACATTTAGAGAAGAACTACTGCCATTACTCTTCAAACTTTTCAATGAAATTGAAAGGGAAGCAATACTTGCAAATTCATTCCCGGAAGCAAGTATCACTTTGATCCCCAAACCAGGGAAAGATGTAACTAAAAAAGAGAACTACAGATCAATCTCCTTAATGAATACAGATGCAAAAATTCTTAATAAGATACTAGCAAACAGAATACAGAGGATCATCAAGAAGATCATACATCCCTACCAAGTTGGATTCATTCCAGGGATGCAAGGGTGGTTCAACATATGTAAGTCAATAAATGTAATACATTCTATTAACAAAGTCAAGGACAAAAACCACATGATCCTCTCAATAGATGCAGAAAAAGCATTTGATAAAATTCAGCAACCTTTCATGATAAAAACCCTGTAAAAGTTGGAATAGATGGTCTATACCTCAATTTAATAAAGGCTATCTATGAAAAACCAACAGCCAACATAAGATTAAATGGCCAAAAACTGAAAACCTTCACGTTAAAATCAGGAACAAGACAAAAATGCCCACTATCACCACTCCTCTTCGATATAGTTCTGGAAATATTAGCCACAGCAATTAGATAGCAGAAAGAAATTAAAGCAATAAAGATAGGAAAGGAAGAAGTTAAACTGTCATTATTTGCTGACAATATGATACTCTACATTGAAGACCCAATATATTCCACCAAAAGACTTCTAGACTTAATTGACAGATTCAGTAGAGTATCTGGATACAAGGTGAACACCCAAAAATCAATAGCCTTCTTACACACAAATAACAGACTAAGAGAGAAATAAGGGAAAAAGTTCCTTTTATAATAGCATCCCAAAAAATGAAGTATCTAGGATCCAATCTAACAAAAGAAGCAAGAGGCCTCTACACTGAAAACTACAGCACTATGAAAAAGGTAATCGAAGAGGATATAAGAAAATGGAAAGATATCCCCTGTTCCTGGGTAGGAAGAATCAACATAGTGAAAATGGCCATACTACCAAAACTGCTATACAGATTCAATGCAATGCCAATTGAAATTCCAACACTATATTTCACAGAACTAGTAAAAAAGAATCCAAAAATTCATTTGGAACCAGAAGAGACCTAGAATAGCAAAAGCCATCCCAGGCAACAGACACATGGCAGCAGGTATAACCATTCCCAATTTGAAACTATACTACAAAGCCACTCTGATAAAAACAGTATGGTACTGGCAAAGAAACAGGCTGGAGGATCAGTGGGACAGAATGGAAGACACAAAAACAAATTCAGATGTGCTCAGCTATGTCATCTTTGACAAAGGAGCTGACCATCATCAGTGGAGGAAAGATAGCCTCTTTAATAAATGGTGTTGGAAAAACTGGATCTCAATGTGCCAAAGATTAAAACTGGACCCTTATCCTTCACCATGCATGAAATTAAAATCCAAGTGGTTTAATAATCTAAATATTAAAATAGAAACATTAAACTTGCTGGAAGGTAAGTTAGGCAGAACTCTGGAAGACATTGGCAAAGGAAAAGACTTTATGAACAAATCCTCAGTATCATGGGAACTAGCAGAAAGAATCAACAACTGGATCTCATCTTATTAAAAGGCTCTGCACTACATAAGAAACCATTAACAGAACTAAGATACAACCTATAATGTGGGAAAAAAATTTTACCAGCTGCTCCTCAGATAAAGGACTATTATCTAGAATATATAAAGAACTCAAAACAATCAGCGCCCCAAATATGAACACCCAATTCAAAAATGAGCATCTGAAATGAACAGACATTTCTCAGACAAAGAAGTAAAAGCAGCAAGTAAATATATGAAAAAATGTTCCACATCACTGGTCATTTGAGAGATGCAGATGAAAACCCCAGAAAGAATGGCTGCTATCAAGAAATCACACAACAACAAATGTTGGCAGGGTTGTGGGGAGAAAGGAACCCCTCGCCATTGTTGGTGGGAGTGCAGGCTAATGCAACCACTGTTGAAATCAATATGGAGATACCTCAAAGAGCTTGAACTGGAGGTTCCATTTGACCCAGCCATCCCTCTGCTGGGTATCTTTCCAAAAGAACTAAAAGAATCATATCACAGTGATGTATGTACACCCATGTTTATAGCAGCACAGTTTGTAATAGCTAAAACTTGGAAACAGCCCATTTGCCCATCAGTTGGAAACTGGATAAGGAAGATGCAGTTTTTCTATAAAATGGAATATTACTCAGCCATAAAGAACAAGATAATAGATTCATTCATAGGAAAATGGATACATATTGAAGATATACTCCTAAGTGAAATAAATAAGTCACACATGTGTAAATACCGAATAGTTTCTCTGGTGTGACTAAACTGCAATAATACATAAGATCCTAATAAGATTACTGACATTGTTAAATAGGAAGAAAGGGGCTAAAGTTGTAGGGAAGGTGGGATGGATAGTGGAAGGGTAATAAGGGAAAAGGAAAAATGTGAGATAAAGAAAAGATGGAAATAAAGTGCTTGTAGATGGGGAGGGGAGGAGGGGGTGAAGAGAGGGCAGGGACAAGGGGAAAAAATGAGAACCAAGACCTGTCATGTAGAGGTACAAGATCCCAACAATGAATGTAAGTGTACTGTATACATAAAATGTACCAATAAACTCAATTAAAACTGAAAAAAAATTTATGAGTCCTCTGTGTGCTGCACACAGAAAAAAATAGTTGCATGGAGACATCATTATGACTTTCTGACACCTCCCTTCCCTATGAGTACATCAGAAATGGGAGGGATTGCTTTTTCAACATGGCTGAAATTTTCTTGTGAACAATACAGCAGGACTTGCTAAGTACATTAACTTTTAAATATAAGGCAAACAGTAGTCTTATTTTAAAGAATGAACTGTTTTAGAGACTACACTAAACGATGCTAATCATTTGCATGCAATGATTAGGATGATTATAACAATAATTAGAGTAATTAAGCTGGCTTGGATGGGTCCATATTTGGCTTCTCTCTCCTACCCATTCATTTTGCAATTTGCTGTACTAAAAAAACTACACAAATGGATGTCTTTTAAAATAGTCTATGATTCACAGTCTGCGTTGACATTAACCTTCAATTTATCTGTATTAATAAAGCTCAAAGACTTTGTTATCTGATTTCACATCACTTTCTCCTGAGCTATGTGGATTCTCTCTCACATGCACCATGTAAATGCAGATTTTTCCTTCCCCACTTCATTTTGGCTGCATTAAGAAACATGGGATCACTACTCCCACCCAAATCTATTTCCTCTTTTTATGCAGAAAATAATCAAGTAACAGCTTCAAATTAGAGTCAGTCATCTGACATATTTTACTAGTGCTGCATCTAATGTGAGATGATCAAGTTTTACAATTTATGTCTGCGTTTGCCCTTTATTGACATAGAGTTTGGGTATTTAGCTTCTAAAAATGGATTTAATATGGCCAGATTAGTTGGCCCTTTCCATGAAGGCCATCCTGAGTCACTACCCAATAGTTACAGCATCCCTCCTAATCCCTTAAATATCCCCTCAATATTAAGGCTGACTCAAAACTGCATGTGTGCTCCATCAGAATAATAATAGCAACAATTCCTCATATTTGTATAATGCTTAATATTTTTCAAGGCACTGTTGCTAAATGTCATACCCTCCCAAACCGGGCACAGTGATAGGAAACTGAGAAGAATCTCATTTTCCTCATTAAAATAAAGTAAAAAATGTTAATACCAGAGGAAATGGAGCTGCCAGTCCCCTGGTTCCACATTCATTAGCAGAATCCTGCTAAAAATTGCTGAGCTTCACGTTGTGTCAAACGGTTACGGACAGCAAAATCAGTCTTGTTACCTCTCCTTGGTTTCTCCAGAGAGCCACATTGCTCTTGTCTTCCACTCTCCTCCTTCAGTACAGGAGTTATCTGTCTGGAGCAGGTGATAAAAAGCAACACACGGCTGCTTCTCCTCCAGCAGCACCTGCCAGCTATGATCAGTGTCGCCCACCAAAGCCTCTCAACTGCCCTCCAAATTGCAATTCATTTGCTTGTGCTCAGTGCCATCAGGGCAAACATGTGACACCCTTGAAGCCAGCAGACACACAGTCATGATTCTTCACCTGTTAAGTAGCTCTGGGAAAGTCCTCAAGATTTAACAAAACACTCTCCCTGGAATCACAGCTTTGCTGAGATCCCTTCCACCAAAAGAAATCAGAACAAGCTGGGTTGGCAGAAGCAGAGCCCACAGGATGCTAAGAAGCCTAGTGGAGAGAGCAAGAAACAAGCCAGCTCAAGAAAGGCTCCAACAGAAGCCTACTGATTCTTACATCTACTGCAGAATGGACCTTACATTGAGTGTATGACCGTGGCCTACCTCCAGAGACTGAAAGCGGAGCATGTAACTATGTGCTCTTGAGTCCTTGGCCCAAGTGTCCTTGGGATATAACACTTCTTTAAAAATCTAAGTACTGTTTTCAACAATCCTCCTCTAGGAGGTATCCTTAAATAATAGCTTTTAACCTTGTGCAGTCTTCTTGTTGTCCCTCAACAGTGCATCTAGAAAGAACCTGGGTGCCTCAACAATAGCATGAGCAATTTTCTACTCTCCTAGTTCCAGCAGGAAATATGGTAGTCCTTGGTGATGGTAGCAAAGTCTTTCAAACTCTCTGCCTTTCAGGACCATGGCAGGAAATACTTCTCAGCTCTTCTTTGAAGTTGAGCATAGGGTAGAACTTACTGTGCCCAATAGAGAGAAATGGCATGTATTACTTCCAAGGGAAGCTGTCACAGCCAGAGGTTAACTCATCTCATCCTCAACCCATGGCTGCAATGATGATAGACACATGTTTCATAACAAATCCTCCCTCAGCCTACCCTGGGCTGACTATGATGAGCAGAGCCACCCTATTTCTAGTTCATGAACAGAAAATAAAAATGCAAAGTGTTTCCTCCACTAAGAGCTTTGAGTCCACGGTAACTGCAGCACAAACTGGCCTGACTTGACTTATTCCTGAGTGGAAGGAAAAGCAGCACCTGGTAAGCCAGTTAAGTAATTCAGCAGGGCAGGACTGTACCTGCCTTCACTCGAAGAGAGGATACGAATCAGGTCAACAGACCCAACTTGACCAGACAAACAGCAGTCACTGCAGCCACTGCTGCCACAAGCTGAAATGATATATAAAATATGTGGCTTGCTGTCAAGAAAATTCCACTTCCTGAAAATCTCATTTTGGAGAGGCACATTACACATTTTCTTCACTACATTTTCAGAAACAAAGGAAGAGGAAAAAAGGATCCTGCCAAGAGCATTTATATTTAGCATGCACCATATGCACATGTGCGGTGCAGAGTACAAAGATATGTGGCAGTCCCGCCAGATTGAAATCAGCAGGATAGAGAGCAGGAGATACAATATATAAGTGTGAGACTCTCAGTAGTATAAATGTAGGCATTTCTGAGAACAGAATGGCTCTTTGTGTCTTGACTTCACAAGATCCTTTAGCAGCCACTTCAGAATATTCTAGGGGAGCACAATCTTCAGATGTAAGGCCATGTGTGAAAGGAGGGCTCAGTAGGCAAATGGCCTTTGAAGTGGAGTGCAGTTACTTAGGGCCCCTGTAGCTTCTCAATAATCCACTTTACTGCACCCTTCACTCTTGAGCTCCATTCCGAATGTGAGGCTTTCTCCTCAGAGTTACCAAGACAGAACACATTTTGAGGCAAAGATGGTGTCTACCAGCATCAAAGTCACACTGATGACAACTGAGCACTTTGTGATTAGGAGGGGAGCATGAGGATGCAGTGCTCAGGCCCTGAAGGGGGAACTGGATCTTGGACGTCACAAACAAGGTAGGAAACACAAACATGTGCATACTCAGCCAGCTGCAGAACAGTGTAATAACTGCCTGGTTGACTTTAAACAGGTAGTTGGTTACCAAGAGGAAAAGTCAGGGCTCATTCCCAGGCTCCACAAGGATATCCCTAAATGCATGACTGGCTATTCATGGCCCTTGCTTCAGATCAGCCATACAGAGATAGAGTGATTGATGGGGCTGATACAATTGGAAGGAAAATTGGGCACACTTGGTTCGGCAATGCTATTCCTCCTCTTGGCCTGTTCCAACTCCATATTATAGTAACTAGGTGGGAAAGTCTGCCTTTCAGCTTGGTCTACGAAATATAAAGTCACACCCTCCCATCCACTTTCCATCAGGAGTGAAGATAACGTTTTGGTTCTCTTTCCACCTCTTTCATTCTACAAATTACTGTTATTCTTCTCCTACTCTTTATTTTCCAATTATTCATAACTGTGAGCAACAGTTTAAACTATGTGGATTGTCCACCACTACACACCCACACACACACTAATTAAGGTGATTTTTTTTATCTTTTAGGATCTCATCCTGTTAATGGTGTGTTTTCTTCTAATATTAGTATGTTTGCAGCACACAATGATTATATTCACTGTGAAGACTTGGTACATGTACACAACACATCTTTTTATATCCCCTTCCCTTCCCTTTTCTTCCCCTCCCTCTATTGAGACTATATAAAGAATTCAAAAAAAAAATTAGACCTCCCAAAATAAATACCCAATCACAAAATGGGCAAGAGAAATGAATAGACAATCCTAAAAAGAAGTAAAAATAGCCAATAAATACCTTTAAAAATGTTCAACATTTCTGGCCATTAGAGAAATGCAAATTGAAACAAAATTGAAATTCCGTTGTCATCAAGAAGTCAAATAATAATAAATACTGGTGACCTGCAATGAAAAAGAAAGCCTTCCACATTTGTTAGTTGGAATGTAAACCAGTACAACCACTATGTAAATCAGTGCAGAGATTCCTCAAAAAGTAAAGTTGGAAAAATCCATTTGATCCAGCTATTCCCCTTCTAGGTATCTTTGCAAAAGAGTTAAAGACCTCAAATTACATTAATACATGCATACCCATGTTTATAGATACACAATTCATAATAGCTAAATCTTAGAAGTGGTTTATATGTCCATTTACAGATGAATAGATAAAGAAAATGTGCTATTTATACAGAATAGAGTATCACTCTGTCATACCTAGAAGAACTGAATGAAATTTCTATATTTTCTTGCAAGAAATAAATTAGAGATAAAGTCTTATTGAATACTTGGTGTGTTTTTGGTATAGTCAGAATGTTTGTATCATCCCCCATACACATACACACAAATTCATACATTGAGATTTTAACCCTTGGTATAGTGTTAAGAGATGGGGCTTTTATAGGGTGCAAAGGTCATTAAGGCAGAGTCCTCACAAAAGAGGCTTGAAGAAGTTTGTTAGCCTCCCTTCTACTGTTTGAGGACACAGAGAGAAGGTACCATTTATGAAGCTAACTGAATCTTCAGCAGACCCCATATCTGTTAGTTTCTCGATCTTGAACTTCCTAGACTGTGGAACTTTAAGCAATAAATTTATATTCTTTATAAACTTTCCAGTTTAAGTATTTTTGTTATAGCTGCTCAAATAGACAGATAATTCTGAAGCAAAAATATCTATTTTTAGCCTTTTAGCAATTTTTTAAAAATTTAAATATAATACAAGTACCAATTTATATATCCTGATTTATAGTTTCCAGTGAGCCTCCCATGAAAAACAGACTTGGCTCTAGCCTACTATTATAGGTTACAGTTGTATATAGACATGTTTGGATTGGTCCAACGGACACCAGGAAAGACAGACTTCCTGAAAGAATATACCACAAGAGGAGAAGAGACATTAGAACCAGCAACAAATTCTGGATGACAATGGTGAAGATCCTTCCAGAAAGAACAATGGTTGATACTAGAATTTCCCTACACATAGCCTGCCTGGGAGCTCAGGAAGCCTTGATATGGAACACAATAAACATAGTGCATAGGAAGCATCTGTCTTCTCAGTTTGCAAATATAAGAAGAAGAAGAAGAATCTCCAGCCTTGATATGTAGCAGGTATGATCCATTTTCACAGACATAGAGATATTAGCTCCATGTTCAGGTGACAACAATAACCCCACCCACAAGGACTAGACGGAGGTCTAATAAGCCTCAGAGAAGAGCTCTGTGGAACTGTACCTGCTAAAGTTAGAGTTGTAGCCCATCTAGTCTATATCTCTGATAGCCATTGCTATGGGAGTATGGGAGCTTGCCTGTTAAGTCCTGGAAGTCTCTCAAGAGGACAGCACCTCCTGCACTAGTTCCTGTATTCTTGGGAATTGTTACAGTGGCACAACCTTAGTTTTCTAATAAAAAACTGTTTATACCAAACAGTGTCTATTTAAATACAGTTCAATGATTCTTTCAACACTGGGATTTTTCTCCAATAGTTTTATTCTGTCTTTGTAAGAGTGGCCCATTTGTTCTACCACCCATCTTTGACTCAAAAAAGCAGAAATCAGAGCCACAATAAGTCACTCCTTGCTGTCCCCTAACACTCTTTCCTCAACCTTTTGTAGATATGCCCCAATCTCAGTAGTGAAACATAGACAGTCAATTAAAAAAGATTTCACAACACATATTCATTCTGTCATGCCATTCTAGAGGTCAGCCTTAAGAAGAAATAAACTAACCTCTCTCTTATATGATGAGATTAGAAATCCAGTAAAAGCCCCACTCACAATGCTTCCTACTCCCTTGCTAATGTCTAAAATTTACAGCTAGAGATTAATTCAATTTGACCTTAAGCTTGATCTCCTTGAAGAATGCAGAGAAGATACCTGTGACAGGACAACTGATTGCCTGGCCAATTTTTCCCTACCATCATACTAACTGAACCCAATTTTATTCTGGATGGCACTCTGCCTAGAGTAAAGAAGAGTAGAAAACCAGTCTCCTTTATACCTGATGGATAATCACAGGGCACAGTTGAGACCTATGTAGCAAGAGATGTTAGGAAGGACTTCAGAAAAAGCTCATTAAAATGAGCTAACTTAGCTGACCATGTCCCTTTCTAACCACACTTCTTCCTCCTGTATGGAATGTGAAATGGTAGAAGCAGACATGGGCATATTAGAACCATAAAGAAAAGGTCAGAATAATGAGAGATACCTTGAGCTACTGTATCAAAATCATCCACTATCAGTGTCCAGACCTCTCACTGTATGAGAAAAATAAAACTTTATATGCTTATCCTTATTTTTAAAATTAGGAGTGCAACTTATACAATACACACATACAGCATTATTAGAAACAAATATTGTCCTCTGATGAGACAACTTATCACATCTTTTCCTGCATATTCGTTCTTATAGAAGAAATGGTGAATAAAACTATGGTAATACTGGGGACCACAAAGTAAGAAGAGAATGTACAAAACCAATGTTGGAAGGAGAAAGAGGAAGCAATATTAAATGCAGTGGGAAAACTCTGCTCATTTCATCTTCCTATCAAATACTCAAACTTAGGCAGAATATTTTTTGAATTAAAAAAGGCAAGCTAAATATAAAATTACAAAATGTGAGTACACCCTCAAGGAAGCAAAAAATAGCTATGTAAACATAAATTAAGGGAAATTAAGAGTATAGTGTACTGGTTAAAATTACAATTCCTTCATCTCTTTTAGACTGCTTTTGTCAGCCCTTTTTTAAAGAGATAGGGAGTGTTTTCAATCACCAAGGAAGCATAATTTGTTAGTAATAGAGCTTTTCTATATTCTATTTATTTGTTGTTACATTTTATCCTTATCTTTTTTTAGTTTGGCTACTCATAACCAAATAATCAACAAATGGAGAATTTCAATTTATTTGGCTAGAATCTTCAAACCCTTGGGGACCTATTGTTATACTTGGCCATTTAATGTCATCACTACAGTACACTAAGAAACTTTTAAAGTATACCTCCTTTAGTCCACATAGAAGTTCATTTCCTGTGATCATCCTATCTTCACAACTGTTTTTTGATTGTGATTTGAGTTAGGTTCCAGATATTAGACCTATAGTAAAGTAAATTTTAGGCACAAACAAACCCAGGACACAATCACACTTTTTACACTCACTCTAAGTCAAAAACATAACTAGAGAGGACCTTGAACTTTGTAGCTGAAAAGTAAGTCTATTCATGAAAGGAACTTGGTGTATAAGGAGCACTGAGTGTGTCAACATTACAATAGGTAAAGATTTTTTATTAGACCTGTGGATTTTCTGCTTAATGGGGAAAAAACAAATTTCCAGTTGGTTATTTAATCTGAAATACTTTTGTATACATATGTACCTGTTTTGTTGAGTTTATTCCATGGTGTGAAATTTCTGGTCTATTAGATATGCATATATTTGTCTCTAATACAGGTTTCCAAGTACTGTTTCTCATATTCATACCAGTTTACAGTCCAGCCATCAATGTGTAAAAGTTCTAATTGCTCAACAGCCTCACCAATAATTACAACTAAGTTTTTGGTTTGTTTGGGTTTCCTTCCTTGTTTGTACACATTGTTTTAGTAAATAAGATGAATGTGTGGTGGTCTCATAGTGGTAATTCATAACTATGTTAAATGCCTTTTTAGTTTGTAATATTGGGAAGCATTTATTTCATATACTCATCAGCTGTCCAGGGATGTTCTTTAAGAATTGCTTTGTGGGCAGGGGATTTAACTCAGTGGTTCCACCACCTGCCTTGACAGCGCAAGGACCCAAGTTCAATTCCTGGTACCAAAAAAAGAAAAAAAAAAGAAATGCTTATCTTGTGTGGCCCCACCCCCATCCAGGCCTCCCAGCCATGAGCAGACAGATGAGGATCAGAGCTGCCTGAAGCCACTGGCAAGGAGTGGAGCCGTGTGGGCACCTGCACCACCACCCCAACCCCCCCACCTCTGGCCTCCTTGCTGCACTTGTACCTAGATCCACACTGCAAAGGCATAGGGGGTCATAAAGGCCATTGTCCTGAGCTCAAGAAGATAAAGCAGAAGTGAATAACAGAAAGAGGGCCTTACTCCTTCTAAGTCTCCATCCTGAAGGATAAAGTTGCTATATTGGACAATTTATTCACTATAAACATTGTGGGCTAGTCCTTGATTATAATTTAATTCACATGGTTAAAGGTGATAGGTTCATAGTTACCACAAACTCATTTTCTAAACTGTGATTGATGCTGTTGTTGTTGCTGACTATATCACTTTGGCTAGTGTTTTGATTGATCGAATCAGTTATCCTTTCTGGTATAATGAAAATGAGATTGCCCCAGAGTCATCAGAAACTCAAAACCTAAAGACCACCTATATCTGGAAGACACCTCTGAGGAGAAATCATTCCATAAGGGTTCTGAAGACAAGCAACAAAGATACTTACAATAAGCAATATCAAAGTCTCAACCCAGGAATTAAACGAAGGACTGTACCAACAACAAAAATAGAAATGAGAAGACATTTAAGCAAGGCACAGACCCAGTCTTCCAGCTTACCAATGGCAAATTGTAGGGGAAAGGAGGTTGGAAAGTCTGATAATCAACCACCTGGATACCCTGAACTGATAGCACAGGAAATAATAAAACAGATAAATGAGGCTCTAGAAAAGTTCAAAACAGAAATAATTTCCCTGATAACAACAGGGATGATAAACAGAATAAGAAACTCTAAGATAAGAGACTCTAGAACAGAAACAAATTAAAAAAATAGATGAGTTCAGAACCATAATGGAAGCCATGAATACTCAGCATAGGAAAGAAATGGAATCCATGAAACAGATTTAAACAGATATCCAGCAGATTAAAAACTCTATTGAAAGTATACAGAGCAGACTGAGCCAATTTGAAGACAGAAAAACAGATATAGAAGACACGATGGTGGTCAGTGACCATGAAAAGAGAGATCTCATAAAACTAGTAAGGGAACATTAGAAATCAATCTAACAGCTCCTAGATGACACAAAAGAATAATATAAAGCTGACAGAAGTCCATGAAAAAGCAGGAGAAAGTACAAATGACATAAAAAAAACTGTTCACAGAATTAATGACAGAAAATTTCCCAAAAAGAGCAAAAGAATTTGACATATAGATAAATGAGGCATATAGGACTCCAACTAGCCATGATAAAAAAGAAAAACCTACACCTAGACATTTATAGTCAAAATCCCAGAAACCCAACAGAAGAAAAAAAATCCTATAAGCAGTTAAAGAAACAAATCACATGCAAAGGAAGGCCCTTCAGAATCACAGTATACTTTTCAACACAAACACTTAAGTCAAGGAGAGCCTGGAGTGAGATGTTGCAAGCCCTAAAAGAAAATAACCTCCAACCTAAACTGATGTATCTGGCAAAACTCTCTTTCAAAATGGATGGGGAAATAAGATACTTCCATGACAAAGAACACCTGAGAAACTTCATGAATACCAAACCAGCACTCCAAACAATTCTAAACAATATCCTAGAAAAAGACAGTGAAGGTTACAAGTCCAGGAGGCTCAACAGAGCAAATCCAAAATATATTATCTGGCAAGTCAATAAATTAAAGGGAGTGGTGGGAAAAAAGAGCCCCAAAACAGGAAAATAACATAGCAATGATAAGTCAATATACATCATTTATAACCATCAATGTTAATGTCTTCACTTCAAGGGAATCAATCAAAAGAAACAGACTAGGAGAATGGATTAAGATGCAAAATCTAGCAATATGCTGTATACAAGAAATACACCTAGTTCAAAAAGAAATACATACACTGAAAATAAAATGATGAAAACAGTTCTCCATGTGACAGGAACCTGGAAAAAAGCAGGGGTAGCTATCTTATTTGAAGACAAAGTATATTTCAAATCAAAGCTAAGAGAGACAAAGAAAGTCACTACATCCTTGTAAAGGGAACAATCTAACAGGAAGAGATGACAATCATAAATATATATGCACCAAATACTAATGCCTCCAACTATGCAAAACAAATATTAAGGGACATGAAAAACCAAATAAGCACTAATACAATTGTACTGGGGACCTCAATACCCGATTGTCACAAATAGATCATCTAGACTAAAAATCAACAACAAAATACCAGAACTGAACCAAGCTTTTGAACAAATAGACTTAATAGATGTCTACACAGTGTTCCACCCCACAAAATTAGAATATACATTCTTTTTAGCTGCACAAGGGTCATTTTCCAAAAATAGACCACATGCTAGCTCATAGAACATGTTTAAGTAAATGCAAAGGAGTTGAAGTTATCCCACATATATTATCAGACCATAATGCAATTAAACTGGAGCTCAATAGCATAAGAAACCATAAGAACTACACAAACATATGGAAATTAAATAACACTCTCCTGAACAACCAATGGATCACAGAGAAAATTAAAGAAAAAATTAGACAGTTTTTGCAGTGTAATAACAATGCCAGTACACCATACAGGAATCTATGGGACACAATGAAAGCAGATCTATTGCAGCAAATTCATATCAATGTATGTCCACAATAAGAAAAACAGAGTGAGTTCAAATAAACAACCTAATGGTGAATCTTGAGCTAGAAAATGAAGAGTAAGAAAAACCCAATATCCATACAAGGGAGGAAATTATAAAGATCAGAGCAGAAATCAATTCAATGGAGACTAAGAGAATGATACCAAAAAATCAATGAACTGAAAAATTGGTCTTTGAAAAAATAAATAAAATTGATAAACCCTTAGCCAACCTTATCACAAAGAAGGAAAGAAAAGGCTCAAATACATGCAATTAGAAATGAAAATGGTGAAGTCAGAGCAGATCCAGCAGAAATACAGAGCATCATCAATACCTACTTTGAAAAACTGTTATCTAAAAAAATGGAATACACTGAAGAAATAGATATATGTATGAATTACCAAAGTTGAACAAAAAAGGTATAAAAATTCTAAACACCCCAATTACAATTAGTGAAATTGAAAATGAAATAAAATGTTTACCAACAAGAAAAGCCCAAGTCTTGATGGCTTCACTACTGAATTCTACAAGACATTTAGAGAAGAACTACTATGACTACTCTTTAAACTTTTCAATTAAATTAAAAGGGAAGCAATATTTCCAAATTCAGTCCTTGAAGCAAGTATTACTTTGATTCCAAAACAAGGGAAAGACCCAACCAAAAAAGAGAACTACAGGCTAATCTCCTTAATGAACACAGATGAAAAAATCTTGAATAAGATATTGGTAAGCAGAATACAGAGGGTCATCAAGAAGATCATACACCCTGACCAAGTCAGATTTATCCCAGGGATACAAGGATGATTCAACATATGTAAATCAATATATGTAGTACACTATATTAATATAGTCAAGGACAAAAACTATATGATCATCTCAATAGATGCAGATAAAGCATTCAGCAAAATTCAACACCCGTTCATGATAAAAAGAAAACCTACAGAAAATTGGAATAAATAGTCTTTATCTAAACTTGGTAAAGGTTATCTGTGAAAAACCAACAGCCAACATCAGATAAATGGTCAAAAACTGAAAACCTTCATGCTGAAATCAGGAACAAGACAAGGACGTCCATTATAACCACTCCTCTTCAATATAGTTTTGGAAACATTAGCCACAGTGATTAGACAAGAAAAAAGAAATTAAAGCAATAATGATAGGAAAGGAAGAAGTTTAACTGTCATTACTGGATGATGATCTGATACTCTACATTGATGACACCCCCAAAGAAAACTCCACCAAAAGACTTCTAGACCTAATTGACAGATTCAGTAGAGTAGCTGGATACATGGTAAACATCCAAAAATCATTAGCCTTCTTGTACACAAATAACAGAATCACTGAGAGAGAAATCAGGGAAACAATCCCTTTCACAATAGCATCCAAAAAAATGCAATATCTAGGAATCAACCAAATGAAAGTAATGAAAGACCTCTACACTGAAAACTACAACAATCTGAAGAAAAGAAATTGAAGAGGGTATAAGAAAATGGGAAGGTAGAAAGTACCAATATAGTGAAAAATGGTCATACTTCCAAAACTGCTATATAGATTAAATGCAATCCCAATTGAAATCCCAACATTATATTTCACAGAACTAGAGAAAACACCAAAAATTCATTTGGAACCAGAAAAGACCTCGAACAGCAAAAGCCATTCTAGGCAACAGAGACCAATTCTAGGCAGTGGTTACCACAATCCCAACTTAAAACTATTGTACAAAACAGCAATGCAAAAACAGCATGGTATTGGCAAAGAAACAGACCCAAGGATCAATGGAGTAGATTAGATGACGCAGAAACAATTCCAGACATTCTAAACTACCTCATCTTTGACAAAGGAGCCAACCATCCTCAGCAGAGAAAAGATAGCCTCTTTAATAAATGGTGTTGGACAAATGATTTCAACTTGCCAAAGATTAAATCTAGACTTCTATCTTTTACTGTGCACTAAACTAAAAGAGAAGTGAATTAAAGATCTAAATATTAAAACAGACACTAAATATTCTGGAAGATAAATTAAGTAGAACTCTTGAGGACATTGGCATAGGAAAAGACTTTACCAACAAATCCTCAGTAGCACAGGAACTAGCTCAAAGAATCAATAACTGGTATCTCTTCTTTTTAAAAAGCTTCTGAACTGCAAGAGAAACCATGAACAGAGCTAAGAGACAACCTACAATATGGGAAAAAAATTTTACCAGCTGTTCCTCAGACAAAGGTCTACTATTCAGAATATATAAAGAACTCAAAAAAATCAGACCTCCCAAATTTAAAAGCCCAATTCAAAATTGGGCATCTGAAATGAACAGACATTTCTCAAAGAAGTAAAAGCAGCAAATAAACATATGAAAAAATGTTCAACATCACTTGTTATTCAAGAGATGCAGATGAAAACAGCACTGAGATTCCACCTCACCTGAGGAAGAATGGCTGCTATTAAGAAATCAACCAATAACAAATGCTGGCAGGGTTTTGGGGAGATAGAAACCCTTCTTCATAGTAGGAATGCAGAATGGTGCAACCACTATGAAAATCAATATGGAGATACCTCAAACAATGCAGATTAAAAGTCCAATTTGACCCAGCTAGATATCTTCTTCTGGGTGTCTTCCCAAAAGAATTTTAAAAATCACACCACAGTGATATATGCTCACCCATGTTTATAGCAGCACATTTTGTAATAGCTAAAGCTTGGAAACAGCCCGATTGTCTTGCCCAACAACTGGAGACAGAATAAAGAAGATATGGGATTTTAAAAAAATATACAATGGAGTACTACTCAGCTATAAAGAATGAGAAACTAAAGACATTTATAGCTAAGTGGATGAACATTGAGGACATACTCTTAAGTGAAATTAATAGGACACACGTGTAAATACTGAATAGTTTCTCTGGTGTGATAAACTAAAAGTGTAAATAAGGATCAAAAAGTGTAATTGATATTGTGTAATAGGAAGAAAAGGTCTAAAGGAGTAGGGGAAGTGGGAGGGGTAGGGGAAGGTAAAAAGGGAAAAGAAAAAATAAGAGAGAAGGAAAACAATGGAAACAAAGTCTGTAAATAGGGAAGGGTGGACGAGTGAAGGGAGGCCAGGGAATGGGGAAAAAATGAGAACCAAGATAAGTCATGTAAAGGTACAAGATCCCAATGATGAATGTAACTGTACTCTATACCTAAAATGTACCAATAAAAATATTTGTAAAAGAGTAAAAACATATCCACATACTGTAATTTAGATAAAAGCAAAAAAAATCACTATGGTATACTGGCATTTTAACAGTATTTGTTATGGTTTGCATCTACATGTCCCCACAATGCCTCATGTGGTCATGGTTGAGGTTTTGGGGATATGACTGGTTCAAGGGTGTGATACTGGATTAGTCCAAGGATGGGTTTCAAGCTAAGTTTGATGTTGGCAGGTGAAGCCTGGTGAGAAGAGGTGGGTCAGTGTGGGAGTGCCTTGGAAGGGCATACAGCCCTCTTCCTCCCTTGATCTTTGCTCTGCTTCCTGACTGCCATGATAGAAGCTCTTTCTCCTCTGCCATGCCACCCACCCTGCCTTGTTGCCAGCCAACTATGGACTGAATCCTCTACAAACTGTGTGCCAAAATAAACCTTTTTCTCCTTTAATTTGTAGGGTTGAGTATTTTGTCCCAGGGGTGAGAAAGTAACTAAGGCAGTATTGAATTGCTAAACCCACAATCATGTTATATTTCTAAATTTATTTGTCTTATTTATCACAGTATATTTTGTAGTTTGTTGTATAGCAATATTATATATCTTTTAAATGATTAACTTCTAAGGATTTGATGTTTTCATTTTATTATAAGTTGAATAATTTTTAATTAAAAATAATTTGTCTGAATATATGCAAATTGTATAAGTTGACCTTATTAAATTTATATATTACTTGTAATAATTTATCTGCACTTTATAATTCTTTTATGTACAAGGTTTTAGTCTACAAATAATGATGATTTTATATTTTCCTCTGTAATCCTCACAGCTTTTATATCTTTCACTAGGTACTAAGATTGACTAGAATCTCTAGTAAAATATTAAAAGGAAGTAATATTATCATATGTCATAATCTCATCCCGAATCTCAGAGGAAAAGCTTCCACTGTTTTACCATTAAATATTATGTTTTCTATCAATTTTTTTTTTTTTTTTTTTTTTTTTTTC
>NW_022900913.1:46900043-46956284 GCF_012274545.1 Fukomys damarensis
TTTAAAATTTTTTTTTTTCAATTTTTTTTTTTTTTTTTTTTTTTTGTACCAGGGATCGAACTCAGGTCCCTGCGCTTACAAAGCAGGCACCAGAACCACTGAGCTAAATCCTGGGCCCCTATGTAGATTTTTTTTTTTGTACCTGTCTTAATATCAGATGAAGAAATTATATAGGTGAACTCCAACACATTCACATATGTATCTAGAACATCAACATTTGTAAGAACCACAAACTGGAAAGAAAGCACTTTTCAGCAGTAAAATAGATAGGTCAATGTGGTATATCCATGGAATGAAATATCATGTAACAATGCAAAGGATGTGTTATTCCTATACCCAGAACTATGGTGATTGCTTCTGACATAATGTTCAGTGAAAGGGCGTATGTATACATAAGGGAATATCTCACATGTGGGGAGATTTTTGTTACTGCAGCCATCTGGAAGCTCTTGCTAATGAGTTGAGTAGAAGAACATCAGATAGCAGTGGACTGTAAGAAAATACTTCTTTATTATCTATCCCTCAGTCTCAGTCATGTACCATCAACACTGTAGTTCATCCGTTACATTAATAGTTGCGGTAGTAGACACACCTTCAGTGGCCATCAGTGTGTCGTAGTGTCATATAAACCGCTCTCCTTGAGGGCAGGTAGTGCCTGTGGCTTACTTCTAGTGAATAAAATATGGCAAAGGCTATGGGATGGTCACTCGCTTGACCAAGTTATATTATGTAAGACACCATCTTCATAGTCTAAGAGAGAGATTCTCCTACAGGTCTTGAAGAAGTAAGCTGCCATGTTGTAAGAAAGCCACATGAACTGCCAGTGATCTCTAAAAACAAAGAGTAATATTGAGTGACAGCAAGAAAACAGGACCTCAGCCCAATGACTACAATGAAGTATATCTTCAAACAACCACATAAGCTCCCAACAACTACAGGATCCCAAATTCTAGAACTCAGTTATGGCCAATATCTTGTTAATAGCCTTGGGAGATCCTGGGCAGAAAACCCAGCTAAACTGTGCCTGCACTCTTGACCATGGAAAATGTAAGATAAATGCATGTTGTTTTAAAGCATATGTTTGTAGTAGCATTTTACACTACAATAGATAACTAACACATTACCATTGTTTCTCACTTTACCTGTCTTTGCAAATGTGAAATGTGCTCATGGACACAGAACTACAGTAACATCTTTTTGAACCTGTTATGTCGACTAGTGGCCCTTTAAACCTGATCACAACTGTCATTGTGGGGTCCTCCATAGTCACACACATCCCTTTATGTTTTTATTCTTTTTTCCCATGTATTCCTCTTTCTTGGTTTAGTTCTCTTTCATCGTCACGCCTTCCTCAACCTTTTCCATAGAAAATAAGCAGGGCAATGACACTGTTGATATTACATATCTGAAAGGTATTTCATTCTACACTTTGATTTGATTGGCAGTTGGGTTGGATATAGAATTCTAGACTAGAAATTATTTTGAAGGCATTGTCCAACCAGGTTGCTATTGAGACATCAGAAGAAATTCCAATTCCTTACACTGTGTATATGACCTATTTCTTTTCCTCCTCTACAAAGATAGTTAAGATTCTTTCCTTGTCCCAGTGTTCTGAATTTCACAGCAATATTCTTGATGAAGATTTATTTTCATTCATAGCATAGTGAGCCTATGCAACCTGGAAATTCAAGTCCTTCAATCCAGGGAAATTATCCGAGTCAGCTTCCCTACTTCTTTCCCTGTTTGCTCTTCCAGAATTCTTATCATCTGTATGTTGGACCATTTGAAATTTCAGTTTAGATTCTCACCACCCTCTTCGAGTAGTTAGAAACAATGTCATGTCCTGATTTCACTGCATTTGCTTCACTTGGTCTTGTTTCTTCTGATGAAGCCCTAGAAGCTTCTTTCCTTCCTCACAAAGCCCTGAATTACAAAGAAAGCAAAACTTTGCAGTTATTTCTCATGTCCCTGCTTTATTTCCCACAATGTGATTTCAATCAGAGGGATTGTCCACCATTCTTCCCTTTATCATTTTTTTTAGAGGATTTGGGGAGATGTTATTACATTAGTTAGGATTCTTGCTTGCAAGAGGTAGATACTCAGCTTGAGTTAGCTTAAGCAAAACAAACAAACAAACAAACAAACACAAGGGAGAAGCTTACTGGTAGGACACAATCATGCCATAGCAAATGCACATTCTACTGGCCTTCAGAAACTAGACTGGGGGTTGGACATTGTCTAAGCTGCATCTCCATCTCCTGTCTCTGCTTTTGTCTGGTGCCTTACTTCTTCTCTCAAAGTTTTATCCATATGACCAAAACAATTATCACTAAATATTTGAAACCTTTATAAGTTGTTTCTTCAGTCGGGTGATAGGTTGCCTCAACTCACTGAGTCCCATATTCCAAAATCCTGGAAAATGGTTTTGGCTAGCGAGGCCCAGCTTGGATTTGTACTTACACCAATTAACTACAGACAAAGAATCAGACTCACAGCACAATAATGCTAGCTGCACAAATGGCCAGGAAGAACAGCTCACAGATTATAGGTGCTTCTTTTCAGGGTGTAGGATATAGATGTTACATGGTGCTTAACAAGTAGGCTTTGCACTTCTCTGAGACTATATAGCCAGATCTTTCACATGCCTAAATGACACTTCCAACACTCAGATCCTATTGGCATAAAGTACAATCGAGAATATGACAACCAAGGCAAGAATTGGGTCGAATCATTAATATATGCTTTCCCAAATTCATAGTGCATAATGTGGTAAAATTTCAGCATGTTTCTGAAGTAATAACTATTTTCAATAAAGAGTGGATACTTGCAGTTTACCCTAAAATACTTTTTAGAAATTAGCCAGCACCTAATTCAACAGAAAATTCCCAAACTTCTGTTTCACTGGCTGGGTAGGACCTGCCTCAAAAGGCCTGAACAGAAAAGAATGCCTGTTCCTAAGTGAATGCTGAGCTCCTTGAATACATTATAATTTGATGAGGGACAAAGGAGACCTTCAAAAACTTTAACTCCAATGTTAATAAAAGCAGGAGGAATACGATTTTGTGTCAGCCTTCTTTTTACTCGTTGTAATTGGAATGCTGGGCTCTTAGGTCTTTCTGAATTCTTTTCGGTTTCTCATGAGTCATTTAGTATTTCACTCACCTTTTGCTTTGTTCTTGATTCTTCTTTTAGCTATTGCTTTCTCTTTTTACTGCTGGCTCTCTTCAACTTTTTGTTGAGATGATTATCTAAAAGAAAAACAGAATTTCTTCTAAAGAAAGCAAACTCTAACTTGCAGTTGTGAAAGTATTTTACACTATTTTTGTATAATTACTTTCATTTTCTATAGTGGAGCAGCTGAGAAAAATTGCTCTAATTGTGTAATTTTCTGCAACTACACTGGGACAAAAATCTGGGTAATTGGATTTTTTTAAACTAACAAGTTGTCACAATTGGATATTTCTTAAACTATTTGTGCTTATGCTTCAGAAATTTTCAGTGGATGTACAGTGTATTTTGAATGTTTTACATCAGCTTGTGGTCTCAAATTTGATTTATTTTAACTTGGAGTTTTAAAATAGATTGACAACTCTGATTATACATTGTCTTCACTAAATGGACCTTAGCTAAGTTTCCTAGCATGTTCATCCCCACCCCACTCTGCTGTTGCCATGGGAGCCAAAATCCTGGCATGTGTAACTCCAGCTCCCAAGTGGTTCTGTTTCCCAGAGTGCTTTGCTGTTACTATGGAAATGACTACCCATTAATCTTGCTGTCCTTTTACTACCAAAGCACCTTTAACTGTCTCAAGCAATCAATTGATGTTACCTACAACAGAGAAAGAAAGGGGAAGACTGCTTCCCATTCTACAACTGCAGCACTGATTTAATCAAGATTTAATCAAGGAGCAGAAGGAACTAAGGCTATTCCAGCAGCTCCTTTTAAAAATATACAAAGCAGGATTCTTTGCGATATATAGACACATGCCCTTGTTCATGCACTTGTTGGAGACCTCTGGAAAGGCATACTACTTATTTTTAAAGCTACATTTGTGCTTCATATACATTAAAAAATAGCATAGTGGAACCAGGCTGGCAAATGGCCACTTACTGCTACTGAAGAGAAGAATGCAGTGCCTGAAGAAACTGTTTTTGGAAACAGTCACAAGAACAACCTAGATAATTGGTCTGCTAGCTTGAACAAAATCTTATTATCCAATGGCAGTTGAGGGATGGTAAACAGGAGTCAAAAGAAAATTAGCAAACAAATCCAAGATAATTTAATGAACTTTGCATCTTTCTTCTAAATTAGGCATCTGAAAATTTAAATTTGACTGTATGGTCATTTGTACAAAATGAAAACAATACTTACTGGTACTTCTGGAAGGATTTTCTGTGTGATCAGGAGAGAAAAAGTATTTGAAAACAAATGAATCTGGGCTTGACTCTGTTGGATCTGAACTCATCACTGTGAGATTAGACAGGTTCTGGCAAATATAATGTGCCCCAGAGATGCTCTTAGAAATAGGAAAATATAAGTAGTATAAGTATATGGGGGGACTTCACTGATACCTGCAACACAAAAGGCAGGTTTTACTCTGAAAATAATCAAATTATATTAATGTTGAGAGAGGAAGAAAAGGGCATACTTATGGCACGGAAATCAGAGTAAAAAATTAGGCGAATCCCCTCCTTTCTAAAGAGACACAGGGAAAGGGGTGGTTGTGAGGCTGAGTAACCTAAAGAAAGTCGCCTCTTGCTCTCCTACTCTGCCCTGAGGAAAAAAGATGAGAGTAAATGGGTGAAATAAAGGTGACACAAAATCTAAATGGATTTGCTCAAATGTCTGGTAGGAAAGATGTATGTCCATAGTAACCGTTTCTGCAATGGTTGGAAAATTCTTACAAAAAGCAGATCTTGGAGATAGGTTAGAATGAGAGAAAAAGATCAGTTTGGTAAGATTACGTTAAAACAGAGACAAAAAACATAAAGCCACTGATTTTCAGCCTTTGAATATAATTCTTAGCTTCCAATAACCTGATTGGTTAAATTAGGATTCTGTTATTTCCTCCATGGAGTTTTTCCATTTCCATGTCTGTCAGTATCCTAGGTCTGCTTTCACAAAGTGCCACAATTATTCATTCAACTGCTTACAGAAAAATAAGATTTTATTTTTATCTGAATTGAAGATTAATCAGAAACCTATAAATATGGTATAGTTACCATATGGTTTAAAATGTAGCAAAACTATATGCTTTAATTTTCTGTTGTATTTTAACTTGTCAAAAAATGTTAAGAATGCATCTTTATGGTGTTGATTGATCATGAAAATAATCTAGTAATGAACTATATAAGATATTTACAATGAAGCCATATATTTATCTAGATTTAAAAATCTTAAACAATCATTTACTATGTCATTCTGCTTTACCTTAAAGAACTATAGACTTATTTCAGTTACACAGGTCAGTAAGAACTTATTTATAGCAAGAAATATTTTATTGAAATGTTGTGCTATAATATGGGACAATTTAAATATTTTTCATGGTGTCTATCAATGTGAAATAAAATATAATTCTGAACAAAAAAGTGCCACAATGTCTATGTCTTACAGCAAGAGAAATTTATACTCTCACAATTCTCAAATCTGGAAGTCTGAAATCAAGATATGGGCAGGGTCATGCTCCTTCTGAGGCCTTGGAGAGAGAATCCCTCTGTTTCTGTAGTGTCTGGATGTGCTGGTGATCCTTGGCCTTCCTTGGCTTGAAGATGCAGCTTTAGAATCCCTGTCACCACATGGCCAGACTCTTTTGTGTATCTTTACATTGCCTTCCCTCTGTGCATTTTTTTTTTTGTATTCAAATTTCACTCTACTGAGCTGGGCACAGTGGTGCACCCCTGTTAATCCCAACACTTGGAAGCCTGAGGCAGGAAGATCACTGGGAGTTCAAGCCCAGCCTGGACTACATAGCGAGACTTTGTCTCAAAAAAAACAAAAACAAAAAAGAAAAAAGGTTTTTTTTGTTCCATTTATAAAAACATCAGTCATCTTGGATTGCGATACACACACACAAACATTCAACATGTTGTCCTTTCTATTAATTATGTCAAAAGAAAATTAGCAAACATCTTATTCCTAAAATAAACAAATCTTATTTTTAAATAAAATTACATTCAGAGGTATAAGTGGCTAAGACTTCAACATATCTTACCAGGGACACAATTCAACCCATAACTCATTTTTTTTCAGAAACAATAACCAAAAGGTATACAGGAAATTAGTGAATAATTATGTCAGTTATTGGATATCTTTATTCCTTTAGGCAACCCAAGCTCCTTTAGTTTTCTGACACACAAGTTTATGGAGTCATGTTTATTAAGATTCATTTTATTCTCATGCCCACGAGGCTACACATGAGCTAAAGACTGATGATGATGATAATGATGATGATGATGATGATGATGATGATGATTGTAATTGTAATGATAGTAGTGGCAACCAACATTTATTGGATGCTTATAATGAGCCAGGTGATATTCTAAATGATTTAAAAATACTACTGCCTTCATTTATGATCACTCCACACAAGGAAGGTTCCTATTATTGTCCCCAGTTTATAGATGATAAAACTAAGGCCCACAGAAGTTAAATAATTGTTTGAGGCAACACAGCCAGAAGAAATTTCACAATGGTATCTTGACAAACACAGCCTCACTTTCTCCTCAAAAGACTTCACATGATCACACTGAAACCTACAGCTTCCTGACTTAAAGAATGATTTTTACCCATCAAATTCCATAAAAATGAGTGCAGGAAGGAACTACTCCAATAATCTCATATATCTTGACTTCTGCTCCAGTTTCGCCGCTGCTCATATGAAAGGGATTCTGTAGGGACCCGCCAAAGTCAGTATCTCTGTGAAACAACACAAGAGTATATCAATTTGCACAGACCAAGTCCCCAATGCCATATTACCTCAGCATTACTTTATCACTTCATGCTGTTTTTAATAGAAAAAAATGAATTCTGGGTCAACAGACTAGGAACAACTCATTTAAAATATGTGTATTAGCTAGATGTAGTGGAGCACATCTGTAATCCCAGTACTCGAGAGGTAAAGTAAAAGGACTGACACAGTTCAAGGCCAACCTGGGCTACATAGTGAGTTCGAGGACAGCCTGGAATACATAGCCAGACCCTGTCTAAAAAAGAAAAAGAAAATTAAAAATGTGTGCTATTTGTAGATTATTATTTACCTACATCTAGACGAGTCAGAGTGATTTATAGCAATTAAGATATCATCAGACAGATCTTATTCTCTTGAGATTTCTTGGATAAATTAAGGATCATCCTGGTTTGACTTGTGTGTCTGTCCATGTGTTTAATTAGTTCCACAAGGCAGCAACAAAATAAATTATTTGTGGTAAACTCATCAAATCTTTAGTGTCCTAAAATGACTACATTAAAGCAGCCATCCTCAAAATATGAAGTTACATAAATGCACTTGTCTTATCAAGAGAGCCTGAGTGCTAGGGGACAGGAGCCCATTGTGTAATATAAACATTTTTCCATAAAATCTAAAAGCTTATCACATCTCAGGCATTTAACAGTTATGAAACAACAAAGTTGATCAACTAAGCAAAATGCCCAGAATGCTCATAGAGGGAGGAAGCAGCACTATTTTGGTTCTCATCCTCGAACTTGCCCTCTTAGTCATTGAAAATTTGACTAATGCTGATCTATACCATAACTTGCTACAACTCTGTGCCTAGAATCTTATAATTTATGTTAGCAGTAAATGGATATCCAGACCAGCCCCTCTACAAAGAGTAAGTTGTAGATCTATGCACATACAGAAGTATATTTTCAGATAACAACAAAAACAAAGAGTGTGTTCCAAATTTAGCAGGGAAATAATGTCCATGGTTGCAATTTCAGGTATACTTAAAATCTACAAAATTGAAAATTGAAAATAGTTTGTCAAGACCACTTCTCTCAGATCAAACCCGAGGCACACGCTTTGCAAAATGTGCTTCTTCTCCTTAAGATGAATCCCTACATTCCCTAGTGTTTCTGGACCAATAACTGATCCCATTAGCCCAACAATGAAATCAGACTCTGCTCTGAAAAAAAACGTCACTATGCAGGAGAATTATATAATCACCCCTGGAACCAGGGGACTGTGTGTGAGAGGGAATCTTAAGATTGTTAGGAAGAGGGTGAGGAAAGGAAAAGAAAGGCCTGAATATAAAAGGGGATGGGGAAAGATTTTAGATTTGGATCCCTCTAAATATGCTACTGATCTTAATGTGCCTCTGAGTTGGCTCCTTCAACATTAGATATGATATGGCTTCCCAGTAAATAAAGAGGCCCAAAGTGGCTTTTCAGAGTACCGAGGAAGGTATCAGAAGGTAAGAGAGTGAGGAGGTTAGGATGGATACATCAGGTGCAGCCAGAATGTATTTTCCAAGAAGGTCCAGAGGGCCATGCCCATCACTAGGTCAATAAGGAGAACACCTGTAAGACTGAAATACATTGGGCATGACAGGCACAGTGCTTTTAGGGGTCCATGAAAAGGCTTTAATTATTTTTAAATGATAAAGAAATTTGACTTCAGATACATACAATTTTTAATATTTTTCTGTATAGAGAGGAGTCCATAAAGGCAAAAATGCCTAAGTCTCTACTACAGCTGTGCTATAAAGAGGACACTGGCATCCCTGAGATACTCTGTGGCAGTTGTCCTGTGGACAGTGAGGATTTTAAAGTATGTTTCTATGAAACTGGACTCCATGGTCAGTGAAGGTAACAGCATTTGGAACCATAGAGATCAGGTGGAAACAAATAATGGCCAGAGACAAGATAGATATAATTACTGTACCAGGCAGCACAGCAATAGTGGAAACCAGTACTAAGGAAACCTAAGGCCATAACTAATAAACCATGTGTTCCTAGAAGCAACATAGATGGGTAACACTGGCTGAGGTGATGCTTGACTTCTATAACCAGACAGGAAAATAAGAAAACAGACCAAGCAAACAGAACACTTTCTTAGCTGTTATCATGCAAAATCACAGTTCCCTACCCAGATAACAATTATGAATCATTTCTAACACACAAAGTCCATCTGTTGAAGATTAGGCAAGGTCCCTCCTGAGGAAGGACTCTAAACTATGATAAGCATAGACAAAAAATTTATCTTACATGCCCCCCTACACAGGGACCTTCCTGTCAACATTTATCAGATAATTGTGTGCTAGGAAAAGTGAGATTCTGAAATATTGCATTTGAGCTATGATGCATACAGGGCTAAAAGGCTAAAACAGAGAAGTTTTGACTGATGCCAGAGGATATTCAAGTGAGGACTCTTGGTGGTCCAACAGCAATATGGTTTGGATAAGTGTCCCCCAAAGGGCCAGATGTTAAAGGCTTGGTCGCCAGGGTAATACTGTTGAAATGTGAAGTTTTTGAATGTATAACCAAAGGGTGGGTCCTACTGAGAGGAAGATAGGTCATTATAGGCCTGTTCTTGAAGGAGATTGTGGGACCCTTGCACACACTGCCCTACTGGCTTTTGCACATGCTCATCCCTCTCAGCTAAAGTCGATGGATCCAGAAATGGAGAGATGTGAGTAACAGGTCCTTCTACCTGCACCCCCAGTAACTCACTTAATATTTGTGCTTTCTTACAACTTAGGTTCTGAATGGCTATTATCAAGAAATCAAACAATAACAAATGTTGGCGGGGTTGTGGGAAGAAAGGAACCCTTCTCCATTGTTGGTGGGAGTGCAGACTGGTGCAACCACTATGGAAATCAATATGGAGATACCTCAGAGAGCTTGGACTGGAGGTTCCATTTGACCCAGCCGTCCCTCTGCTGGGTATCTTTCCAAAAGAATTAAAAGAATCATATCACAGAGACATATGCACACCCATGTTCATAGCAGCACAGTTTGTAACAGATAGCTAAAACTTGAATATAGCCCATTTGCCCATCAGTTGGAAACTGGATAAAGAAGATGTGTTTTTTCTATAAAATGGAATACTACTCAGCCATAAAGAATGAGAAATTAGAGTCATTCATAGGAAAATTGATACATACTGAGGATATAATCCTAAGTGAAATAAATAAGTCACACATGTGTAAATACCAAATAGTTTCTCTGGTGTGAAAAACTATAATAGTACATAAGATCCTAATGAGATAATTGACAATGTGAAATTGGAAAAAAAGGGCTGAAGGTTAGGGAAAGTGGGAAGGGTAGGGGAAAGGTAATAAGGGAAAAGAAAAAAATATGAGAAAATTAAAAAATGGAAATAAAGTGTTTGTAAATGGGAGGGGAGGAAGGGGTGAAGGGAGGACAGGGACAAGGGGAAAAAATAAGAACCAAGACCTGTCAGGTAGAGGTACAAGAGCCCAATGGTGAATGTAACTGTGCTGTATTCCTAAAATGTACCAATAAACTCAATGAGAGGAAAAAAAAAACCAATTTAGGTTCTGTGGGGTGACAGATTCTGGCTCCAAGTGGAGATGCCCTCCCCCGTGGAATGTAGTAAGAGTCCTGCTGAGCCAGAAGCCACCTGCTCACTCTGGGCTCTTTATACCTTAGGGCCTGAAGTATCTAAAAGAAGAGCTTACTACACAGGTAGGGTAGGAGAAGCCTGCTCTGATTATCATAAGGAGCCAGGTTACTGCTACCTACTGGAGACAAAAAGCAGTATGCCTGGAACCCAGGAGAGTCACTGAATAGTATCCATTCCTGATAGTAGTGAATGGGAAATTGCAACAATCATGCCTAAAATATAGTGTAACCAGGGAGTCAGATCCACAAAGATAAATTCTGAATGATTCCATTAAGTGACAAAATTGCTTGCCAAGGCTTTTAAAAAGTCTGTATGATGGTGGAGGAGAGAATAAATGGTAAATATCAATTACTAGCATGGAACTTCGTGTGCTATAGCTTTTTCTGCTAATTTTCTGATATTTTGTTCCTCATTGAGTTTATTGGTACATTTTAGGTATACAGTACAGTTACATTCATTATTGGGATCTTGTACCCTTATATGACAGGTCTTGGTTCTCATTTTTCCCCATACCCCTGTCCTCCCTTCACCCCCTCCTCTCTTTCCTATTTACAAAAACTTTATTTCCATTTTTTCATTTTCTCATATTTTTTTCTTTTCCCTTACTTCCTTTCCCTTACCCTTCTGATATTATTAAATGAGATGGGCACTGGCCATGACACAAGGCAGAATAGGCTTGATGAGGGGCTTAAGCACACAGCAACTATAGTCTGAAATTCTTTCAAGTGCTACCCAACGGTTAGTGATCCACCCAACATTCTTTGGAGATTGTTTCCTTGTTTACAAATTAGACGATTTTGTTTTATGAATGTAAAAGGAATGTCTGATGACCCAGCTCTCTGTTATATTACTTAGGGACAGGCACTTTGATTTTCATCATCACGTGAATTTTCAAAAAAGAAGAAAGAAAGAGAAGAGAGGTGAATTTTGAAGATAGCAAAAATTTACTGCCGAAATTATTGTCCCACTGTGGGTATTTAGTAAACCTGAATAACTGCTTCAGTGTACCTAGAAGCCACACAGCTTGAAGAATTTCGCTGTCCGTGTTTTGAAAACAAGCTCTCTCTGGCCTATTAGAATATTATCACTTAGGACCTAGTATTTTCTTAGAATATATTATTATATTTTTACTTATTACAGGGATTACTTTAAAGTGATGGAGTCACTTAGCTGAAAAGCCACTAGCACCCCAGTGAATTCTAACATTTGAAGAGATTAGCATGACCTTAAAGGATTGCAATGATGCCTGTCTTTCATTTTAAGACTTCTGTGTGTGTGTAAGAATAATTTATTTGGTAAATATAAACTTGCTTGATAAGGATAGACTACAAAATATGTGTGTATTTGTTAATGTGCAGAACCAAATTCTTGTAAAAAAGAGGGAAAAAAGAAAAGAATAACATCTCCCTTTCAAGCTTTCTCTCACACTTTATGTAACTCCATAGCAACCATATATGTATGACTGTCACTAGTCTTCATATTTCTCTGACTCATACTTTAGTGGTCTTAGAAACTGTGAGTTGCTTTCAGAACATTATTTCTTCATTTGGCTTTCCTGGCATCAAACCGTATGACGTACACCCATAAATATATTAATCTCTGTATGTCACTTTTCAGTTTTGCTCTCTTCCTGGATATTAACTCCCTAATTTTTTCCAATTCCTTCCTCATAATAAATTCCAGAGCAAGACAATATATTATATCTTTCATGCAACTTAGCATTCACTATTTCACATCTATCACTTGAAGATAATCAGAATTCTTTCACTACGAAATGACTAAACAATGTGTTCTGGAAGAAATAAATCATAGACTCCTTCTCAAAATGCAAAGAAAAAAGTGTTTGAAAACACTGCATCCAAGTCAGTACCTAAAAAGTAACAGTGACTAAATCTCCACATGAAAATATTAGATATCTTACCTGATTTGCTCTAAATTCACTAATTCTTGAAGAACCACTACTATGCTAATTACTTGATCCAGTTGCATTTTACCAAGTCAATAGTGTTGGTGATAGTAGTGAGAGGTCAGTGCACTCAGGGGCCTTTTTCAGCTCTTTCTACCTCAGTCTTCACACAATAGCTGCGGTAATCTTTCCCAGTGTATCCTAGATGATATCACTCCCTCCTGGGGCACCTCCCACTGCACCAAAGAACCCATTCCAAGCTCTTTGCATTCACTTCCAAAGCCATATCTGCCCACTTATGGGATCCAAAGGGCCACAGTGGCATTCCCTGGGTGCATCAAGTCCACCCCAGACTCAGGAACTTGGATCTGGCTATTTCCTCTTCTCTAAGCTTCGGACCCTAGATGTCAACTCTTCAAAGAGCGATTCTATGATAATTCAGGCTAAAACAGCCACCCAGTTGCTTCACATTACACCATTTCTGTTTGAATTCTCTACTTCACCTCACCACCATCTGATATTCTTCTTGCTCATTATCTGACTTATTCCCCTGGGATATTTGCTTCATGAGAATAAAAATCCTATTTATCCTATTCACCACTAGACCAGCATCTAGTATACAACAGGCCCTCCATAAATGTGTGCCAAATAAATTAATGAATGCATGAAGATCTTTCTGAGCTAAGAATGTTAGACTAAAAGGTAAAAAATTACATTTAGACATTAGGAAACCAAATCTTAGAAAGTCTAGGAAGGCTGCCAAAGCATAAAGCTTCTGTGTTTAAAACCAGAAGCCTAACTCTCAAGTTTGGGAAGGGACAGGGACAGAAGCAGGTAGGAGGGGAAGGACAGATAAGCCAGCCACTGATCTCTATTGTGAAATGAAGAAGCAAGATGACTTCACTCACTATGACCTCTCTGGCAAAGACAATTTCACCATTTCCAGAAGTGGCAATAATAAAGCATTCCCATGGGGAATGTTCAGTAATTTTCACCTGGTGACAATATTGAAAAGGATCTCTCTGACCTATTTTAAGGAAATCTCTGGAGCAATGATTCTTATTCTTCTAGGAGTCAGAGACATGTCTGAGAATCTAATAAAAAAATTAAACATTTTTTCTCTATGGAAAATAAAAGGGCAATTTATGTACAATTTCAGAAGATCTTAAATCCACATGTAGCTCCAAAATAGAAAGAAATGTTGCAGCATGAGAAGCAGATTTTTGGCTCTCCCTTGCAGCACGACAGACAGACATCCTCCCTCTCTGAAGAGGTGACTGAGCAATGATAACATCCTCAAGGCTGAGTCAGAGAGGAAGAAGAGGAAACCAGCTCTGACTCTGATCATTCGGGCTCAGGTTTAAAGGACCCTCAAGGCCATCCTTTCCTTCAACAAAACTTGTGAGCACTTAGTATGTGATAGGCATTTTACTGGACTCGGAG
This sequence comes from Fukomys damarensis, assembly GCF_012274545.1. Taxonomy (NCBI): domain Eukaryota; kingdom Metazoa; phylum Chordata; class Mammalia; order Rodentia; family Bathyergidae; genus Fukomys; species Fukomys damarensis. The sequence goes on from NW_022900913.1 coordinate 46,913,978, forward strand.
AAGGGAGAGCAAGGCATGATCCTTGGCTTTGTATCCTTCACAGACCAGTTTCATCCAGAGTCCCATGGACGGATATAATATTCCCACTCTCATGACAGTCCATGGTGAGCATCATTTAATTGTGGTAGAGAAAGAGAAATTCTGGTTATCAGCCTTGTTCTGGCCAGAGTTTCAAGGTAGGGCTATAAAATATATTTTTAAATATACTTTTTAAATTTTACTATATAATGAATAATTTACTCAAAGCATATGGACCATCTGGAACCTATCGTGCTGTTGGACACAGAGATCGGCTTCTGACTGAGTGGGGATAAGGCTGACTGAGACCACCCGGAATGTTTAGGTCTTACTTATGCTTTAACTGCAGGAGTTAACATTTTTTGAAAAACTGAGAGGTACCTGGGGATTTGGGGCAAGAAAGCACCTTCATGAGAGATCCCTAAACTAAGGTTTGAGGATCCAGAGAAGCTGATCTGAGGATAAGTTGGAGTTGGAAGTCTTAGTGACATAGGCTGTGTTCAGGCAAAAAACAGAATCTGTACAAAAATACCCAGTCATGAAATGTCCAAAATCCTAAATATCGCCTTAATATTAGTAGAATAGCCTTTCATATGGGCAAGAATACTGGTTGATCTTCTAAATTTCCAAAAAGCATCTCTACCATCTAACAGGTATAACTCTTGTCTTTCTTTAACCTTCAACATAAGCGAATTCTATATATTTTTATTAGAATGTAACCTCTCAGTGTCTTCCTATTCTAAGGCTGAAGATGAAAAATAAAACCTTCTCTTATTAAAAGAGTCTTAAAAGATACTTTGAGGAACTGTGCCTGGTGGCACACACCTGTAATCCCAGTACTTAGGAGGCTGAGGCAGCAGAATCACTATGAGTCTGAGTCCAGCCTGGACTACATAGTGAGTTTAGGCCAACCTGAACTACATGGTGAGACCTTGTCTCAAAAAACAATGACAAAATAAAATTTAAAAATCCATTGAGGGCAACTGAGCCTCCTTGACCATCTAATACAGTAATGGTGAACCTTTAAAGACCAAGTGCCCAAACTGCAACCCCAAAACCACTTATTTATCACAGAGTGCCAATACCACAATCAAATCTGAATACTGAGGTTTTAGTTTAGAAAAAAATCATACATTAACATCTTTTGTCTTTAAAAGGAAAACAAATAACATGTGAGCCGTAGGTTCATCATCCCTATCTGATGTATGAATCCAGGTGTTTGGTTTCAGTCCACATGCTGTGCTTACTTAGTAAGAGTCTACTACTTTCCTGTGTTGACCATGAGCGTTGACAAGGGCTTCAAGAACCAGTCCTTCCACTGGAAGCACTTTGACACAGAGGAGACCCAGGTGAACCATCTGTTTGCACAAGCCATGGCCTGCAAGGTGCTAGTGGAGCACGGTGAGCACATAGGACATGCAGGCGCACCTGGCTAGGGCCATGTCTCCATTGTGCTGGTGAACTCAGGGGTGCTGTACTGAGACCTGTGCTCCAGCCCTGTCAAGTACTGCTGCTTTGCCCGCAGTGGACATTGCTGCTTCTGTCACATCCCCGACTACCAGGGTCACTTCCTTGTGGAAAGTGGCTACAACAGGGCCACTTGGCTTCATCGTCTACAACAACCCAGCCTACACGGATCAAATGTACAGCACCAGGATCAGTAACTTTGAGGAAGCCAGAACCAGCTCCGGCATGGATGAGGACATCCTCAATGTCTATTTGGATAGCTGATATCAGGACCTGTCGTGTCCAGGTCCTTGGACCACACACTCTACCCCCACCAGGCCCACTCAGGACACCCAGGCCTGGGGCCACTGGGACTTGGAGGATTAGCCTGTCTGACAAAGTCCCATGGAATTCTGGGGAACTGGCACACCTGCTTTGTCTGCCGGTGCAGTTTTGTCACACTGCTTACCCCAAGCACCTGGTGGCTGCTGGAGGCATCTTCAGACCATTAGAGGGAAGCCTCCCCCAAGACATCACACCTGACTCCAGACAGGCCCAGAGGAAGTTTAGGCTAGGGGTGTCCTTGTTGCTTCCTAGAGAGACCCACGGTGAGGGGAGAGACCTGAGTCAGTCACTCTCACAGACCTCAGGACTTGTCAGGACAGCCTATGCTGTTTAGAGAGAACAAATGAACCTAACCCCCTGGAGCTTTACCATGCTAAATTCCACCCTCCTGGAAGTGCTGCAGAGCTCTCTGTCCCCGTTGTGGATGCCCTCACCACTGACTGCCTCCTTCCTTCCAGTGGATACAAGTTTCTGTGACTGCTTACAAGGCCTCTGGCCCCTGTTGTACAGCATAGATACACCTCATCGCCATGCTGTTCTGCAGTGCCCTGGCCCTTGCGGATGCTGGACGACAGCCTTCTGTGTACTCCACTTCTATAGGATGGGGGTCCTCAGTAGTGGCTGGGCTCACCACTCACTGCTGGACCCAGTGGCCACCATCAGGGAGCTACTTCAGGAATAAACAGCTCTATAGCCCCCTCGACCCTCACACACAAGACCTCCTGACACCAGCCTAAATCCTGACAGTGGAGGCCTCCTCTGAGTGAGGAGTCTCTTGAGGCCAGGTGTTAGGGCCTGCACTCTTGAAGCAATGAGAAAGGGGCAGCCTGCAGCCAACACCCCCACCCTGACCCCCACTCCGATCCCCCAGTTTTCACGCCAAGACCTTTTGCACAGAACACTGGGTCCCTTGTCTTGATGGACAGGAGCACAGCCTGCCCAGAATAACACAGCACAACCAAGTAGCACTGGCTGGAGCTGGTTTATTCCCATTTTTATTTTCTGGGAGAGGGGTAGTGGTGGTAGAACAGTACTGGTTTTTGTGGTACTAGAGATTGAGCCCAGGTTCTTTACACTGAGTGACATCCCAAGCCCTTCTTTAAATTTTGAAACAGGGTCTTGATAAATTGCCCAGGAGAATTCAGATTATCAATCCTCCTGCCTCAGCCTCCCAAGTACTGGGATTACAGACAGTCACCACTGCACCCAGTTCATTTTACTGAGGTTTTTCACTTTGGAATAATAGGTTGCAGGTTGCAGGTACTTTGTAACTACTAATACCTCTTTTCACACAGCAGGTAAGCCAGCCTAAATTCTCTTTCAAAGAGAAGGTCTGAATCCCATGCCCCTTGCTTTACAGAGGAGGCAGCCAGCCCATTCTGGGAACAGTCTGCCCAGGACAGTGAGTCTTAAACACAGGTTTGCACGTAAGAAGTAAGGGAAGTGGTTATTCCCACAGGGGCTAGGGATGCTCACCCCTTTGGGCTGCCTTTGGCAAAGAGACAGGCGTACCCTGACAGCCCCATCATCCCTTCCCTCCTGAGGCTTGTTCTTCCCGTGCCCAAGGTGTGGTGATGTGGCAGTTGCTTCCCTACCTGCCAGCTGCCCCCCACCCCACCATGGTGGCTCAGAGGGGGAGAGGTGAGTCTTGCTTACAAGGCTGTCAATACCCAGCCATACTGTTCCTCATTGCCAGATTCAGCCTTGAGCCACGGTGCTGTAGCTAGGCAGTCACCTTGGGTTTTGGAAATCTGTGCTGGCTTCAGTCTGGTCTTATTTCCATGGCCTTAATGCTGAATGCCCTGAAGTCCCAGGGAACTCTGGCTCCAAGCCCTGGAGTACCACATGTGGCAAATGTGTGGTGTGGACATGCTCAGGAGAAATCCAGATAAAACTGTTAGAATAGTTGTATGAAGGAAACCAATGGGAGGAAGTGATGCTTTCAAGGTAAGAGGGTGTGAATAGCACACATGCTGTCGGGGAAAGGGCCTCCACAGAAAGTGGACACAGGATCTCAGCCATCTAGGACATCCGGAAGTGCTTAGTCCCTGGGCCCAGATGATGGCTTTATGGGCAAGTTACAAATTAGAGGTCACCTCTCTGTGATTTAACAAGATGCTGTCTCTTCCCAAGACTGCCTGCCTGAGGTCACAGGCAGGACGTAAGTCACGTGGTATTATATTCTTGTGCAAGTCACAGAAGTGGGGTTGGAGAAAGAGCCTAGATGGAGTTTGTAGCAACCACAACTGCTCAGCCTGTCCTCACACTACAGCCCAGGGGAGCCTTGGAAGCCTCATGGAACAGTAGGCAACGTTGTTCGCTCTAACGACAGAAGGACAAAAGGGATCTTTTGCATTGCAGATTTTATACATAAATATATTTTATTTATAATGAGCCATTCTCAATAAACATTATTCTCACTGCAAAAAAAATAAATAAATACTGCTCCAGTGAGATTTGCAATATATTCAAATCCCCATGCTTTCCAGATAGTTCTTTTTGGTGGTGGGGGAGGGGGTCATTAAAACAATAGATTTTTTTTCCTTATTGAGTTTATTGGTACATTTTAGGTATAGAGTACAGTTACATTAATCATTGGTACCTTGTACCTTTACATGACAGGTCTTGGTTCTCATTTTTTCCTTGTCCCTGCTCTCTCTGCACCCCATCCTCCCTTCCCTATTTACTAAAACTTTATTTCCATTTTTTCATTTTCTCATATTTTTTTCTTTTCCCTTATCTTCTTTCCCCTACCCCTCCCACTTCCCCCACACTTTTAGCCCTTTTCTTCCTATTACACATTGTCAATTATACCACTGGGATCTTATTTACAATTATAGTTTTTCATACCAGAGAAACTATTCGGTATTTACACATGTATGACTTATTTATTCCACTTAGGAGTATAGCCTCAATACGCATCCATTTTCCTATGAATGACTCTAATTTCTAATTATTTATGGCTGAGTAGCATTCCATTTTATAGAAAAAATAATCCAAAAATTCATTTGGAACCAGAAGAGACCTAGAATAGCAAAAGCCATCCTAGGCAACAGACACATGGCAGCAGGTATAACAATTCCCAATTTGAAACTATACTACAAAGCCACTGTGATAAAAAAAAAAAACAGCATGGTATAGGCAAAGAAATAGACCTGAGGATCAGTGGAATACATTGGAAGATACAGAAACAACTGCACATGTACTCAGCTACCTCATCTTTGACAAAGGAGCCAATCATCCTTGGTGGAGGAAAGATAGCCTCTTTAATAAATGGTGTTAGAAAAACTGTATTTCAACCTGCCAAAGATTAAAACTAGACCCTTATCTTTCACCATGCACTAAACTAAAATCCAAGTGGATTAAAGATGTAAATATTTAAAAAGATACACTAAATTTGCTGGAAGATAAGTTAGGCAGAATTCTTGAAGACATCGGCATAGGAAAAGACTTTACCAAAAAATCCTCAGTAGCACAGGAACTAGCATAAAGAATCAACAACTGGGACCTCATCTTATTAAAAAGCTTCTGCACTTCAATAGAAACTATCGACAGAACTAAGAGACAATCTACAACGTGGGGAAAAAAATTTTACTACCTGCTCCTCAGACAAAGGACTATTATCTAGAATATATAAAGAACTCAAAATAAATCAACCCCCCTAATTCTTTATTGAGTTTATTGGTATTTTTTAGGTATACAGTATAGTTACATTTATCATTGGAATCAAGTACCTTTATATGACGGATCTTGGTTCTCATTTTTTCCCTATACCCCTGCCCTCCCTTCACCCCCTCCACCCTCCTGTATTTACAAAGACTTTGTTTCCATATTTTTGTTTTCTCATATTTTTTTCTTTTCCTTTGTTTCCTTTCCCCTATCCTTCCCACTGCCCCTACACCATTAGACCTTTTCTCCCTATTTCACATTACCAGTTATGCAATTTGGATTTTATTTACACTTTTAGTTTTTCACACCAGAGAATCTATTCAGTATTTACACATGTGTATCCTATTTATTTCACTTAAGAATATGGCCTCAATATGCATCCATTTTCCTATGAATGACTCTAGTTTCTCATTCTTTATGGCTGAGTAGTACTCCATTTTATAGACAAAATACATCTTCTTTATCCAGTCTCCAACTGATGGGCAAATGGGCTGTTTCCAAGTTTTATCTATTACAAACTGTGCTGCTATAAACACGGGCATGCATATATTGCTGTCATATGATTCCTTTAATTCCTTTGGAAAGATACCCAGCAGAGGGACAGCTGGGTCAAATGGGACCATTGATCCTAGTTGTTTGAGGTATCTCCATATTGATTTGCACAGTGGTTGCACCAGTCTGCACTCCCACCAACAATGGAAAAGAGTTCCTTTCTTCCCACAACCCCGCCACCATTTGTTATTGGTTGATTTCTTGATAGCAGCCATTCTTTCTGGGGTGAGGTGGAATCTCAGTGTTGTTTTCATCTGCATCTCTCAAATGACCAGTGATGTTGAACATTTTTTCAAATATTTATTTGCTGCTTTTACTTGTCTAAGAAATGTCTGTTCATTTCAGATGCCGAGTTTTAAATCGGGTCTTTATATTGGGGGGGGTCTGACTTTTTTGAAGTCTTTATATATTCTAGATAATAATCCTTTGTCTGAGGAGCAGCTGGTAAAAATTTTTTCCCTCATTGTAGGTTGTCTCCTATCTCTGTTGGTGGTTTCTCTTGCAGAGCAGAAGCTTTTTAATAAGCTGAGATCCCCAGACAGTTCTAATTATTAAGTAATCTAGTAGTGAACTGTTATTATTCTGTCTGTAATAGTAGTTGTAATAGTAACAGTAGTTGCTACAACTGGTTAAGTATATTTTATACACAGAAAAAATTGTATTAGATATTTATGTCATTTAATCCTTATGGTAACATGCAGTGGGGTTCATGTCCTTTTTAATGCCAAGATCACACAACTGGACAGTGGCAGAATCTGATCTTTATTCCCTTAATTACTGTTCTAGAAGACTTCTAGTAATGTAGTCTACTCTCATCTTTACATTGACTTTCATCTAAAAATAATATTATTGTAATATTATATTAATAATGTTGGTTAAATTATATTATTAATAATAGCTTGTTTTATTAGATTAACAATATTTTATCATGATAAAATAATATTGGTTTATATATTGTACTAACTTTGAAAATAATGACAGTGTAATAAGTATTGTTATTCTCTTATTATTTGGTTATGAAATTTTGTTTTATTTCTCATAAAGTAAAAAAGAATCTAGAAAAGGGAACTTATCCATATAAGAAAAATGATCCCACTTATATATAGAATTTTTAAAACAAGAACTCAGAAAGAGAATAGAATAGTGGTTACTAGGGGTAAAGTTGGTGTTTGGGGATAGGGGAACATTGGTAAAGTCCTAAGATTAGGTTTTAAGGGTTCTCACCACCAAAAAATAAGTACATTACATAACACATATGATAACTAGCTTGTCTTAACCACACCACTATGTGCACCTAGTTCAAAACATGTTGTACATTTTAAATCTATAAAATGTCTATTTTTCAATTAAAACCAATAATTTTTAAGGACTAAATATGTAAATAAAAATCATTCTGGAGGCCAAAAAAAGAGATGAGAAAAATACTGCAAATTCAAAATTAAATTGTAGAACTAGATTACTTGTCATTTCTTATGGGTATCACTAAATCCTGAAATATTCTGCAAGAAAATAATTCTTGTTCCTTTTAAGGCATGAGGCCATGTTACAAAGGCTCACATTAAAATTTCCGGCACTGAGGCTCAGAAAAGCACCCTATTCCTTTGTAATCAGAGTCAATGGCATACAAGGGGTGATGGTCTCTGACTTCTCCGGCTGAGAACTTACTTTTCCATCTGCATTTCCTACCATCCCCACTATCCCTGTTCTCCGTTCATTCTCTTAGTCCCCAGCCACTGTCATGTTCCTGGGCAGGGAGATATTGCTGAGATGCTCCGTCACCTCACTTACTGCTGCTTCCAAATCTCTTCCACCCTGAAGGGATCCAGTTCAAACATCACCTCTTCTGTCAGATGCTCCTTACAGCTTCGGCTCACGAGGACCGCTCTCTCCTCTGAATTCCTGAACTACCAACTGTTTTGACAATGGCTTAGATCTTTTCTTATTGCAGTGCATGCACGCGCGCGCAGGAGCGTGCTTGTGTGTAGTGTCCCTTGTCTTCTAGAAATGATCAAGCCTTAGAATACAGGTTACAAGTATTCATTCCTTTGCTTTCACAGCTGTTTTCTGAGGCAGCACTGGACATGTCCCAAATTTTCAATAAATATTCCTTGATTTAAACTGAACATTTACATGCCTCACTCCTTCCTCATATTATAAGGTCTTTAAGGCTAGGTTTGGGTCTTCCTTGTACTACCCAAAGTCAATGGATGCCCAGCCAAAGTCAGCTCACTAGTTTACAATGGGTGTTCAACACACAATCATCTTCCTAACATAAGGATTTCCATTGTATATACAAATCATTTCCTTTTTATTAAAAAGTAACAGCAATAATAATTTATACATGCACTAAAAATGAATGAAAGGAATTATATCAATATGTGAGTATTAGTTTAGGGGAAGTGGAATTATGAATAATCAAGTTTCCTATTTTGTTTATTTTTTTCATAGTTTTATATCAGTTGTACTTTTTAAATTTTTCTGCAATGGCCAGATAGTAGTAAAATAATTGGAGTAAATTATGTTAAAACATTGAAAAATATAAATCAACTAGCTGATATCAAAAACTTAAAAGGATTGCACTCCCCTCAGAATGTCATTGCCTTTTCTTTGGGGAAGTTCAACTTCACAGGACTTTTCATTCAATTTGACTACTAATGACGCACAACAATTTTCTCTTGAGTACTTTACATATCACTTTATTGTCCTTTCTCCTTGGTGGCTAGTGCCCAGCACCTCTTGAATTTCTTCAAATTTTACTGTGCTAGAAAAAGGAAAGTCAAGTGAATCAAATGTGTCACTTTCAAATTGGACAATTTTGCAAATAGATTACTGAAGCAGAGCTGAATTTATCAAACATATCGAATGACACTTTTGTCCAAGGCTGCAGGCTTTCCAAGTTGATGAATGCAGCAACTAAAGTTGATGCTAAAATGAGTTGGATAATTTTGAAAGCAAAACAAAGATTAAAATAAAGTAAGTGGGCATCCAGAAAATATCAAGAACAAATAGGTTTGCCATGTCTGTAAATGTTGTGGTAAGTTTGCTGTTCTTATTGTTGTGGTTACTCCTTATCATTAACAATGATGAATAACATTATTTAACTTTTCTTGCCAAGTGCTTTTCTATCTTTTGCTAAGAGTAATTTCTATTATTAGAGGGGAACATTCAGGGCTAATGTAAATCTGCACAGGCTGTGAAATACCTTGTAAAGCATTCATTATATTTGTAACTTAAATGTCCCACTTCACCAACTAAGTTACAAAATAAGGTCATACTTCTTTTCATATCCTAACCATAGTGACTTTTGGCTCCTGGATTCACAAAGCAAACAGGTCAAAGTTTTCTATTAGTTTTCCCAGCCCGGTTTCTAGGATTATTTGGACCACTCATGTTTTACAAATAAGTCCCAGTGTTTGCTTGTTTCTCTGCCCTCCAAACCCTGGAACATCAGAACGATAGTGCCTTATTGCTCTGTTTCCAAGCCTTTTCCAGTAAGCTTCTCATGTGGTGCAGATCTAATCTCAGTATGGACTTTGCTCTCTCGGTGACTGCTTTTAAAGCACAGTAAAGACAAGTCAGTGGTAGAGTGAAAGGTAGAGTGAAAGTTTGGCATTTACCTAATTTAATGATAAAGTGTGCTGCTTTTACATTGCTGTGGTTACTCCTGGCACTCACAAACCCTAATGACAGTTTCAGAGTTCCTGCCTTGCTCTCAGGTAACTCCTATGTAAAGGCAGGATAAATTCACCTTTTCTTCTTTCTACCACCTTGGATGAAAATATCTAGATTTTCTACCCATGGTCAGGAGCTCCTTATCTTCTGGCCCATAGAGTGAAAATGGCAATTTTATCCCTGAAACTCAAGATGCACCTTTCTTCCCCAAGCATGACTGAGAGTACAAACAGGCAGGATCCTCAGGGCAATGCTTACACCCACTCACAGGTAGAAATGCAACATCTGGTTTGTATGGAGCTGTCACCATACAGAGCATGTCCCAAAGTCTGGGTTTTAGTTCTCCATTAACTATGTGGCAGACAAAATGCAAGGCAATGCTGAAGTTCCTCTCTTTTCCTGGACATGTGTGACAGTCTGGATCTAAAATGTCCCCGACTCATGTGTTGAAGGCATTGTCCCCAAGGCAGCAATATTCACAGGTGGGGCTTTTGGGAAGTGATAAGATCATGAGGGTACCAACCTCCTAAGTGGATTAATCCTTTGATGAGTTCATAACCAAATGAGCCATTAAGAAATGGGGCCTTACCGAAAAGAACAGGTGATGCAGTTGTAGCCTTGGGAACTATATCTTGTCCCTGTCCCTTCTTCTTTGGTTCTGTCCCTCTCTCTGCTTCCCATCCACCACGAAGCGAGAAGCTTTAATCCACCATATGCTCCCCATCATCATGTTCAGCCTCATCACAAGCCCAGTACCAACAGAGCAAAATGGCCATGGACGGAAGCCTCTAAAACCAAGAATCAAAATAAATCGTTCCTCCTTCAAGTTTTTATTTCAGGTATTTTGTCACAGTAACAAAAAGCTAACCAATGAATCATTTAAGAAGACAGCATTTTCCAGATTTACTTGCTGTCAGGTTGGAACCATACTTTTAGTTCTGGTCCTTAGGCTATATGTATAGTCTTCTTGGCTGACTCAGTGAAAAGTTCTTATACAACCCTCTATCTCTCTTTTCTCCTGCTACAATTGATCAAAGAAATTATATGTTCTAAATGTAAATGGCCTGGATGCTCAAGTCATTTTTTATAAGAAAGCTACCTTAGAGAGTTAAAGTCATCTTGGAGATGTGTCAAGGGCTAAAACATAAAAATTTACCAAAAAAAAAATTACTTAGTCCTCCCATTTAATAGTCAGTATGCTAAGTTTTAAGACATAGGGTAAGATGATAACATGTTTCCTGCCCTCCTGGTATTGGGTTTTATTTCCTTCTCAAGAGTTTGGAAACCATCTTGAAAGCAACCATGAGAGCTTGAAGGATTTTAAGCAAGGATGTTGCATTAATCAGGGTTATCCTGAGAACATTTGCAGTGTAAAGGTCTAAAAGCCTGAGACGTGATGGTATAGATTCAGTTTAGATTTAAAGGCCACATGGCCAGGAATACAAAGGGCAGAGGGTCAATGTTGAGTTCAAGAACTTAGGCAGAGAACCTGAAGCCTTCTTTCCTCTACCTTTTTGTTCTACTCAGGTCCTCCATGAATTGGATGAGGCCCACCCACACTGAGGAGAACAATCTGTTTCTCCAGTTTACTGATTCAAATGTTGATCTCTTCCACAAAACACCGTTTCAGACAAAGCAGAAATTATGTTTCTTGACTGTGATCCAGTGAAGTTGGCCTAAAACTGACTCCACAGCAGTGGTATGATCCAATCAATATTCTTCCTAGAAAGAGCTCTGTAAAAGATATTTGGGAAATATATGTGAAGGGGAATGATCTACTCTTGTGGGGACAAGCAAAAACAAGAGGAGATTAGAGACGGGCATGGAGAGAAGTGAATGGATGTGCTAGGTACCGCCCCGATACTCATGAAAGTTTAAATTCTTAATTTTTCTCAAAAAACCAATTCATAGAAACTTTACCTTTTTACAATTAACAAAAAAATGCATCAATAACCAAAAAATAAGCACTGAGTTGGTTCCCCTGGGCTTTTGTCAGCCAATGTTCTCCAGTAAGGACTGTGTGGTATGTTCAGTATCATATGGCAGATACTCCTTCCTCATGAGTTAGGGAAATCCCTGCCTCTGATAACAAAGAACCTGAAATCTCAGAATGTTGCAAAGAATCACATGCAGCATATCAAGAATTGTATGATCTTAAGACAAAAGAGGAAAAACTATTTTAAACTCTTTCTTTGCCCCATTCTTTTTTATTGGACAAAAGTTTTTTATCTTGTCAGATCAACCAGCCACAGCTATCCACATGAGCCTCTTATCTTTCTCCAAAGCATCCACATAGTAAGTTTCCTTTGGCCTCTGGATAAGTGTTAGATAGACATCAAGACGCATGACTCAGAAGTTTCAAGATTAATTTCTCTTCCCTTGTACTTGCCCCTTACCTTGTCCTCATCTGCTCAGGACAACTGAGTCTCCCTGTTTGCATTTTCTTACCACAGTGGAAAACTATTATCTATCTCATTGCACAGTAACTACAGACAAATACATTTTTCCAATTAACTTTTTTTGAAAAGTTTTTACTTTGTTTTATTTTTCTTTTCCTAAGTCCCATACAAAATAGATTGATAGAAGATAAAATGTACAGCTACATTCTAAAGAGTATTTTGGAATTCTTTATTTTTATTTACATATTGGAAATGGAAATCAGCTATAGTTGACAAGGAATTTATTAGGAAACTTTCAGAAAAGTGAGAGGGAAACTAAAATCCAATCATTAGTAGACCATACAATATCTTCATTGCCTCATATTTAGAGAGAATGCCATTTAGACCAGAGTTGAGAGGAACCCTTAGGAATCATTGCTTTTCTTCATTGGTTATGGAGCAGACACCTTTGACACTTGGTGCTGTGTCCCCTTGCTCCATTTCCATTTTCAGGCACAGATGTGGTGATCATTTCTACAAGAGCCCAGATTTACCTCATTTGGCAGCATTCATCTCAACATACCACCTTCCCTCTTTCTTCTTCAGGGTCTTCTCTGATGCTGCAGGTGCCTGTCAGCCTCTCTGCCATGTAAGTGTGATATTAACACCTCTGGAGTAAACCTTCAACCAGGAGGAGACAGGAAGTAGTGGATGAATATCCCAACCACTCATCCTGCAACGGACAGTTTGGGAGGCATTCTATACACTACTCAGTGGCCCCAAGGTCTCACACGTAAAAGACACACGAGCTGGTATTTTAGCTTTCCCTCTTTCACTCCCCCTCCTTCCTTGCTGCTGTTTCTGGCAACTGTCCCTTCCCTCAAATCCTTCTTTTGTGTTCTGTTCTCAGGAAACCCAAATTAAGCCAACAGACCAATTTCTAAGAATAAAGAACAGTAAGAGGAGAAACAGCGATTTTAGGAGGCATAATTAACAGGATTTACTGAGTAATTCACTTGTAAGGAGGAAAGGATGAACAAAATGTAGTGGCCCTACCATTAATATCAATTACCATCCTTCAGTGTAAGCAGTTCCTAAACACCTATACTCGGTGCATCGGCCCTCTTTAACAGGTAGGTTGGACCCAGGGGGATGCTAAGGAACAGGGAACCAATTCTGGGTGTGGCTGGAAAGTTTCTCTATCCCCTTCCGGCCCTTCCCAGCCACCATTATGGAACATCTAAGGACCAACACGAAAGCTTGGTGTCCAGCTTTCACTTGGCCTCTGTGAAGTTCTAGTGAAATGGGAGAAGAGAGAAGGGAGAATAAAACAGGATGGAGGAGAGAAGGGGAGTGAAAGGCCAGAACAGTTCTTGTGCTCCTCCGTACCTCTGATCCTAAGGCATTCTCAGTGGTTTCTCTCCACTGAAAATCACCTTTCAAAGATTTCCCTATCTGTGAAGACAGGGAAATGTCAATGGTAAATATGCTATCCACAGATGGAATTAATATTTATTATGTGCCTGTACCAACTGTCCACAAGGAATGTAAATATTATATACTGGAAATATGTACTAAAAAGTAAATGAAAACAAGCTGCATTTATTAACTATGAAAAAATATACTAAGTTTTTGCCAGTCCAGATTTTCATTTGCCTCTACATACTAGTCTATACCAGCATGACTCAATACACTAGAACTCATACATCTGATCTTCTATTCAAGGTAGGAGGGGGACTAGAAATAATATATAATAAAATCAAAACTGAAAGAAAAGAGAAAGCCATTTAGAAATAGTATGGTGACCCTTGTTAAATACACCATGAAAATGTCAAATTTTCCTAAGCGCCATAATGCCAGGGGTTGTGGTCTTAGGATAAAAAAGTTCTAGGTTATGCTAACAAAATATGCTTTCTTCATATAAAGGAAAAATATATAGACATTGAAAAAAAAATCATTGTTGGCTTTGCAAGTTGGGCTGGATTCTTAGAGAAATTAGTAAAGAAGCTCTTATGGGAAAATTACACTGGAAATACAGTTCATGGGCAAAGTGCCAACTCTGTGCAGTTGATAATGATCAAATGAAGAAGAGAGACCACTTGCATCCAATAAAAGCCAAAGGCTCTCAACTGTATGAGACACAGTGGTATTTAAGGGAACCATACTGAAAGTTCTCCATAGATGGTCCAAAACGCCCGATAGTAGTCAAGCATGCTTGCCTGGGAAATTCCAAAGAACTACTCAGAAAGGAAGAGTTAGAAAATATCATCCAGAGGCCTAGTCTCTAGGTCCATCCATTGCATGCTACAAAAGGCAGATGTCTCAGTTACTTTTCTCATTGCTGAGACAAAATATCTTACACCCAAAGTTAAAGGAGCAAAGGTTTATTGTAGCTCACAGTTTGTAGAGGTTTCAATCCATAGTCTGCTGGCTCCAAGACAGGGCAGCATGACAGAGGCACACTTCCGAGGAGAAACAGTACATGGCCGGCAGAAGGCAGCAAGTTAAAAAAGTAGTGGCAGCAGCTTGCCTCTCCCTTTTATCCTTTCCAGGTTACCTGCATTTTAGGTGGTACCACTCACACCCAGGATGGGCCTTCCCATTATCTATAGCCAGAAATATGCCAAATCAATCGGTGGACTGATTTAGCAACCACACACCCTTAATCCCAGCATTACAAATCCTACATCCAGCCACCTATAAAAAGCCCCACCTATGACTGCATGAGGCTTTGAGGAGATATCTAGACACAAGGTATAACAACAGATTAAATTACCACTTCTCTTCCTGCACTGTGTTGAGCTTTTGCAATTTGAACGGCCTTTCAAGGGAGGGTTCTATGCTTCTATCATAGCCTGATTTATATTGGTATGGAAAGTACTAGCAGAGGCTCTGGTGAAAACAGAACTAGAGAACACACATTTCTAGGCCAAGTCCCTGGCCCATAGCACTCCTCCAGCCATTGGAGATCCTTGGTGTGCAAATAAGAAAAGACACCTTGTTTAATGGTGTCTTTATTAGATGAATAAGGCACCCTTTTCTACGGGGCACACAGCACAGGGATATTATGGGCTAGATTTAAACCTTCACTAATTCCCTTGGTCTAGGGCCTTTATGCAGAGCACAAAAGCACAGGATGAGGGCCCTGGGCGAATGAGTGATCCAAAGTGCAGCAGCTTCCCCATTCTTTCATCAAGCACTAGGAGAGAGCAAAGGGAGCCGGCGGGAGCAGGCAGAACAAGCCTTTCCCCTCTGCCTGCCCATGGGTCTTGAATGATGCTGCAAACAGTGCTCAAAGAAAGGACATGAGCTTCATCTGCCTTTCAGAGAAACAGGTACAAGACACAGGCCCCACTGGCTCAAGCATCAACCAGTGGAGAGGGTATGGAACAGCCCTGAGGAGGTAGGTGAGGACTGCTGGCATGGGGAGAAAGGGAAAGGCAGGAGCAGGAAGCACAGAGTAGATACTCCCAACCTTGACAAAGGGAAGCAGCAGTGCAGCAGGGCCTACTTTCCTCTCCTTGCTCTGTTTGGCTTGTGCTCCCCGCAAAGCCTGTTCTCTGGGAAACACTGCAGGATCCCAGGCTACTTTGAGAAGGAAGTTAAATCCCAAGAAATGGATAAAGATAAAATACAATAATAAGGTAACAAAATAGTCCCTCATTCTTTATATAACAACAACAAAAACTCCCATATTCATTGCAGCACTATCCACAATAGCCAAGATATGGAATCAAACTAAATGTTCATTAGCTCATGAAAAAAAAGTATGATACGTACACATGATGGAATACTATTCAGCCATAAAATGGAATGGAATCCTGTCATTTTTGGCACACAGATGTTATGCTAAATGAAATAATCCAGGCACACAAAGACAAACACCATAGGCTCTCACTCATTTGTAGAATCTAAAATAGCTCATCTCATATAAGTAGAGAGAGAAACAGTAGGTATCAGAGACTGGGTAGGCTAGAGGGAGGGGGGAAAAGTAGAGATTACTGGATGATTAGTAAAGTATGGTTATATGGGTGGAATAAATTCTGCATTCTATTGTACAGTAGGATGTCTATACTTAAAAATATAACACTGTACATGCTCTTCCCACAAAGAAATGATAGTTGAGGGGGAGATGTTAAATGCTCTGCTTTGACCATTACAAAATGTACACATGTCAAAATATAATACTGTGCCCTAGAAGCATGCCAAAACCTAAACTGTATGAGGTTTTTTTCCTTTTATTTTTCAGAGTCAAGTCTCACTATATAATTCAGGCTGCCCTCAAACTTGCAATCTTCCTGCCTCAGCCTCCAGAGTTCTGGGATTACAGGCATGTGCCACCACACCTGGCAATTTTAAAAACAATAAAGAACCTTCCAGTAAGATCATTTATAAAGGTGCAAAGTAGAGCACTAGTGTATCAGCTGTGGTGCTTGTGGGGGGGCATTACAAACAGGAGAAAATCCTGAAGAAGAATGCCTTGTAAAATAAAAAATGGTCTTACTACAGTAAGTCCAGAAGTGGAGAGATTTCAGGGTAGGCTAATTCAGCAACTCAACAACACATCAAAAATCTAGATTATTTCTGTCTTTCTACTAAGCCATGTTGCCTATTTTCCTCATCATCATTATCACAAGTTGCCTCCACCACTCCAAGAATTGCATTCTTACACAGTAGCAGGAAAAAAAAAAGTTTCTCTAACATATATTTCTTTTAATAACAGAGGACAACTGCTTCAGAAGAGCACCAACAGAGTGCTACTGAAGTCTCACTGGCCAGGATTGTTATCTCAAACTCATGCGTGAAATATTTACTTGGAGGAAGGATTTTGATTCTCTGATTAATTTACACCAATGATGATTCACTTCTTGGAGCTAAGATGGAGTCGCTCCAGGGCATGTGGCTAGGGATTCTCTTATTGGGAAGGAAACAGAAAAGAAAAGAAAGAAAGAAGAAGGAGAAGGAGAAGGAGAAAGGGAAGGGGAAGGAAAAAGAAGAGGAGAAGCAAAATTCAAAATGGTTTCTTGGGAGACACCCAGCCACATGCCAGAATGGCCTGGAGAGGGTGGACTGATCGTTTCTGCCTGGAGTCACCAAAAAGGCCTCCCAGAATAATGAATGTGAGCACTAAAGAATAAGTAAGCAGCAAACATCGGCACAACACCATGTCTTTACATAAAAGAACCAACCAACTAAATCCAGACCCTCTTTTTCTTCATTGCTCTGCCAAGAACCACATCTATGTGATTTAGATCAATGAAGCAGTTAGCACTCTCAGCTCCATTGACTAATCAACCACTGACTGGGGTCTCTGTACTTCCCAAGCCTCAACTTTGGCCCCACTTCAAATTCTTCCACTACAGAAGAGTGTAAAATTATTTTCTTTTAAATATAGGGGTAATTCATAATGACCTTTAAGGTTTTTTAACCTTGACCACAAGTCAGTATCCTCTAATTACTGACAAGTGGGAGAGGAATTAAAGGGGAAAGAAAAAGAATTCACAATGATCTGAGTGGACATTGGGTGACACTGTCCTCGACCTCTCTTTAGAGAAATGTGGGCACCTGAACAGGCCAAATAACCCTGGGCTCTCTGAGCCCAGTAAGTGATGAGGAAGAGCCCATCAGAAAAAAAAAAAAAAAATTCACACAAAGTCCTCACGCTGTTCCACTTGAATAGAAAATGGTACAAAGATGAAACTAGAGAAGGCACACAGCAAATCCTAGTAACCTGCAGCCCTGCTAAATAGAAAATGCAGAGACTTACCACAGGGCAACTCCATAAAGCCACTCTGGATGCCATTTTGCTAATTGTGTTTGCTATGACACCAAGCACCGCTTAGCTGGGCTCCCAGAGTGTCTCCATAATGGCAATCACTTGCCAGGAGCGAGAGTGATTTTTATTTGATATCCATACAAAGCAGAAGCAAATGAATTACCATAATGAGAAGCAACATAATGATGTGGAGATGTACAAACTGCCATTGTGTTTAATAACAACAAAGCCTTCCCTTTTGAATTAAATTTGCAGGAAGACTCTTATTGAAGCATCATTGTACTGAAACCAAGTTGTTTGGAAAACATACACACACATACTCTGAAGTATTTCAAGCCCGTGATTACTGGAAAGGTTGTTAGGAGATTTTTTTTTCTTCCATTTTTATTCTCAGTAAAATCGACTTAGTTGTAGCACTCCACAGCTGTGATTTGTGAAGTAAATGGCAAAGCTAAATGTGCCGAAACCCAACATGTTCCCTGAGCAACAAAGGGATGGAAGGCAAATGTTACAGTCTTATTGACAACACTGGTAATGCTTGTATAAGCATCTGCTTCATAAAGGGGAAAAACCTGCATTATAAACAAAAGGAGTTTCCAAACAAGGCCTGCCACCTCGAGTTCTGGCTTTGATTTCAATTTTTCACATCAGCTAGAGCAAATATTTCCTCTTTTTTTACCTTTTCCCTCCAAAACAAAATTTTCTGACTTGCATCCTGGTAATCTCCACATGACTGATTCCTCTATGTTTTTATTTTCTTTCTCTTAAATAATTTTCTATATTTTCTGGTATTTACCTTTGTCCTCACCACTTGATTTTCATCAGTATGTGAAAATAGCATTAATTAGATGTGGCATTAATTTAAACCATGTTCATGATCATCAGGAGGGTATTGTCCTCTTTTCAGACTGAGAAGCCATTGTGTGAGGAGCACTCATCCCACCCCACACCGGCCCACCCTGGTCCTTTAGTACTGCCATTTATATCTATTCACAATAAAACATCCTAGTTTCACTAACAGACGAGTCCAGAGGCAGACCAGGGGCCTGTTTTAGGTTGAACCAGACTTAGGAAAATCCAAAGTGGAATTTGATGGGACTAGAAGTCAGGTGCCTTACTGGATCCATCCAACTTATTTATATGTCTTAGTTTTCTCAGCTGTAAAATAGACAGACACGACACCTGCTTCAACCACATCTTATTCTTGAGAATCAAATCATATTGAAATGCTTGGTGAACCATTATGACCATTCTCATGAGAACATGAGGTGTTTTACCAAGCCCCAATCATATCCAGAGAATCAGGTAATTCATAATGGTTTATATTCTAATTTTTTTCTTTTTATCATCTAATAAGTATTCATTGAGTTCCTGTTTGATTCGAGGTACACTCCTCTGTTCCTTGGAAATATATGTATCGTAATTCTTGAAGAGGGTTATAAACCAAGTGAGAGAGGAAGTGTACCTGTGGAAACCACAGAAAACACCAAACAGAAATAGATTCTACACATTAAATACCAAATGGGAAGCAGAAGGACCCAAGGATTAAAAGCAAAGGCTTTGGCATCTTATCTTCTGGGTTGAATCCTGGCTCTGTCATTGATTAGCCATGTGACCTTGGCTGAGGACACTTGGACAGGTTTCTTACCTTCTCTATGCCTCTGTTTTCTCCTTTGTGAGATGGGAATGATAATAATAATAGTAACAACCCCTAATAAAATAAGTAATAAACCTTACAAGATTATTGTGAGGAATAAATTTGTTAATACCTCAGTAGTTCTTAGGACAGAGCCTGCACACGTGGTATGGGGTCCTGATCTTGAGTTTGAACAGGGAAGGCAGAGTTGTACCCTGGAACTCTAGATGGGAGAGAAGCCAGTCTCTGTCTACCTCTCCATGAGCACAAGCTGGAGAGGAGAAAGGGCCATGCTTCAAAGCTGTCTGCAGATTTTGTCTTTTTACAAACTAAGGTTTGAGTTTCCCTTTGAGATCACATTGTTGTTTCTGCTTTTTTGTTTTGTTTTGTTTTGTTTTTTGAGGGGAAAAAAAGCACTGTAATAAGCTTGTTGCTCCTACAAAGATAAATCTAAACACTATTATTAGAATTGTAGAGTTCTTGACAGTAAGAAACTAAATTGTTTTGCACACTAGTGCTAAGGCCATGCCATGCCTTTGTATGAATGTCAAAGAACTCTACTTAAATACTTAGGGGCAAGGGTAGAGACAGCAGGGAAGGAGACTGTGAGAAATTGGTGAAAAAGTGCAGGCACATCTGCCCTGGGACTGGATAGGAGCAGGTATCTTGCTGGCTTCACCACAATCTCCAGTCTCTATACCTTAACCAATGAATGGAATTCTGACGTGAAAAATCAACCTAAAGCCCAGGGCAGCTACTTTCTTCAGTGTTCTGCTGAGGAAATGGTGATCCATTCTGAACCAAAAGAATCAGCGGACTCTGCTGGGCATACTGAGAAGGGCACACCCATCTGCAGTGCAGCTCTCCCGAAGTGCTTCCAAGGTTCACTTCTTGCACAGATTTTGCCTTACACACTATCCCAAGAATGATCTTGCTCCCCTCTGCAGAAGACTGTTTTTATTGTAGATAGAATGCGTCCCAAGATTGTGGACAACAGGAACCAGTGGAGGCAAGGTGTGAGGATGACTATAGGCTTTCTTCAACCCATTCTTTTGGGGACATGTGTGCTACAGCCTGAACTTTTTAGGGAAAGCATGCTAAAGTTCTGCCTTCAGGAGAGTTGGTATCAGGTCCTGCAAAAAGTCTGCAAACTCGTTGCTGAGGAGAGAGACTCAACTGGTAGCCTGGGAGAGAACTAGGCTTCTAGATTCCAGTAGAATTGGTAGCACCCAACATTAAAGGACAAGAGAGGTCTGTGTTATAATTTCTTCTGTTATCCCTTACTTTTCAGAGAGTATTAGGTTTAAATAATAAGCAAGCTCTAGGCTGTATTTTTGTGCCAAGTAGAAAGTGGGAATCAGAAAGAAAAATGAAACTGTAGTCTAAGAATGGAAAGGTCAGGAAGATTAGAGTGTCTGTGAGGAACAGAGCAGCTGAGTCTGGTCCCTGTATTGCAACTCTTGGTTAGGAAGCTTACATTAGAAATATTCTACTATGTACATGCATAAATACCAAATAGTTTCTCTGGTGTGAAAAGCTATAATAGTACAGAAGATCCTAATGATATAATTGACAATGTGAAGTAGGAAGAAAAGGGCTAAAGGTGTAGGGAAAGGTAATAAGGGAAAAGAAAAAATATGAGAAAATGAAAAAATGAAATAAAGTGTTTGTAAATGGGGAAGGTAGGGGGGTGTGAAGGGAGGGTAGGGACAAGGGTTAAAAATGAGAACCAAGACCTATCATGTAAAGGTACAAGATCCCAATGATGAATGTAACTCTACTGTATACCTAAAATGTACCAATAAACTCAATGAGGAAAAAAAACAAAGAAATATTCTACTATGTTTAGTAACTGTTGTGCTTTGGATCTCAAACATTCCCCGCTTCCATAGTCTGAAGGCTTGGCAAGTAGCCAGTGGTGCTACTGGGAGGTGGTGGAGCCTTAACAAATTGGGGTCTCGTGAAGGAAGTTAGGTCATTGGAGCCATGGCCCTGAGGAGGATATGGGGATCCTCCCCACCCCCACACCCCATCTTTCTACTCTCTCTATTTCCTGGCCTTCATGAGGTAATCAGGTTCCTCCTACATGCTTCCTCCAAGATCTAATGACATAACTTTAATATAGTCATTACACACTTCATTCACAATGGGGAGGAAATGACAGTCAAGCAACCATGAACTGAAAGTTCTGAGCCAAAATAAGCCTTTCCTCCTTTTAAGTTGATTTGCCTCAGGTATTTTGTCACAGTAATGGAAAACTGACTAATATGGAATTCATCCTTGCAAACATCTGTTAAATGAAAATCACTGCACATTATTCTTGAGGACAGCAGTGAGGGTACCCCTCTCAGAGGAGGTAGGACTGCATCCTGAAAAAGGATATCCCTGGAGGTGTTTCTATCCTCTTAGCTTCCTATTATCCCCCAGCCTCTTACTTTCCCAGATAACCTCATGTTCTCAAGGCTTTCGTTTCCATCTGCAAGGTGGTAGCTTAACTCTCCAGTCCTAAGCCTCTCTCCTGAGTTCCAGATCTGAAGACATATTGCTTCTATGGGCTCCTGACTTAGAAGTCTCCCACACATTTCCTATTAATTCTGTGCCTAACTATCTCTCACAGCCACCCACTGCTGTCACATTAACACAATGCCCTCTGCTGGCCAGGCACTAAATATCTCTGCAGGACTCCTGTTTCCAGTTTTGCTTGCCTCCATTTTATCCTCCAAACAGCCCTAAGGGAGCGTTCTTAAACTAGATACCTAACCAGGCCACTGTCCCCTTCAATTCCATTTCCCTTCCTAGAGGGACCAGCCCAAACTTCTTTAAAGGGTCTCTATGGATCCTTTTATGGTCTTTGCACGTACCTCTGGTCTCAGGTCTTGCCATCCTCCTCATTTTCCCAAGTCTCCCTATGGCTCCTCAACACACACAGCCTGTTCATTCCAATAGCATCAAGCTTGTTTTCCATCTTTGGTGCCCTCATTCTCTTCCTCTAGAGCTTGTGCATCCTGTCTCCTCTTCCTGGAAGATATCGGCACACTTTTCACCTGCCCAGTTCTCCTCCACGTTCCTCAGCTCACACCCAATACGTCACTCCCACAAGATCACTTTCCAGGACCAGAGCCTGCCTTAGCACCCCACCGCATGCCTATGAACTCCCCCATTGCATCAGCCACTCACTTTCATAGCTGTCATTTCATTTCTGGGAAGAACTAAAGTGTGTGCCAAAAACTACAGACAAGACTTGACTGACAGGATAAGTGCAGAGAGAACCATAACACTTCTCCTTGCCTCCTCATCCATACCCACTCTATCTCAGGGAAATCTATTATTGTTCCCTAATTCATACTTCCCGTGTCAATAAAAGATTAGGGCTACTTTACAAACACAGGTCCTACTGTGCCAGGCGATTGGCAAGAAGTTCCAGAGAATGCGGTCTCCACTGGCTTTTTACTGTAGAACAGTGCATTCCTGGAGACCCTGTCATAAAGTGAATCACTGGAAAGCAAATTACATTCTCCCATAGGAACAATGTCATAATTAGAGGTTGTGTCCTGACAAAGGACTTAGCTTCTTATAAATAATAGACATGAGCAAGAATATTTCACAAAAGCCAAGATTATAAATCCTTATAATTGTTTAAAATAATAAAACTCTCTCCAAGTATTATAAACCAGGAAGGATTAGAGGAGCACACGTTGACTGGTGAGAAAACCCAATGTGCCATAAGCATACATTAAAATATAACAACTGTGTCATAAATTAGAATCTGAAGCTAACTTTAATATAGTCATTACACACTTAGTTAGCAAGGTGGGGTGTGAAGAGCAAGGTTAAATGGTTAAAGTGAGGCACTGGGTGTTAGAAGACCTGGGCTGTAGGCCTGCCCCTGCCAGGGAGCTCTGTGAGAGCAGAAGCTGGACCTGCCCATGGCCAGGATGACACCCACACAGAGCCTGGCTCAGAACTGTTCTTACAACAGCTACACTTTGAGCTGCCACTGTGGGCAAGTAAATCACTTTCTCCGAATTTGCTTTTCTTCATTTATAAAAGAAAGAAGTTGATATATAAAACCTCTATGTTCCCTTCTAGCCCTGAAATTCCAAGACTGTCATTATGTTCTTAGAATTCAGAAAGGTTTCTGTATGTAGTTGACTGTCACTTTGTGGACCTCAATGAATGAAACCACCAGTACTCACACCCTTGTGTAGTTCTCACTTACATTCTGGGCTTGGCTGTGTGAATGTATTTAGCCATTGGGACTATCTATCTACCACCAACTAAGATACAACTAGAGGCTTGGGACATGCATGCACACTGAGGGCTTGTTCCCTTGGAATGAAGGCACTGTGGTGCAAGGAGCCCAAGCCCCGTGGAAAAGGCACCTGGAAGAGAAGAGTCATTCTGGTAGATAACACCTGCTGAGCTCCCAACCTCTGCCAAGTCCATGATGGTCATGTAGGGTAAGGATCTTAGATGCTGCCACCCAATGGAACGCCCGAAAGGCAGTAGCTCTAGCTGATACCACGTGGAACAGGAACTCACAACTGAATTTAATCGACCTACAGAGTCAGAAAAGATCACTGTTCTATGCACTGTATTTTGAGGTGGTTCAATGTGTAATAATAGCTAAAGGAAACAATGGGACATAATATAAATAACTTTGGGCTTTTTCAGAAGTAAACTGTCTAAGGCAGTGAGAATACTGTATTGTTTTTACCATGTACATACTGATATACTGAGAAATATTCAAAATATTCTAGCTGTCTTTAAATAGGCTCAAAATACTGTGGTAGTGTTCAATAAATATTTGTAGTGAATAAAGATGTTTCCTCTTCCTGAAAAATATTTCTCCTCTTTACCTTCCCTTGAAAAAGTAGAGTTGCTGAAATGCACAATCAATTAAAGGTCACAAGGAAATGAGTTATGCTGCTCAGTCATTCTACTTGACACTTTTTTGACAGCTCTCAAAACATCCCCCCAGTACTGATAATCCATAAAAACCATTATCAACCAAAGCAAAGACTTTAAAGTAAGAATGTAGCTGGGTGTTTGGTAAGGCAGAACATTTACTTTTTCCTGATAAATAAACTCTCAACATTCCAAGCTAAGGAGAAGTGGGAAAATTTGATGAGATCAATGCTTTCTTACAGCAGAAGAATGAACCTTAGTCTTTTGGGGCTGTTGTAATAAAATACCATAAACTAGGTGGCTTGTAAATTTATTCCTTACAATTCTGGAAGCTAGAAAATGGAAAACCAAGGGACCAGCACATGTAGGGGCCATTGAAGGCCCATTTTTTGATTCATAGATGGTAACTTCCTTGCTATGTCCTCACATGCAGAAATAGGCAACAGAGCTCTCCAGGGCCTCTTTTATAAGTTCACTTCTATGGTTTGGATATAGTTTGACTTTGCCTCCAAAAATGTATGTGCTGGAAGCTTGGTCTTCAGTGTGGTGATGTTGGAAGGTGGTGGGATCTTGTAGAGCTTAATAGGAGGTAGTTAAGTCACTCAGAGCAACTGCCCTCAGAGGAGACTAATTTAGTTCTCACATAGTGTGTTAAGTCTCAGGGTAGATCATCGTAAAAGAGCAAGACCAGTCCCTCCCTACTCTCTAGCTTCCTGTCTTACCAGGTGATCTCCCTCTCTCATACACACCCCACTATGATACTGTGTTACATTAATATTCACCATAGTTGGCCCCTACTTGAACTTTCAGCCTCCAAAACTGTGAGCTAAATAGACCTCTTTTTTATGTATTACCTAGCCCCAAGTATTTTGCTATACTAACTCAAAAAAGGCTAATACAGATACTAATCTCTTATTAAAGGTTCTACCTATAAGACCTAATTATCTCCAAAACTCTCCCACCTGCTGATACTATTCCTGGGGGATTAAACTCACCATATTAAATTGGGAAAAGGAAAGACACAAACATTCAGACCTCAGCAGAATGAGATCCTCAACTTCTCCCTGGGAAATTCAGTTATTAGAACCTGTCACTGTGTCCTTGATCAAGTTTTAGTGACAGAGACAAGGAGACTACTGGAGTAAAATCAGCATGAGAAATAGAAAGAGGGAAGCCACTTTCTTTAGACACTGTCACAATGAATCTGATGGGTGAAGAGGCAAGGGACCAGGCAACTTTTGACTTCTCAGGTTGTGCAGTTGGGGGATACTTTAACGGATGCAAAAGTAAATTGCCAAAACCTGAAAACCTTCACGCTAAAATCAGGAACAAGACAAGAATGCCCACTGTCACCACTCCTGTTCAATATAGTTCTGACCACATTAGCCACAGCAATTAGACAAGAGAAAGAAATAAAAGCAATAAAGATATGAAAGGAAGAAGTTGAATGGTCATTATTTACTGATGATATAATACTTTACATAGAAGACCCAAAAAGCTCTGCCAACAGACTTCTAGACTTGATTGATAGATTCAGCAGAGTAGCTAGATACAAGGTCAACAATCAAAAATCATTAGCCTTCATTTACACAAATAACAGAATCACTGAGAGAAATTAGGGAAATAATTCCTTTGAAAATAACATCAAAAAAATGAAATATCTAGAAAGTATTCTAATGAAGGAAGCAAAAGACCTCTACACTGAAAACTACAGCACTCTGAAAAAAGAAATCAAAGAGGATATAAGAAAATGCAAAGAAATCCCTTGTTCCTGGGTGGGAAGAACCAATATAGTGAAAATGGCATACTTCCAAAACTGCTAGACAGATTCAAGGCAATCCCGATTGAAATTTTAACAGTATATTTCACAGAACTAGAGAAAAAAAAATCCAAAAATTCATTTGGAATCAGAAGAGATCTAGAATATCAAAAGCCATTCTAGACAACAGAGACATGGCAGGGGGTATCACAATCCCCAACCTGAAGCTATATTACAAAGCCACCTTGATAAAAACAGCATGGTACTGGCAAAGAAAGAGACCCAAGGATCAGTGGAATAGATTGGAAGATACAGAAACAACTCCACATGTACTCAGCTACCTCATCTTTGACAAAGGAGTCAACCATCCTCAGTGCAGGAAAGATAGCCTCTTTAATAAATTGTGTTGGAAAAACTGGATTTGAACCTGCCAAAAATAGAAGATAAGTGGAAGATAAATTAGGTAGAACTGGAAGTTAGGTAGAACTCTCAAAGACATTGTCATAGGGAAAGACTTTATGAATAAATCCTTAGGAGCATGGGAACTAGCACAAAGAATCTAGAACAGCTGGAATCTCATCTTATTAAAAAGCTTTGCACTACAAGAGAAACCACCAACAGAGCTAAGAGACAACCTACAATGTGGGGAAAAAATTTACCAGCTGTTTTCTCAGGCAAAAATCTACTATCTAGAATATATAAAGAACTCAAAAAAAATCAGACCCCCCCCCAAATATAAAGACCTGATTCAAAACTGGGCATCTGAAATGAACAGACATTTCTCAGACAAACAAGTAAAAGCAGCAAATAAATATATGAAAGAATGTTCAACATCACTGGTCATTTGAGAGATGCAAATGAAAACAACACTGAGATTTCACCTCACCCCACAAAGAATGGCTTCTATCAAGAAATCACACAACAACAAATGTTGGTGCCATTGTCGGGGAGGGGGAAGGAACCCTTCTCTATTGTTGGTGGGAGTGGAGACTGGTGCAACCACTGTGAAAATCAATATGGAGATACCTCAAAGAACTACGATTAAAGGTCCCATTTGACCCAGCTGTCCCTCTGCTGGGTATCGTCCCAAAAGAATTAAATGAATCATACCACAGTAATACATGCTCATCCATGTTTATAGCAGCACAGTTTGTAATAGCTAAAACTTGAAAATGGCCCAATTGCCCATCAGTTGGAGACTGGATAAAGAATATGTGTTTTTTCTATGAATGGAGTACTACTCAGCCACAAAGAATGAGAAACTAGAATCAATTATTGCTAAATGGATGCATATGGAGGCCATATTCTTAAGTGAAATAAATACGACACACATGAGTAAATACCAAATAGTTTCTCTGGTATAAAAAATTAAAGTTGTAAATACTGTTCAGATTGTATAATTGATAATGTGAAATAGGAAGAAAAGGGCTAAAGGAATAGGGGAAGTGGCAAGAGTAGGGAAAGGAAAGAGGGGAAGAGAAAAAATATGGGAAAAGAAAAAGATAGAAACAAGGTCTTTGTAAATAAGGAGCAGCAGAGGAGGTCAAGGGAGGGCAGGGGAATGGGGAAAAAATAAGAACCAAGATACATCATGTAAAGGTACAAGATCCCAATGACAAATGTGACTATACTGTATACCTAAAAAGTACCAATAAACTTAATGAAAAAAAAAGTTAATTGCCAATGAGAGCTATAATAAATTCTCACCTGTAAGTGGCACTACTGAGCTCTAGTTCTTCAAATCACAGGAGAGCAGAAGCAGGGTATTCTGCTGGGTGAGACGTCTCAGGCAGTTTAATTGGAATCCTAAAAAGAGATGTGACTTTCTTTCAAATTTTTACGTTGGGAACATGGGTTGTACCTATTTCAGATACTTCAATGCGTCTATAAGAATATCTAAGATGAGTATAAAATGTAGGTATTATTTAGTGAATGCTTTCATAGGCCAGGTCCTGCTCTAAATTTTAAGTATATTTCTCATTTAAGTCTCACCTATAATTAGGCAATAAGTGTTTCACAGATAAAAAGCTGAGAGGCAAGGAATTGATGCACGTTTTCCAAATGCCCAATCAGTAAGATGAAGACAGAATACCCGCCCAGTCTTGGGCTGAACTACGAAGCGCATTTCCTCTCTTTGACATTCCAAAGGTTCCTCCTCTGCTCCATTGAATTTCAAAGGGCAAATCACTAAGGAAACCTATAGCAAACATGGGGGAAAGGAGAACCACCTAAACCTAATGCTCATCGGGGACCTGCTTTCTCTACCTTCTATTATAATATAACTAATGAATAAGATAATGTAACCATGTCAGGATAAAACTTGTTTTTAGTATCTAACAGAACCTTAGACTCTCACTAGAATTTGTCACACACACACACACACACACACACACACACACACACACACACACCAGAAACAAAATTGTGGTACTGCTGGGTAGATAAGGCTCAGAAATCCAGCTTTCAGGAGCAACCTGGCCTGGTTCATTTTGCCTAGCACTCTATCCAGCTCCCTACATGCTTTGGGTTCAGTATGTATATTATTATTATCAATTAGCGGCAGTATTTGCTGTTGATATAGCACTTTATATTTGCGAGTCCTTTCCTTTGGGTGTCTGTGCACGGCTGGTCTTTACAGCCACAAATATGTTTGCATTGACATTGCCTTCCGAGGATTATTCCTAGGGGTTAAATGATTTGCTTATGGCAATTGCAAAGGAACATGTTATAGAACGCAGGATGAGCAAAGAAGAAAACGGAGAAAAAGAAGGCAGCACAGGCTCCCTGCCTAGGGAAGGCCAGTGAAAGGCTCAGCAAGCCAAACAACTCAACTCAACTTGCTTCTACTATCATAAAGGTGTTACTAATGATGCTGTTTCACATTTTACAGTTCCTGATTTCAAAGGGTTTGCAAACTCTCTGTGAGTGGCTACACTGTTTTCATGTAGACTTGCTCTTTCTTCCACCTTAAGGAACCTCTTAGTAATAGCAGAAGCAATGGCCATGGCAATAGCCAATAGATAGAGATAAAATGTAGGTGCTGTAATCCGCCCCCGTGTTAAAAAAGGGCTAATCTTTGCCCAGGATTAACTCCACTTTCCAGAAAGAAAAGAAGGTGGCTGCTCCGCATCTATTGGCGAAGGCTGACTGCATACCTATTTGCACCATTGGGGACAATTAGAGCAAAATGAAACTGCAAACATCAATAGGGAAAAGGCTGAAAAGAGTTCCACTTAGAAATCTTAAGATTGCTCCTATTTCTTATAGTGAAATATATATCTTAATGCCCTAAAGACACTAAAACCTAAGAATGAGAAACACAACATAAACACCGGGTAAGGTCTAAAGTATGAAATTTGGAGTGATGAGTAGAAGCTTGAAATAGAAAAACACGGACATGAGTTGTGTGAAAGCAGAAACTCTCAAGGCTAATAGCCACATTAACAACTCTGAGTGGACATCAAACTCCACAGTCCCTAAACGCCAAGCCCGGAAGCCCACATACCTCATGGAGAGCACGCTGTCTTAGGGACCTGATTCTGTTCATTATTAAGCCCAGTTCTCTGTGGACCCAGAGGCTATTTCTTGAAAATTGTGATCATTTACTTAAATTAGGAGATTTTCACTTACCTGGAAATTCTAAAGGCTGTATTTACTGCCTGGGAATAACAGAAGTTCAAGAAACATGGATTTCTTTTCTCTTTTCTCCCCTTTAAAAGAAGACCAGTAAATTAGATTCTACCCAGTTTAGTTATGCTGCACTTCATTCCAAATTATTTTAATTATTAATACTTTTATAGCATTTTCCCTGTTCCAGACATTTTCCCAAGTACTTGATAACCCCAAAAGAGAGACACTATTCTTGTACAAGTCAGGGAACTTAAATAGGGGGAAATTGAGGCATAGAGGCATTAAGGAATGTGCTTAAGATTACATACCTAAAGAGTGATAAAACAAGATTCAAATTCAGGGAGTTTGGATCAAGTCTGTGTTTTCTTCACTATGCTGTGATGTCTTTCTTATATGTAATAAATTATGCCTGCAGACTTTGAAAGGCAATGTTCTGGGAACACTCAGAAAATATTACCAAAGCAAAGGGCAATAAATACTTATGATTCAACATATCACAGTGATACATGCACACCTATGTTTATAGCAGCACAGTTTGTATTAGCTAAAACTTGGAAACAGCCCATTTGCCCATCAGTTAGAAACTGGATAAAGAAGATGTGGTTTTTCTATAAAATGGAATACTACTCAGCCATAAAGAATGAGAAATTAGATTCATTCATAGGAAAATGAATACATTTTGAGGATATAGTCCTAAGTGAAATAAATTAGTCACACATGTGTAAATACCGAATAGTTCTCTGGTGTGAAATAGTACATAAGATCCTAATGAGATAATTGGCAATGTGAAATAGGAAGAAAGGGGCTAAAGGTGTAGGGGAAGTGGGAAGGGTAGGGGAAAAGTAATAAGGGAAAAGAAAAAAATATGAGAAAATGAAGAAATGGAAATGAAGAGTTTGTAAAGGGGGAGTGAGGAGGGGTGAAGGTAGGGCAGGGACAAGGGGAAAAAATGAGAACCAAGACCACCTGTCATGTAAAGGTACAAGATCCCAACAATGAATGTAACTGTGCTGTATACCTAAAGTGTACCAATAAACTCAATTTTTAAAAAACACTTATGATTTGAGTAAAGACTAGAACGATGTTTATCAGAGGTTGAGGATGGGGGGACTGAGGAGATAATGGTCCAAGGCTCAAATGGTCAAAGTCCCATTTTGGAATAACTTGTTGGGTTTTCTCTCTGCACTCTACTGCAGTGAATACAGTTAACACAGTACTGCACATTTTGAAATCACGAGAGAGGAAGTTTCAAGTATTCGCACCACCAAAAAAGTATTGGAAGAAATGAATATGTTAATTAACTCTAATTATTCCAGATTGTTTTCCTAAATCATAACATTATTCTGTACCCCATAAGTAGATACAATTATAACTTGACAATTTAAAATAAATAAAGTTATAATTTAGGAAAATGATGTGTCTGAATCTAGTTTTATGAATTGCCCCATCAAAATCTTGTTTTAAATCATTATCTTATCAACCTTAAAGTCTAAGGGGTTTTTTCCCCTAAGGAAAGAGCTCTGCATTCATCAGTGTTCCTTCATTTTTGTCTTCACAAACTGCTTTCTGACTTCAAAATATTGAAAATGGGTGGCATAGCAAGGGTTTGGGTCAAACAGGACAGAACAGAACAACAAATCCTGTTGGTTCAAACCCTTGCTTTGTCCCTTCGTATTTGTATGACTGTGGCAAAGTTCTTAATCTTTCTGTGCCTCATTTTCTGCAACTGTAAAATGGGGTGAACATAGAACTCCGCCATAGGGCATTGTGAGAATTAACTGAGATAATACATGTGAAGCACTTGGAGAAACTGGCACATTGTGGGCACTCCATGAAAGTGGACGATCATACTGAGGAATCAGGCAAGCATTGCTTGGAGGATGCTGGAGGAGCTTGTGAGTGGTGCGTAGACCAGTGAGGACAGCAGCAGGGCCACACAGCTTTGCCACTCGAACTGCAGCGTAATTTCCAAAACACCCCCCACCCCTGGTTCAGCTAAGCCTAGATCCTGCATGTCCCCGTTCCCTGCATAGACTCACCATAGAGGCAGGACAGGCACTGAGACATCAGGCTGGCTACTCTGAGGGCCAACTGGCTTGGTCTGCATAAGTGGGAGGGGTGCTGTGGGCAAGAGGGCCAGGATCCTGGGAGGAATGGCTAGACTTCCGCCTACCCCTCCACCCAGTGGTGATCCCGTGCTCAGGAGAGCACTGAGGAGAGTCCAGCCTGACACCGAGACCATTTTCGTCTTTGGTTGTCTGTCCTTTCCTTTTGGTTTTTAATTACTTCGTAACATTTTTTAAACAAATTGTGAAATGATGTGGTGATAACAGTGAAAGAACGCCCTTTCTTACCCATCTTCATCACACTTCCCCAAAAACCCAGTTAGCAATTTGGGGAATTTGTTATCATTCCAGATGTTTATATAAACGCATACACACAACACACACACACACACACACACACACACACACACACACACACACACACACGAATATTCTCTTCTTTTTCCTCGTTGAGATTATCGGTACATTTTAGGTATACAGTACAGTTGCATTCATCATTGGGATCTTCTACCCTTACATGACAGGTCTTGGTTCTCCTTTTTCCCC
Source organism: Fukomys damarensis (assembly GCF_012274545.1). Classification (NCBI taxonomy): domain Eukaryota; kingdom Metazoa; phylum Chordata; class Mammalia; order Rodentia; family Bathyergidae; genus Fukomys; species Fukomys damarensis. The sequence goes on from NW_022900913.1 coordinate 46,946,379, forward strand.
TTGTCCCTGCCCTCCCTTCACCCCGTCCTCCCTTCCCTATTTACAAATACTTTATTTCCACTTTTTCATTTTCTCATATTTTTTTCTTTTCCCTTATTACCTTTTCCCTACCCTTCCCACTTTCCCTACACCTTCAGCCCGTTTCTTCCTATTTCACATTGTCAATTATACCATTAGGATCTTATGTACAATTATAGTTTTTCACACCAGAGAAACTATTCGGTATTTACATATGTGTGACTTATTTATTCTATAAAATGGAATACTACCCAGCCATAAAGAATGAGAAATTAGAGTCATTCATAGGAAAATGGATGCATATTGAGGATATACCCTTAAGTGAAATAAACAAGAATATTCTCTTCTTATACAAATAGGCGAAGGGAAGCACCATACTATTTCGTTTTTGTCTCTTGTTTTTACTTAAACTTCATCACATATATCCAAAACAGATTACATATATCATTTTTACAAACTGCCTGTTCTCAATTGCATAGAGTTCCAAATCATAGTTCCACTATGGGTCATTTTGGTTATTGTTTTTTAGTTTTGTCTTCATTGCACTCAGTGCTCATACAACTATTTCTGCAAGAATAATTTCTAGAAATGCAGTTGCTGTGTCATTATATATATGGTGTGTGTGTGTGTGTGTGTGTTGTTAAAATTGTAATAGACACTCAAACTGAGAAGGACCATCTCCTGAATCAGTCCTAAGTCCTGGTTAGGACTGCTGTCAGAAAGAAAGAAGTAACTGATTAAAAATTTTGCATCTCAAAGAAAGTGCATTGATGCCTATTTTAAAATCATTTTTTTATTTTAAGTAAGCATTTTTTCAAAGAGAATATTAAGATGCACTGTGAGGCAAACTACATTTTATAAATTAAACCTCAGAAGATCAATCAAGCAAAGACAAAATGAACCAGTTCCAAACTATATTGTTAAATTTCGACATGTGTTCAAATCTCAGCATTGTCCACATCATATATCTCTGCAGTGATACTCAGAGTTATTATAAAAGGACATTTATGTTCTAGACCAAATCAAATCAAAATCTCAGGGAATGTGGCTTCAGTTACAGTTTAAAATATTCCCAGATAATTTGCAAGTTGAGAACTACATTTATAGCACTTGATAATTTTTGAAATTTCTAAAATTTTATCAAAAAAGTAATGAAATTGTGCAGTGGCATTTCAGTACTAAAGAGTATTAAAGGACAGAAGTTGTAGCATTTTCTGGAATTTAAATTGACAGAACTCATTTTAAAATATAACTTCAAATAGTTTTCATTTTCTTGACTTAATCCTCACAGAAAAGAATTGTTATGCACAACTTGAATAAGAGTATTTACAACAGGCACGTATATGGTTTTTGAGAAACCAAACAAAAGAATAAACTGGAATACTGAAGAAAAAATAGCAGGACAGATGTAGTCAGGCAGAGTGAATGCATATAGTGTGACAACTTCTTGAAGCCCAAAGTCATGGAAAAATTCTTTGGAATGAGAGGGCTCACCTAAGTTCAAATTTTAAGAATAGATGGGTGCTGGCCAATGAAAGGCAGATAACAACCTCAGTAAATGGTTTAGGATGATAGTCTAACCATATCATAAGAGATGAAAGAATGATGAGAAGAAATTATCAGCATAGGAGGTCAGGCAAGCAGCCAGCACCAGTTCATATCTCAGCTAACAATTCATAAAGGCAGAAAAGGTACTTGTGGAACATGGACTCGGGAGGGACACTTACAGAATCACAATCCAGGCCCCTTCTGCATAAGGTACAGATGGAGTAAGTGTTCTTTACCTTCTTCTCCCACTAGAATCTGTGTAAATGAAATCAGCTATTCTAAACCCACAAAGAAGTCTTTATGCCAGTGTGTGCAACTATAATTCAGACATTTCATAATAGTTGGTGAACATTCTTTATTTCAAGCATTCGACGGTAGCCTGTAACTCTGTATCTAGCAATTCCTAAGTGACTAAACATTTAGAATTCTGCTTTCTAATTTTCTTACAATATGTGTTCCACACTTCCACCCATTTTATTAAGATTGGGATATGGTCATGAGACTAAAAAACTAATTCAACAAAAATCCAACAATGGAATCAACTGCACCTGAAGAGTAGGAAAGCACCTGGAATCCTAAAACTATAAAACCATGATTAAGGCAAGAAACAAGCAATAATCCTGGGGGCTTCAGCATCGCTGTTGCTGTGTGAGGACTAGGCTCCAGAACTTGAAAGGAACAAATGAGGAGCTAATCAAACCATTCAATCTAATTTGAAGAATTAGGCAGAGGCTGACAAGGGCTTTATGTGACAGTAAGTAAGCAACACAAAATAGTAACATCCATCTGTGACTTCACAAGACCATCAAGATGGTAGAAATCTCTTATTGATAAATAGATCATTGCTGCTTAGATCTCTTTCAAGCATACATATCCCATACCAGCCTGGGCACCAGGGCATTTAAATCATAATTTAAATAGTGAAATCATATATATTGTTTTCCCTGGAATGTTGTTAAAATCATATGGGCTGTGGTGTACATCTTAAAACAAAATTGAAATTTATTACAAATTTTATATGGCCTCAGAAGAAAGAATAAGGTAGCACTTCCATTAAAATGTTAACAATTCCTGTGTTAGGAAAAGTGAGCTAGTATATCAGAGTGCACCAAAATTAGATACCATTTTGGTGGAGAAAGTTGCCAGAAAGGATATATATATATATACAGAGAGAGAGAAGGAAATACACAGAAAATAGAGCTACATTGGGATGTGATACACTGGAAAATAAATAAGGAGATGTGTAGGAAAACAAAAGGAGTCATGGAAGATGAGAGCTTTGAAGGTAATACAAAGGTGACTCTTATGCACACAAAAGAAGAGAGCCTGTAGCACATATGTGGGAAAAATGTAACATTCACTAGAGAACACAAGAAAAAAAAAAAAACAGGGCAAGGAAATGTCACATCAGTGTATATTCCTCAGAATTTAGTCTCTTTTAGTTCTAACTTTTAGTTTTTAATTCACAAGTCTTTAGCTCCTTTGTGATAAGATCTAGAGAGAAATTGTCTTCATTTTGACATAATAAAATGTCTGATGCTGAAGAATGTATAAAGAAGAAGGTTGGTTTTGGCTTGGGATTCTGGGGGCCAGAGTTTCAACAGAATGGAGCCAACATCTTGCAAGGGCTCCTGGCTACATCACAATGTAGAGGATGGCATCACATGGTGGGAATACATGCGAGAGAGGCAGCAAGAGAGGGGTAAAGGCTGAGCTCAGCTAACAATGCACTCCCTTGGGAACTAATCCACTCTTATGAATCCTTTCCTGAGCAGTCTTGGCCCAGTCACCGCCTACTAGCCTCCACCTCTTAAAGGTCCCAGCACCCTTCAATATTCACATTAGGTCTCAATTCACATTGTCTCTCAAGCTTGAAAGACAAACCACACCCAAACTGCGGCATACACACAAATACTGTTTTTGCTGCCTAACTGGTTTCTACTCCCTAACCTAATCCTTCACTGGCTATAGGCATGAGGCCTCTGCGGTCCCACAGATGCTTGCAGCAAGTTGCTAGACTATGGCCCCTTGTGGACAATTGATCTTGACTAACTTGGGGGGGGTTGTTCCTCTAACTACACCATAGGCTGATTTGTATGTTTACAAACAATATCTGGATTGAATCTCCAATCTTTATCATCACTCAGTCTTTCAGCATTTCCATACACCCATGTATTTTGGCCACGTATGGGTCAAGTCCAGATGCTTATTCAGATTTTGAAGATTCAAAATGTTAAGTAGCATATGAGTTGTGGGAAAGATTGGGAAGAAAAGACAGGATGCTGAAGAATCAAATTTTGTCCGTCTCTCTTTAGTGTCAAATACCAGGCATTCACAACCACCTTTTGTCCATGTAGAAGGGGAGGAGAAGAGCAGCTGCATACCATCAACCTGGACCAATTAAAAGCAGAGGGGTGAACTGTCTAGGACAGGTAGGCAGAGGTTATGGCTTGCACCTGACATATTTCCTCTCTCATGTTGCGCTTGTTGTCTTTCCAGAGACCTGTTGTCTCAGGAATGGGGTTCCACATGGTGATCCCTACTGGGTTGTTTGTCCAGCCAGCCAGTTTTTGGTGGGAAAGAAACAAGAGAGACTAATAACTATTTCAGTCTCTCTCTCTCTCTCTCTCTCTCTCTCTCTCTCCCCATTATCAAGCTACAGTACTTTAAACTTCTCCCATCATTAAGCCTTCTGAGTGAAATATTGAACTGATTAATGTGGCATTTTCCACTAAACTGTTTCAGGAAATGTTGCACCTTACCAGTGGGATGCTTCTGAATAATGTAATCTCCTTAGTATAATTAAAACTAAGTTCTGAAGTTACTACCTTTTCTCCCTGGAGGCACTCATCAAAATGTCAAGTGTTCCTTCTAGTAGAACTGCAATCCCATAGTACAAACAAATATATTACCCACTGCTCCACCCTAGCAAGAGGCCCTTGTTGCATTTTTTGTCACTTCACTTTAAAATTAAGCAAGCCGCATAAGAAATACAGTCACCAAAAGCCACTGGACCCTGTACCTTGAGCAGGGTTCTATTTCAGCTGCCTTACTTGCATTTACTAATATTTCTTTTGATTGCTGGTCTTCAACTGATAAACTTTTTGTTGTTAGTGCATTATTATTATTGATGCATAGAAAACAGTGTGGATGTAAAAAGTTATTTGCTCTCTTAGAGCTCTTCATTAATTTAAAAAGAAAAAAGAAAGTCAGTGATGCAACGCCCTCTTCTGGCTGAGAAGGTTTTAGAGGTCTGTGCAGATCTGAGAGATATTTTATCTTTTTAACTAGGTTTTTAAAGTCTGCAGTAATCAGAATTACTATCAAACTTTGCAACAGTATCTTCCTCAGTGCCAGGGCAAGAGGTGACCTCAGAGGGCTGGTCCCAGCTGCCAGGTCTCATGGGCTCTGCAGAAGTGAGTTGGGTAGACCACTACCTATGTGAGCAGGAAGAAAATTTAAGAAAAAGTGTCAAAAGACTGGCCCTTGATGAACATGGTGGAGCATGCCTGTAATCTCAGCATTCAGGAGACAGGCCGAAAGGTCACAAGTTTGAGGCCAGCCTAGACTACATGAGAAGATTCTGTCTAAAAAAAAAAAAGAAAACAGAGTCCAACCCTTGAGGCTGTACAATTGTACATGCCTACAATCCCAGCTACTCGAGAGGCCAAGTCGTGGAAACAAGTGCACCTAAGGATGTATGCAGCTGAAGATGTGTGCACATGTAAGCACCTGCCTTTGAGGAGACAAGTTCAAGGCCAGCCTCAGCAATTTAGCAAGATCTTTTCTGAAAAACTAAAATAAAAAAGGCTGTGAATGTAGCTAGGTAGCAAAACATTTGCCTGGCATACACTAAGGCTCTGGATACAATCCTGCGTATCAGAAAAAAAAGGAAGGAGGGGAGAGGAAGAGAAGGGAAGGGAAGGGAAGAAGACTGGCCCTTCTCTGGAAGACACAGTAAACTTAAGACAAGGATAAGTTTGTTCTACACGATGAGAGACTTCTTTTTAAGTGGATGTCAGAGAATCTGGTACCTCTCACTAATTATATTTGTCTTTCTCTAGAAAAATCTCAGATGGTGTCAAATGTTGCCAAATAGCCCATAACTGTCTTTATTCTAACAGTTCGCTTCCCAGAGGTTATATTAGAGTCTTCCCTAGAGTCTACACCTGCGTTTGAGGAGCCCCATCCCCAAATAAGGTGCCTTGCCAGTCTCCATCTTGGAGGGAGGAGGGAGGAGTGACAAAGGAAAGCACAGACATTTGGAGCCAGAAGGAGCCCAGCAGGACTTTGACAGACAAATATTCAGTGCTGGAACGTGCTTCTTACCAAATAATGCTTTTATTCTCTAAAAGAACGTGCTTCTGTCCAATCTGAAGACCAGGCTGGCTGCCACTTCTCCTCTCTTTGCCTGCCAACTCGTCATTAGTAAACAATGAGTGACGGGACAACTGCACGTGAGGAGGGAAACGGGGTGACGCTGAGACGGGCTCAGCAAGGATCGGGCTGGCTGCTGCCCTGTCCGGCAGTGTCCACCTGCAGAACAAGCTGAGGCCAGGCAACTAAGCAATGTAGTCTCTTGGCCACACAGGTGAGCGGGGACCTTAGGACAGATGCACCAGGGTTGTGGACACCTAGGAATGTGTGCAGGAATATACCCAGCCTATGATTCAAATGCTTGGAAGAAGTAATTTAAAAAGCTGTTTCTGGAACATCTACATTAAAGCTAAACCTCTTTGGATGAGAAACTCTTTAATATAACAAGCATAGCCAGGGATGTATAAGAAAGAAGCCTGAAGTGTCTCGTGCAAGCTAGAGCAGGAATCACAGTGGGGGTTGGGCTGCTGTGTATCTGGAGCCCAGAACTAAAAGGCAGTTTAAAACTCCAAGCAGCTGCTTTTGCTGTCTGACTAGCTCATGCCCTCCAGCACCACATGGCTTGTTGACTGCTTGCTTTGTCCCTGCTCTTTAATGTTGAATGTCTCCTGCTTTTGTCCCTGTCCCTCTGTTTAATGTTTATATGGCCAACCATGGTGGCTATATCCTCAGAGTTTAGTTTTCTTCAGTTCAAATGACCCACAAAACTGAACGATCCATTCATTCCTGATCCAGATTTCCATGAGATAATATCTGCTCTGCCCTAGTTAGGTTCTCTGGTCTTCTGAGGAGCCATGGTTAAAAAGTAAAGTTGTTTTCTAACATGGCTATCAGGATTCACCTCTGCACAGGAACACAGTTCCTGGAGAACATGTCTATAGAGTGGGAAGAAGGTCTAACAGTAAACACCTTTTCCTGTTGACACTCAATGGTACTGAAGAACAACTGAAACAGTTTTATGAGATAGCAAAATAATGAGCAATTTTTAAGGAAAAAAAATGTGTTGGAGCTTCCGCTATTTCTGAAGGGAAGGAAGGGAAGAAAGGGCACCAAACTCTACCCTACCCAACAGTGAAATGATAACTAGTCCTACTCAGTTTGCACCAGAATCATAGAAAGAATTAAGTTCATGAACTGAGGCACCACTGTACTCTCTGGGTCTCACACCATGGTGGCTCATACTTTCTCTCTTGGGCACTGTTGCAGCAGTACCTCTAGCTCATCAGAGCACCTCATTGCCCCTAAGTTAGCATTTCTTCTCAGTTGTTTCTGTGCTTTTTGAATGTCCCTTGAGGTAGCCTTTAGATATGCTGAATGCCTGAGTTTTTCTAAGAATCTCAAAAGGCACTATAGTAGTCTGCTCAGGCTACCATAATAAATTGTGTACCATGGGCTGGATGACTTAAACAAGAAATTTACTTTCTCACAATTCTAAAAGCTGGAAGTCCAAGGTCAGGTGTCACCAGTTTTGATGATGCCTGATGAGGTCTCTTTCTGGCTTGCAGACAGCTGCCTCCTTTCTGTGTCCTCACGTAACCTTTCCTTGGTGTCCATGTAGAGAGAGCAAGCCAGGGTCTCTTCCTCTTCTTATGAAGACACCAGTCCTGTTGGATTAAGGTCCAACGGCCCTGTCCTCACAATTTCATGTAGACTTAATTACCCCAGTAAAGGCCCTATCTCCAAAGAGTCACAGAGAGGATTAGGGCTTCAACATGTGAATTTGGGGAGGGGAAACATAACTTGAACCCTAACATTACAGGATTATATTAGATTCGATTTCATTTTTGTTAGTGTCTTGTGAGGGTTGCTTCCATTTTGAGTGGTCTGTTCATCATCTTATTTTTCTGATAGGTCAAAAAGATTTTTAAACGTGTAATACTGGAATAGGGAAATAGTCACTCTATTATACTTCTGGTGAAAAGATAAAATAAAATTGGCACAAACCTCACGGACAGAAGTTTAACAATACTCATCAAAACCTAAGTATTTTGCATGTTACTCAATTTGATGTGCCATCTCTAGTCATTTATCCTAAAGAAGAATAAAACTAGCTTTGAGAATATTTAACATGACATTTTGTAAAGAGGGGAGGGTGGAGGGGATGAAGGGAAGGCTGGGGTATGGGGAAAAAATGAGAACCAAGACCTGTCATGTAAAAGTACAAGATCCCATGAATGTAACTGTACTGTATACTTCAAAAGTACCAATAAACCCAATAAGATTTTTAAAAATTTAGAAAAGTAGAATTTACTAAGTTTTGGACTAGTACATCACATGATAAAATTTTATAACACTTAATATCATAATTAGAACACAGAACATGGAAATATGCATTTAATACAATAAGCAAATAAAAATGAATACAATTATGCTAAGGAAAGCCCACATAACTCCATTTTTACTAAGCTGTTACATTGTAAGTTATCAAGAGAAGACACACTTAAAAATTACTTCTGGGTGGTAAAATTAAGGCTGATATTTACTTTCTTCTTTCTGTTTACTTTTATTTTCTACAGTGAACAAGAAATGAACATATATTTGGGTTTAAATTGTAGGAACAATAGAAGCTATAGGGTCAATTAGATACTTTCTCTAAAATGATTGTATGCTCCATCACCCATTTCTTAGGATCCTCTGCACATGAAGAATTCCCTAAAGAATATTCTTCCTTCATATGGGAAGCAACAGAGAAATTACAACAACAATAAAAAAATCTATTTTAGACAAAGAGTTTCTGTTAAATAATCAGTCCATCTTGTCTTCCCTTACTCTCCATCCCTCCAAAAAGCAAGGAAAGAAAGGGGGCACAGCAACACAGTCTAACAGTAACACTTTCCCGACGGAACAATGCAGCCATTATTTTCCGCAAGTTCAGCAGCTTGAGAAGCCAAGGCACACACTTAGAGGAGTTTGAAAAGTGGCATTGTTATCATCAAGAAAAGATAGGCTTTCCCTGGGAGACTCCAACGGTTCCTTCAGAGTGCTTCAGGTCTCAAAGGCAAATATGTATCTAGGCGCTGTGGTGAAGAGTATTTGCCGATGAGAATGTCAATGCCCGGGTACACATGCAGTATGTGTTTTGCTGCGAATGTTTTCCCAGTAAACAAAATGGAGCCATCAAAAGAAAGGAACGCTAATTTTAAATCAATTAAATTCAAACAGTAATTCTTCCTTTGGGTATAGTTGCCTTTTGGTAAGCGCGCTAATTTTGTTGACTTTCATTATTTACTCACAAATTGGTTTGGATATGTCTGTGGTATTGAGAAGTTGAAGTCAAACTGGTCTCTCCCATAGCTCCTTCCCAGGCCATAAATTCTTGAGAATGGGATGTAAGGTACCATCATTGTTCAATGCCTTGCACTAGTCCATAGACAGCAAACTTGGTCACTGTTATGTAACAGGATGCCATGTGATGTTCCTTGGCAGGAAAGGGGATGCCCAGGAAACCAGGAAGTGCATAGTTCTGTGGGTCCCTCTTTCCCTTAACATTAAGGTTGCTAGACAGAAGATCAAGTGCTGGCCAGGACCTCAGTCAGAGCAGAAGAATAGATTCTGCATTCTAGCTGTTGTCCAAACTGAAGGACACTCGGCCTAACCTCATCAAAACTATTCCTCTAACCCAGAGTGCCACAGTCCCAGGGGCCACATGGAGAGGGAAGGGTAGCAGAGATAAAGTCAGCTAACCCAGCCAAATCAAAAGGAGGACTCTTCTCTAACCTACAAAGGAACAAAATGTTGCTCGCTCTGCCTAATAGAAAAATCTCCCAGAGATGACAACCATAGCACAGAAGTGGTATTACAATACTAGCAATGTTGCTCACCTGCAATTCCTGAGTCACTTAACATCCAGTACAGTGGTTTAGGTTTGCAGTTACTGTTTTTGTTGTTGCTTGAAAAAAAAGAATTTGGGTATTTCCCTCTGTAGGGTTCTGCAGCCAAAAAAAAAAAAAAAAAAAAAAAAAA
>NW_022900913.1:46956362-47005742 GCF_012274545.1 Fukomys damarensis
AAAAAAAAAAAAAAAAAAAGAAAGACTGATGAGAAGCAGGAGTTTAGGGCAAGTGATTCTGACACGGCCTTTTTCAGAGCAAAACAAATGATAAGGCTGTTTCTTGGGAAAACAGCAAGGCACAAGAGTGATTTCATTGTCTCTAGTGAGCAAGGGTAGGTATAAACATTCTTATAGTTCATGACATAGGGAATGACTGATGATAGGATGCTACAGAGGCCTGTTTCTTCATAAGGATTTTTCAACATTTCCAGAAGCTATGTTTTAACACAGTCTAGGAGGCATTAAAGCAACTTAGAAGTAGTCCTTGACGCTGGTGTAGCACTTTAAGTTTTACCAAACACTCTGACACACATTACCACAATTGATCCTCAAACTCACACTCTAGATAGATAGGGCAAGCACTCCTAAGTACTCCTATTTTATTAATGAAGACTTATACTTCAGAGAAGTAATGGCTTGCCTTTAACCCAGCAAGGAATGTTACTTCCAACACATCACCATGCCCATTCATAAAGAGGAGGTAAGGCAAATGGAGGCCCATTATTTGTTATAAGGGTTGTGGGACTAAAGCCTGGCAGGATAAATTAGAGGCTACAAATAATACTTTCACCTGTTCTATAAAACTCCATGATAACAATAGCAACCACAAACTGAAAGATGATCACACAAACACACACACACATACGTCCTTTGTGTGTGTGTGTGTGTGTGTGTGTGTATTACTGGGAATCAAATTCGGGACCTTGTGCTTACGAGGCAGGCAGCGGCATCACTGAACTAAATCCCCGGCAGCACAGAATCAATTTTCAACCACAGCCTTTATTTAAGGAGCTTCAACTTTATTCTAAGGGAAGAAAACCTCATCTTAATCCTGCAATTATCTTTATAAATGTTTTCGTGAAACTTTGTAAAAATTATTTATAAACAATACTAACTCACATTTGTGGGATGCATTAGCAACCGCCAAGTGCTTCTATATACAAGATTTAATTGGGTCCTCATCCTGCCCTTGAAGGTAGGCAGAGGTGAGCAATCTTACCACTGGAACCCCATTGGGAAGCCTCAGAGAGATCAGTGGTGGCACCAGGAGCACACATTATACTTGGAGTTGGAAGCCTGAACTACAATCACAAACCTACCACTTGCTGGTGTAAAGGCCTTAGAAGAAGTTGTTTAATCTCCCTGGGCCTTCAGGGAAAAAATAAGTGAACTTACATGAGGGATGAGTTACTTACCTGCTGTATCTCAGCCCTGCATCCACCCTTCTCATTCTGTCATACAAACCTGACTCTGGAAACCTATGACCCACATTTCCCAGCCTCCCTTATTTCTGACTTCCTATTAGTGGGAGTTCAGAAGGCGGGAACAGGGAATATTCTCTTCTGTCCTGTGGTTGCTTCTCTGCAGTTGGCTGCCTCCCTCCTAGGATTCTGCCTCTTGCAGTGGGCTTATCTCCATGGCTCCAGACCAGCAGCAAGTGGTGTTTCTGGACTCCAATAACTTGACTTCCTCCCTTCTGCTTCCCCACACCAGGAAGTGAATCTGATTCCTAAAGTAACATATTTCTGCGGTGACCTATTTTTAGTTGCTCTCCCAGCAACAAATCTTCCCATTGCTCCTACAGCCCATCCCAAACATATGTGGCGTGTTCCTTGTATTAAACTCCTCTTTGAACTATCCAGAGTGGGCTTGATTTTTCTAAATGCATCATGACTGATACACAAAAGAACCTAGTGCAGCTACTACATAATTATGTGTGCAAACATCAGAACAATTAAAAACAAAAAGACCTGAAATGTTGCATGTTGAGAACCAAAAGCATAATTCATGCTCCCATTGTTCTAGTTTGCATTAGGCGAGAGAGCTGTATGAAAACTGTCTCCAATCACAAAATGTTTCCAAATATCAAGGAGTTAAAGTTTTTGGTTTTTTTTTTAACTTTTTTAAATTAAATAATTGAATTTATTGGTACATTTTAGGAATACAGTACAGTTACATTCATCGTTGGGATCTTGTACCTCTACATGACAGGTCTTCGTTCTCATTTTTTCCCCTTGTCCCTGCCCTCCCTTTACCCCCTCCTCCCCTCCCCATTTACAAACATTTTATTTCCATCTTTTCATTTTTCTCACATTTTTTTTCTTTTCTTTTTGTAATGATGCATGTGCCAATTTAATGTAATTTCTGAAAGAGGGATGATAAAAATACTGACCTACCTCATAGAGCTGGTTGGAACAACTAATTAGCTCTCGTAAAAACACTTCAACCTCCTAAAGTACCTCATAAAAGTTTATTATGAGTAGTAATACTAATAGTTAAACATATAATGATGGACATCAAATGTAGGCACGCTCCATGAGCTGATGGTGTTTTAAATTCTCTTTATGATTTCACTGTTGTTTAGCAGTTCATATGTTGAAAGCTCTTCACAGCTGTAAATTAGTTAATCCCCATGACATTCACTCCTGAGAGATAGGTCAGTATTATTTTCTATTACTATGGCAACAAATCCCATGTAAATACCCAATGATAGAAGTTGGAGATGAGAAACAAGAAAGGTTAAGTGACTTACTCAAGACAACACATCAAGTAGATGGCAGGGTCAACTTTAAAATGCATAAGACCTGAACCCACAGGACACTGGAGGCTACCTGGTCAACATTGAGGGGATTATTAACACTTGTTTGCTTAGAAATTCAGTGAAACAGAAAATATCAATATGGTCTACATTCTGCTTGCAGAATTTGAACACTTATAATTTGCAAGCATATAATTAAATGACCATATTTTCTTAGTCCATCCATGACAGGCAGGGTAGCACAAATTCTGAAGATAAACTGTTCACATTCATACCCTGACCACCCTCTGCCACCTACTTGCTGTGTGATCTTGGGCCAATTATCTCATTTCTCTGAACCTCAGTTTCAAATCCTAAGTAGTGAATTGGAGCTAATAAGATCTATTTCATATGGGTCCGGTGAGGATTTAATATGAAGTACTTAGAGCAGGGCCAGGTAGATAATAAGCACTCAGTAAATGTCAGCTATTATTATTAGATAGATCTTATTACACAAGAAATATTTATTGCTGTCCAACAATGCTGTACCAAGTACAGAGATGCTTAAGGCACAATTTTTGCTTTACAGTAGAATTGTAAGGATGTGACTGCTCAGTCCTCAAGTACGACATGCTCAGTTGGCTCCCTCCTTCACCTGTCCTTGGGTTTCTGTTTTCATTTAATTAGTTTTGTTTACATTTTTGCAAAGAGGAAGAATACAAGCAAATAGTCACTAAATGGATCACATGTGCTCAGAGGTAAGCAGGGACATTTTTGATGCTTAGATAAAAGGTGCTACTAGAATTTGATCCTAATAGATAAATCTGATTTCAAAACACGAAGGTGGCTGTGAGAGTTGATGACAGAGACCACAAGGGCAGGTGGATAGGCAGAAACAATGGAACTCTGGAGTTAGGTCAAAGAAATCTGGAAGTTTATTGAACACCTGTTATGATCAGCAACTGGGTGAGCCCATTAAATTGCTTAGCAGGGGTCATATAATTGGCAAATGACTAAGGGCAAGTCAAGTTGATTCACCTAGTCCAACTTTGAAACCATGCAAAAGACCACTGAGAACTTTTTAAGAGAGGAGAGAGTGACACAAAGTGGAACTTTTGCAACATTAATCTGGGTATAATATTTAGAAAGAGCTAAACAGACAATCTGGGGAAAGCTAGGTAGGGGTGTTGGCAGGATGTCAGGAATGATGAAAGCTGGAAGAGGCCTGAGAGATAAGACAGGAAAAAAAAAAGGGATGTCTGGGAGCACAGCCCAGTGAATCTCAGCTCTGGTGATACAGCAGACGCATCCAAATATATTGTCAAGACTAGGAACATATAAATTCATTGAATAGTTCAGAGTCAAAGGATACCATTTAAAGCTTACTCTAAAAGGAAAATTTTAAAGGTTAGATAAAAACAAAGAACTAAGGATTTTTCCGATTAAAAAACATAAAATTTACCATCTTAATTATTTTAAAGTGTACAGTTCAGTAGTGTTCAGTATATTCATATTGTTGTGAAACAGCTCCAGAATCTTTTCACATAAAAAAATTCAACTGAAATTCTAATCTATTATTCAGTTTCTCTTTGCCCTTGTTTTCCCCAGCCGCTCGTGACCATCATTTTCTTCTTCTATCTATGAATCTGACTACTTTGGCATATAAGTGCAATCATATAGTATTTGTCTTTTTGTAACTGACACCTCATTTAGTCGGCCTTCAAAGTTCACCCAGGTTGCAGCATTTAACAGGATCTCCCTTCTTTTTTAGGGCTACAGCTCCTCTGTTGTACATATACACATATATTTATCTAATCACCCATTGATGGGCATTTGAGTTGCTTCCACTTCTTGATTATTGCAAATGGTGTTACTATAAACATCAGTGTACAAATATGACTGTGAGATCCTGTTTTCAATTCTTTTGGATATATATCTATATATAGATATAGATATATATGCAGAAATAGGACTGCTAGGCCATATGGTAGTTCTATTTTCAATTTTTTGAAGAACTTCCATACTATTTCTCATAGCAGTTGCAACATTTTGCCATCCCACCAACAAAGTACAAGGGTTCCAGCTTCTCCATATTCTTACCCACATTTGTTATTTTCAGTTTTGTGGGGTTTTATTTTATAATAGCCACATTAATGGATATGACTGAGGGCATTTTTAAAAGATGCAAGTGAAGTGGGGGCAGAGGTAAGGGGAAAAAATGAGAATCAAGACTTGTCATGTAGAGGTACAAGATCCCAACAATGAATGTAACTGTACTGTATCCCTAAAATGTACCAATAAACTCAATTAAAGCTGAAAAAAAAAGATGCAAGTACAAAGGTAACCTCTAAAACAAAAAAAGATAAATCATTCTAAATATCAAAATAATGTTAAGTCAACAAGAAAATAACAGGAGAACCAGAGCAAATGCAATGAACAGTAATAATAATATAAAATAATGTGTCAGAGTTAAAAGTGACCCAAAAGCTTTGGCAATCAATATGCTTAGACTTAATTCACTTGCTCAAAAACTTCCAATTTGGTTCACAAACAAGATATGACTTACTATACCAGAAACATACTTAATGCAAAATAACTCAGGAAGGCTAAAAGTAAAAGAATAGGCAAAGAATCTAGGCAAATGTAAACATTACAAAGTCAGGGATTGAAATCTTGATATCACATATATTTCTAGTGGGAAAGTAAACTATACATATGGGTTAAATTCCTGATGTTGGTAAAGATACTGTGATTATGAAAGAGTATGTTCTTATTCCTAGGGCACATATACTAAAGAACATTTAGAAATAAATGACATCCTCAAAAGATTCAGATAAAAAAGCAGAGAGAGAATGATAGAATAAATCATGCAAAAATGTGAACAGTTGGTGAATCAAGGGTACATATGAGTTATTTAAACCTTTCTTGTGACTCTTTTCTAAATTTGAAATTTTATCAAAACAAAGTTTTTTAAAAATAATAATGCTCAGAACTAACTTCTCAAATTTTTTACTTGTCTTTGCCTCAAAATGAAGCCAAAACTATGGCAGCTTTTAAAGCTCTCCAGGTGATTCTAGAATGCATTGAGGGTTTGAGAGCCACCAGACCAGTCAGTCCATAGATTGGATTGTGTATCATAACAAGAAGGGGGAAATCAAGGAAAACTGTAGTAGGCAGAAAAAGCTCCCAAAGATACCCAAAATTGGGCCAGCGAAAGCACAAACTTTTAGTCCATTGCATTGGTGGATTAGAGATTTGAAGAAATTTCTGTAAGATGAAAAGTGGAAGGGTGCTATTGATAAATGAAACAGAGACAACCACAGCCCAACAAGTACAAGAAAAAAGATTGAAGAGAAAGCAGAATCTTGTCTCCCCATCATTACCCCAGCAAGTCTCCAAGTTTACTCCAGACACACAAGACGGGGGGGAATATTGAAAATTGGATTCTGGGGAAGACTTTTTGAATGTCTACACACACACACACACACACGCACACACAAAACTGTATAAGAAGTGTTACATTCCTTTCCTCTCCCCTCTTGCTTTAGGGAGCTCAGCACTTACTCCCAACAAAAATTTCTGAAGGACTCCCTCTAAGGAAACTGAAGAAACTTTTATTTGGAAGAAGCAAAGAATAAGTAAGATACTTTTAGTCCAGATACATCCTTCACATGTTATTCGAGGAGAGGCTTCAAGACCACCCACAGCTAGTTCTGTCAATGATTTTCCCAAACGGACTGTTCATAGTGACCTTCCTCCATAGGTAGAGGAAATCTATAGCAGCTAATTATTCTTTACTATAAATATGAATGAGCAATATGAGTTCATTAGAACCCAAGGAAGAAAAGAAACAGAAACTACAATCAAAAGATGTTTGAGAAGTTCATGGTTCACTTGTGAGCCATTCTAGACTTTCAGTAATTGTTGCAAAAGAGAGGAAGAGAAAACTTTTCACCTTGAAATTACAACGACTTTATCTTGCATGGCCCAGAGGTCATTTTATTAGGCTCATAAAGAAGAAAATTCAATCCTAACATACAACCTGGATTTGCAGTGAATAATATTCACATAGTTAGAATAATACAAATGCTAGTTTGTGTTTTCAACCTATTGCAAGCACTCATAAGAAGTTATTGTGGTTTCATGGCTGGGGATGTAGCTCAGTGGTAGAGAGCTTGCTTAGTATGCGCAAGACCCTGGGTTCAACCCCTAGCACCACAAAGACAAATTAAAATTTAAAAATTTCTAAAATTCATTATGGTTTCAAGACACATTGAAATGTTAACTATTTTGACAATGTGAAAGTTAAGACATAGCTAAAACAAGATAATAGCTGACAGGAAAGGAGTGATATAGAAATATATGAAAAAGAAGATAAAAGAAAGCAGGGTGTGCTGGAGCATGCTTGTAATCCCAACACTCTGGAAAGCTGCAGCAGAAGGATCCCAAGTTAGAGTTCAGCCTGGGCAATTTAACAACTTAGTGAGATACTGTCTTAAAACAAAAAATAACGGAGGTGTAGCTCAGTGCCAACATCCTTAGTTCAATCCCCACTACTGAAAAAAAAAAAAATATATATATATATATAGTATAAGCTTATACAATTGCATATAGGTCTAAGATGCTGCAATACATTGTGTGGGGAAAAACAAGGTACAAGTATTTGTATGACCAAATGTAGTGTACAATATGTGAGTTAAGTCTTTGTCTTTCATGACTGAGATGCAACATATATTGTCTAAAGTTTTAAAAAATCAAGAAATGCAAGTGCATCATCCCTAAGTGTGGAGCAAAAGGCCTGAGCATAAAAGAGAGGACCTCTGGAGAATGAGGCGAGAGTGAGAAAGGGAGTTAAAAGATTGCTGTGTTTCATCATAAACTCCTCTTATTTTTCCTCTTTTTTTAAATTTTTTTTTCTTTTTATTGAGGTTATTGGTACAATCCATGTATACAATACAATTACATTCATCATTGGGATTCTGTATCTTTACATAATAGGTCTTGGTTCTCATTTTTTCCCCTTGTCCCTGCCCTCCCTTCACCCCCTCCTCCCCTCCCCATTTACAAACACTTTATTTCCATTTTTTATTTTGATATCACATTGGTGTATTTCGGTAATAAACATAGATTTTAAAGTGCTTAAGTACTGGGGCCATAAATTGTCAATTATTGGAAGTTTCACTTTAACTTTACAGATGATTCAGTACCTTCTATTATGTTGGGCCATTATTTAAGGACTACTTGTCATATACTGTATCTGCAGACTTCATTATTAATCACTGTGTTCTTATGTTAATAAAGTGGGTTAAGGAAAGATAAAAGAGCAGAAGGGGAAAAGAAAACAATAGAGAAGTCAAGCAGAAGAGCTGTTGAGAGAGTCAGGTTGCCTAGTCAGAATAGGAGCCAAGCCAGTGGTGGGTTCCCCACAGGAGATTCCCAGGAGGGAGAGCACTGGGGCACGATCAAAGCCCAGAGATACTGTGTGGAGCTTTGTTCAGATAGGGCAAGAAACTCTTTGTAAAAGGGATTTTTTTTTTTTTTTGTACCAGGAGTTGAACTTGGGTCCTTGAGCCTACAGGGCAGGTGGCGGAACCACTGAGCTAAATCCCCAGCTCAGAGCAATAAACTCTTAAAACCATGTAATTCACAAGCTCTGCTCTAGTCCCCTTGGCTCTTTGCATGAAAAGGTTTCTGCTGACACTCTCCAGCTCCAGCCCCTCTCCTTGCACATTAAATACACTGCCTCTACAAGCTCTGCCAGTGTCCAAGCCCTTTCTCAATGTCACCATTTTCCAGAGTTCCATACTCATCAGTCTCCCCTGTACTGTACTACATGGGGCTCAACTTTTCCTTCTTGAGCACCTTTGGTACCATATGCTTTATAATAATAGTTCATATTCCCTGAACCCTTCTCCCCAACTACAGCCTAAGTTTCTTCTTAAAGGAAGAAGCCCAACATCAGTTTTTGTCACTCTTGGAGAACCTACCACAGTATTGGACTTCAAATAAACAATTCTGCAACACTTCCAGTTACTGCAAAAAGGAATGGATGAAGTCTTCATTTTAAATGAAACAAGTTTATTTCACTACGTTGGATAAAATTATGATGAGAGAGACTTAATATACTTCACTTGTCTCTGGTTTGTAACGCGGTCATGACTGTTGGGACCCTGGACAAGGCCAGTCACTTTTTACTCTCTGAGGTTAGAACAATAAGAATTGAGGACCTGAAGAAGAGGCCAAGCAGTATAGCTGCATTTTGTTCCAGAATATACTCCTCCTCCTTCTAAAGAGCATAATCATCCATACAGCAGATATGAGTTCATAAGGTACAGGTCAGAGAAGGGCACAGCATATGACAACCTATGTTGCTAAGAGAACAAGGCCCCATTGGGAGGTATATGTGCAGGACCCGAAGTTCCGATGTTATCTGCAGAGGGGAGGGCAATGTGCTGGGCATGCATTATCCCTGCTTCGACCTTCCTTCCCCCATGCCTTCCTTATAGATCCTGCTGCCTGAAATATGAGTTCTTCCAATTATTTCAGTGTCTAATGTCAAGGTCATTTTCGTTTACTCGTTTTAGCAGACTTCTTTCAAGCTCAGGTCAAGGCCTCTGCTCTCAAAGGAAGCACGTCAACATCTCTTCCCTGGTTGCTCCTCACATCATGGCAAGCATTCACAACACATGTTTATCTGGAGAGCCCCAGGCAGCAACATGCTCAGACAAGCCGAACAGAAATCTCTACTGTGTGCAGGAGAACGGAGTTGTTGGCGTGCCCTGTGGCCCTGAAAATAACAATGGTTTTGCTAGGGAAGATATATTTACCTTCAAAGCTTTGTTCCCACAAGTGTTCAGAAATACAGACTCAAACACTCCTGACTTAACTGCCTTTTCTCCCTTGTTTATGAAGGAATTCAGAGAGAATAGGACACTCCTGGTGTGTCCAAGTGAGAAGAAATCTATCATTCATTCTTCTTCTGACTTCTTTCAATTTGAAACTGAAGTCTGAATCAAAGGGAACACTTCCATGGCTGTAATGAAGAAACCAAGAATCAAGTAGCAGAGAATGATTAAATCACAGCCTTTAACCATTCTTTCCGTATGGCAACACTTTTCCCCAGAGCACCCTCATAATTGTGCTGCGACACCATTTATTATTTACAATTGCCTTATTTTCTTCTGAGATCAGACTTTGTTTAAAAGTCCATTCAAGACTGGATGTACTTCAATTAAGGGTCACTTGAAGCTTCCATGTAATCCGCTGTGTGTCAATTGTCATTATGTTACAGGCCGCAAAACCAGCGCATAAAGGAAACATATTCACCTAAATTCAAAGAAGCTGGAATGTCTCTTAACAGAACCTTGATATCTACAAGGACGTGTCAAAGAGAAAGAAAGACGGTCCCACAGTTTACTCCGCTGTCTGGTACATGGCACTTGTCTCTGGCACGCGAATATTTATGTACACTTTGTGGGAGTCTTGCTAATTGTAATTATGATTGCTTACTACAGTTTCCAAGGTAACAGTTGTCACTGCAATGCTTCACTGCCAACTCAATTTCCATTCTCCTGCTGATATAACAAATATTGTGTGACATTTTAACTGAAAATATCTGTAAATGGGCGTCTGAGTGTGGTGTGTTTCTTTAAAAGGGAAGGAAAACAATTATTAGCTTTTCATTATTCATCTCAGTGGCACGTTTGATCGGTAATTACTTCAATTTTATATTTAGAAAAGAATGCACCGGAGTCCCAGGAAGTCTCTGATTTGGAGGTTCAGGGTTCTGATCTTGTCTCTCCCAGTGGTGCCCATGACCTGGGTTTTGCAAGCAGAGCTTTGTTTAAAAAGTGTCCCATCGCAAAGGCGATACCCACTCCCCTGGCCTCTGTCCGACCCCTTTTTTCCCAGGATCTTCTCAGCAGTTAAAAGGGTGAAGCCTGAAGAGGAAAGGGCAAAGCATATTTTCTCCACCCAGGCTACCTCTGTACTCCTTCCTCCTACCCCAAAGAGTAGAACCAGCTATGTAGCAAATCAAAAATACCCCATGCCTTTGCAGTTGCTGCTGATGAAGACGAGAAGGAAGGAATTTTCCTCAACCATGCAGTGTGGCAAGGACCCCACGTCCAGCCTACTCTGAGTTCACTTCCAGCTGTGGAGGAAGAGGTTTGTCCAATACAGGCAAAACACGTACATGCCATCTGTAGTGTGAATGTGCACACATTGCCTGGAACTCAGGCCACTTTGGGTAGGACATGACGCAGGAGCCACAATTCCATGTTTCCAGTTTCTCCATCTGAATTTCTTAACTGTGCCACCCCCTCTCCACCAACACACACACAGGATGAATTCCTAATGAGTTTCCCGGCTTTCACTCACCTAGATGCTACTAGCTGAATTTAGGAACCTTGGTTGCAGAGCTGCTGCCCATCTCTGGTACTGCGAATGCCCTAACTCCTAGTCGCCACCCAAGATGCTCCCATGGTCACTTGCAACCTCAGACCACGTTCTCTTCCTGCTCCATTCTCTGTTTCATTTCACCAAGAAAACTGGAAGTCAGAAACCATTCCTCTTGCTTTTTTCTACCCATCCCATGAGATATGCTAAGCATTTAGTAATAATTGATCAACTTAAATATCAATAAACAGTGTGAACGTATGAAGTATTTCAGAGAAAAAACTGAGATCGAGTCAGGCTTTTCACTCATACACACTGTGCAGGGGATCGAACTTGGGGCTTCCTTCTGTTAAGCAAGCACTCTACCACTGAGCTACATCCCCAGCGCCCAAACTGAGTTTAAGCATATTCAAGCTTTCAGAAATGTCTGTTGTTCCTCTGTGATATATTACACAATAGTGCTTAAAACACTGATTCACAACCACAGAAAAACAGGAAAGTTCCTATGGAGTTTATTAAAAACACAGATTATACAAAATCTGAACTGGTTCTGTGAACATATTAAAAATTATTGTTCATTTTATGAGGTGTGATGCTGTCAGTATGATTGTATTTTGTAAATGATTTCTTTATAGTTTCCCAGTGTAGACTGAAATATTTCATGAAAAGACTGTGTATGGGGTTTGCTTCACCCTTGGGGTGAAAAGAGTGAGTTGAAACTGGGCAGTGACATGTAGGAGAAATTTGTACCACACTCTCTACCTTTATGTTAAAACTTTTCATGAAAAGGTATTTAAAATGCATAAGGCAATAGCAAAACGGCAATCATTGTTAAATCTCTCAAAGGTAAGAAACTATTCCATACTTCAATGTGTTTGAAAATTATAAATAGATATTTTAAATTTTTTAAAATACAGATTTCCTAACCTCTAATCCCTGTCATTTCTAGAACCAAATCTCTACAAAAGAGATATAGGCAAGTATATTTGTAAAATACAAAGCTTCTTATTAATATATGTTTTCTTAGATTAAACATAATACATTTTTATAAGATACTTTATATTTTTAATATTTCATGACTTGGACCTTTATCCCACCCTTGCCCATACTCTTTACAAATTGAAGAACACGTTTATTCTTCCTTGGGGTGATATTTTACTATCTGTTTTAAAAATAATACTGCCCTCATGATTTTTCTATCATATTAAATGAAGAGTTAGTTTATGTGGGCCAGGGATTTAGCTCAGTAGTTCCTCCATGTGCTTCGCAAGTATAAGGTCCCGAGTTCAATCCTCAGTCCAGAAAAAAAAAAAAAAAGAGTTTATGAAAATCCACTGAGGTAACTGTCTTCAGGACAGGATACTCTGAATACATGGGTATGAAAGTTTTATAAAGTATTATTCTAAGTGCAAATATTTTCCTACACTGAGGAGGGAAATAGTGATAATCTATTTTATTTTAATATGCCTGTATTAGTTTCCTATTGTTGCTACAACTAATTATCATAACTTATGGTTTGAAACAATCACCTGTATTATCTTATAATTCTGGAGGTCAGAAGTAAAGGGCACATATTACCAGGCTAAAATCAAGGTGTCAGCAGCACTGACTTCCATCAAGGGGCTCTCCTGCTACAGCTTCTAGAGACTGTATATTCCTTGGCCCATGGCCACATCACTCTGACCTCTGCTTCCACTGTCATATCTCTTTCCCTGGCCTCCTGCCTCCCTTGTATAAGGACCTTTATAATCACATTAGGCTCAGCCTGATAATCCAGAATAATCTCCCTATCTCAAGATCCTTAATAACATCCTGGAAATAGAGTTTACTCTCTCAGTAACATATTCATAGGTTCCAGGAATTAGGACATGGATATCTTTGTGGGAATTATACTGTCTACCACTACTCTCTATTATTATATGAATCCAGTGTATTAGATAGTTATCACTGCAATAATGTTGTATGACACACTACTTCAAAATGCCATGGCTTGTAGAAGTAGGCATGTATCTTCTTCATTTGTGGGTTGCAAGTTGGCATAGTTGGCTCTGCTTCACAATGAGGGAAGGTTGGGTCGTGTTTGCTCTGCATGTTTCAATCCAGGGGTCCAGGCTAAGGGGGCGATAGATATCTTACGCATGCACTTCTCTGCACAATCGTAAGCATGAAGAGGACAAGCTAAGGTTCATGGGCTCATTTAAAGTCTCTGTTTGCAGCCAGGTAGCTGTAATCCCAGCTACTCAGGAGGATAAGGAGGATCACAAGTTCAGGCCCAGCCTGAGCAATTTATCAAGACCCCGTCAGAAAAACAGAAAGAGACACAGACTGGAGATGTAACTCTGTGTTATAGTGCTTCCCTACCTTGCATGTGACTCTAGGTTCAATTCCTACCATAGCAGGGAAAAAATCCTCTGCTTGCATTCCATCCTCTCAAATTTTCTTGAACAATTCACATGGCTGAACCAGTGAAGCAGGGAAGTATGTTTTCAGCTTTGACAGGCCTATGAAATAAATGCATAACCTCTCACTGTGACCTCTTTAAACACAACATATATTGGAAAGTCTCCAGAGATCTTATCGGAAAAGTTGGCAGAATGAGTACCAATTATCATCAAGTATATAAACTAAGGTATGTAAGGTTATTATAAAGGAACTCATACTTACATCTATAAACTATGTATTCATGCTTTATACACAATTCCAACAATGGTGACTACCTTATATCTAATTCCGCAAAAAATTAAAACACATGGAAAAAAACAGAATAAAGCAGAGCATAAAATACAAAGACTGAATCTTTTTAAAGAACAAAAGAATGTAATTATTCAATGCAGTGATAAGCCGTCCTGTGCAGCTCAATAAATCATTAAATTATCACTAATTACATCAGAGTTTAAGAATAGCTGAATAGATCCAGAAGAGATAGGATCTTGGCCATCTTGTTCATCATTGTTTTCTCGTAGTATAGGACAGTGTTTTATTAAATATTTGTGACATTAATGTCCATAATGTTGACATTTTAATTCTCTTTATTATATTCTAAGATGGCAGAGAAAGACTCTGCACTGGTATCCAAACAGACATAAGCTGAGCCAAGAAGGAGAAAGGTGTGAAAGTCTACACAGAAAGGCATGAAATGCCTGCTGGATGAGGAGGTGAGAATCCAGAGAAAATTCTGTCATGTCTCATCTCTGCTTCACTCTGCACATCAACTCCACTCTCTTCAGAAGTTATCTTTGTCCCCAGCAAACAAAGAGGATGCAAGGGCAAAATCCTTCATCTCTGAAAGTTTTGTATTTTAGGATTAGAAAGATTTAAAAACTGGCTAACTCTCCCCATGCTTCACACCCATTTGCAGATTTTCCCCACCACGTACCAAACAATCAGCCCTCAGGCAAGCAAGATAAACCTACCACTGGCCTGTGGCAGGCAGGCTCTAAATGTCCCTGCTTCCCAGTATTCACATATTTGTGTAACCTCCTCCTGTTCGTATGGGCTGGGCTTATGAATTGATTTACAATGAATAAAACATAAAGAAGCGATGAGGTGTCACTTCTAAAATTAGGGTATAAAAAGAATATGGCTTTTACTGAAGCACATGCAATCTGCTAAATCATTTGCTCTTGGGGGTACTTTATACCTTGTCATGTAGTAGCCCTGTGTAACTAGGATTCAAAGCTTGCCAACCACCATATGAACAATTTGGCAGGGTTGCTCCATCCCCACCCCAGGTTAACCTTCAGATGAGACCACAACCTGAGCCAACAACTTGGCTGCAACATTATGACAGATCTTAAGCCGGAGACCTTCAGCTAAGCCATGCCTAGATTCCTACTCACAGATACTAACAGGTAATAAGTGTTGGTTATTTTAGGTCTTTATATTTTGGAGTAATTTGTTTTTCTAAGTAAAATTCCCCCCAAAATTATGTGAGCCATATGGAAACTAAAATATATGCACTAAAAGTACTAAATATTTTCAAATATTTTTCCCCAAGTTATTAAGAACATTTAGTATTTAATAAGCTAATTCCCCAGGGTGGGGGACTGGAGGCAAGGATTTAGTTCAGTGCCACTGGGCCTGCCTCACAAGCACAAGGTCCTGAGTTTGATCCCTGGTACAAAAACAAAACAATAACAACTAGCTAATCCCATGTAGAAAACTTTGCTGTTCAGAACAAATTATTCCATAAATTTCCATCATTCTTGTAATTACTCCTTTTAGGGAAAACTGTCTGGGACTCCAATGTTTCCTTCTTCACCTTCCTGCTACCTTTCTTTTTATGTTTTCACTATTCATTATCATTCCACTTAGATTGCTGGCAAAGAAGGATGCTCTAATACAAAAACAGGTCAAGTTTGTTGCTTATCAAAAATCTCTGATGGGGCAGACGTTCGAATGGGTCATCGCCGCCACGGGGGGGCGTGCGATCGGCCCGAGGTTATCTAGAGTCACCAAAGCCGCCGGCGCCCGCCCCCCGGCCGGGGCCAGAGGGGAGCTCACCGGGTTGGTTTTGATCTGATAAATGTGAGAGAATGAAAAGATGAAAATAAAGTGTTTGTAGATGGGGAGGGGAGGAGGGGGTGAAGGGAGGGCAGAGGTAAGGGGAAAAAAATGAGAATCAAGACTTGCCATGTAAAGGTACATGATCTCAACAATGAATGTAACTGTACTGTATCCCTAAATGTACCAATAAACTCAATAAAAAAAAAAAAATCTCTGATGGAAGGGTCCATGGAGTGGCCAGTGGAAACAATTAACTGGGAGATTTTTTTGTATTTGTACATTCAGAATTTCAGTTCCAGCCCTAATCAAATCTGGATTTAAAGTTTTAGTAAACACTTTGTATTTGAAAGACACAGAGGAGAAAAACTATGAGGATGTGCAGTCCTTACCCTTTAACCTTCTAAAGGAAAAGGTTTAAGCATATAAAAATGATTTAAGAACAATAAATATATGGTACAGATCAGTATAATTGAAGTTCAGAGAAAAGAGAAGTCTTCGTGTGACGGTAGTATTCAGAGGAAGATTTATGAGATGGTAAGCATAAAGCATGGAAGGTACGGAGACTTTAGAAAGAAGAAAATAAAAAGGTAGAGTCCTACAGGTGAGCGGAAAAATTCCCAAATCTATTTAGATTGTTACTTGCATGAATCTATTTTAAGCATACATAGTGTCTTATGTATAAAAAAATGTAGTTGTTTTCCACACCCATAATCCTTAAGCCTGGGGTAAGTTAAAGAGGACAGATGCAGACAACATGGGGAACAGGAATAGCTGTCTTCTTTTAGACTCCAAAACTGGCATTCCAAGCATGTTGTATAGAAGGAAAACCCCTCCTTCCATTAACTATTGCTATGGCTTACAACATTCTCCCACCGTGTCCATACCCAGTGCTATCATCAGGAGGAATCTGTCATTATTCCCTTTTCCTGTCCTTTAAACCTATTTGGCTTCTGACCTGGTATCTGATTGTTATATCCTGGAATTCTGGCATCACTTTTTTTTTTTTTTTTTTTTTTTTTTTTTTTGGTACCCAGGATTGAACTTGGGACCTTGGGCTTGTGAGGCAGGCGGTGGCACCACCGAACTAAATCCCGGCCCCTGCCATCACTCTTGTCAGGACCATTAAGAGGGCCCCAGCCAAGGATATACAAAGAAACTTAGTGGAGAGATTTTAAGGCATCTAAAATTCCCTCCAGCCTTGAGAAGGCCTGCATTCACCCTGAAGAAGGAGTGTCTTTTTTAATTTATCTTCCCAGCAAAGTAGTTTTCTTGCAATTCGCACAAAGACACTCTACTAGCAGTGATCCTGAGCATTGTGGTATCCAAACTTTGTTAGACATTTTGAGGACAGTGCAATCACCGGGGTCTCCTTCTCATGTCCAGCTTCAGTTGATCTGACAAGTAATGAAATAACACAAAACCTACATTTCAACTGGGGTGAATCTGACCAGCTTTCTTTAAGACAATGAAAGAGTACAGATAGCTCTGTTTGCTATGAAGGGAAATGCAGGATGTCAGAAGATGATAACAGAAGTCTGAAAAAGATTTGTCTTCAAACTCTGAGCCCAGAGTGGTATCCTCAATGTCTATTGATACTAACATTAGCAAAGAATATTTACAGCACCAACTGAGTCAAATTACTTGGTCTATGAACTAAAGGTTCAGTTATCCAGAGTGTAATTGCTCCATTCACATTACCCAGGTATAAGCTGATCTGATATAAAACTCTCTTACTACAACTCATTGACTAAGATTTAATCTGTCACAAAAGAAAAACTACAAAAGACTCTAAAGAAGGGTTATTTCCAAGTTTGGGAAAAGGGAAATCATTTACTTTGTCAATGGACTTAAATGATCAGTTCTTTTTTAAAATCAATATATAACAGAGTGATTTTTTTTTCTAAAAATGCCTTTTCAGCACAAAGTGAGACACCATTCACAAACAATTTCAAATAATTGGAAATATTTCAGAGGAATAAGTGAAGCAAACTATATCATAGAAAGCAGGAAATATATGGATGCAATTTTGAGCCTAAATGAACATGCAGCACTGTATACAAGATAGTGAGATGTGAAAACCGATGTGGATCCCTTTGATTTGAATCAACAGGGTGTGAAGGACTCTTACTATTAAAGCAAAACCTTGGTGCCAGCTCACCCTTGTCCAGATCCAACAATCCACAGTCCTAGCTTTGGAAGTGCAAAAGCCCAGGGTAGAGCTGTATATCCTGCAGAAGGGTGGAAAGTAGTTTTCAGGCCAATAATCTCTAGCTGATTATGGCTCAGATGCTTTCCTCCTGTCACTCTTCCAAAAAAGCTTCTTCTCCATTAGCAATTTTAGAAATCATCTTACAATATAGGATCTCTGTTCAGAGAAGAGAGATGGCCTATATTTTTGACTATAGTCAATAAAATTGGTGTGCTATAACATATAGGACAGCTATATTGCCATTTTTTTTTCCAGAAAACTAACCAGGCAAGAAAGAGCAATGTTCTCCCTACCTACCCCAAAGAAAGAACCAAGGATCATTTTGTCAGAGCTTCTTGAGGCTCTGAAGACCATTGCCAGAGATTTCCAAATTTTGTTCAGTCAAGTCTCAGGGTAATAAGAGAGACTACAGATGATGATGGATGACCCAATATGAAATAGCAAATATATATTTAGTGCACATTAATTTTACAAAATATTGGATTTCATTGTGACATTTTCACACATGCATATAACATTTTTATTCTACTCATCCCCCTTACCCTCTTTTAGAACTCTCTCCTCTGACTTATTCCCTTCTTCATATCTAATAATAATCTCCTTTCCACTTTCATGTCATCTTTGGATTTTTTAAAAATTCTATAGATAGGGAAAACTTGTACTTGTCTTTCTGAGTATAGTTTATTTTACTTAATATGATGACCTCCAGTTCTATTTTCCTGCAAATGACACAATTTTGTTCTTCTTTATGGTTGAATAATATTCCACTGGGCATATATACACTTTTTTTTTTATCAATTTACCTATTCTAGGCTGGTTTCACATCTTGACTATTGTAAATTGTGCCACAATAAACATGGATATACATGTATCCCAATAGTATGCTGAATTTAATGCCTTCAGTTATATACCTGAAGTGATACAACTGGATCATACAGTAGTTCTGTTTTTAGTTTTTTAAGGAATTAATTCTATACTAACTCCCACAATGGATATGCTAATTTACATTTCTCCAAGCAGTGCATAAGGGCTACTTTTTCTCCTGGATCCTAGCCAGCATTTACTGGTTTTTGTAGTCTTGATGATAGCCATTCTGAGTGGGGTGAGATAGACTCTTGGTGTAGTTTTGATTTGTACTTCTCTATTAGTTAAAGATATTGAACAGTTTTTATATACATATTACTCATTTTTACTTCTCTTGAGAAATGTCTGTCCAATTAATTTACCCATTTATTGATTGGGCTCTTTGTGGATTTTTTGTTTTTATTTTAGTGATAATTTTAGTTTTTTGCATATTAATAGAAAGTATTTTTAAACAAAGAATTGCTTGAAATTTGCTTCAAGTTCACTCTAAAGTTAACAAGGAAAAAATGTGACAAAATTCTATACTGTAACAAGATTATGCTTTTGAATTTTAATTTGTATATGAGTTCTGTATTTCTCTTCTTTCTTGATAGTGCTCAAGGTCATCATTTTTCTCTCTTCTAGCCAAAACAGAGATAGAAAATTTAAAGATGGTACCAATATGGTGGCAGGTGCCTATAATCTCAGCATTCTACAAGGCTGAGTCAGGAGGACTGCAAGTTCAAGCCAAGCCTGGACATCTTAGCGACTTAGCAAGACTCTAACTCAAAATAAAAAATAGAAAGAGCCAAGTACCATTAAAAAAAAAAAAGATAGTACTATCCTGAAAATGTGACTAGAAAAAGCCTATGAAGAAACCCTTTCCAGTGGCAGACTGGAAGAAACAAAGGGGTAAAAAGAGAAAACAAATGCAAAAGATACATGTCAATTGAAAAAAGGAGGACCTTAGAAGTCCTTCAAGTGGGAAAGATTAGAAGGACTTCCTGTCTTGAAGACTGGAAAGAGGAGTGGAAGAGTTCTCTTGAAGATAAACGTCTGAGAATCCAGGGCATTTTTAAATCCCCAGAATTGAGAGAGGAACCCTTGGACACCAAAGGTGTGGTTGATGAGAAGGAAAACTTGCCCTCTGGCCAAGACTGAAACAGAACAGAATAATTTTGGAAGCTTCCTAAGTAGAGATGGACACATCACCCCTGCTCCAGTCAAGCCTGTCACAGGAGAATGCATTGGATGACACTGTGCTGAAGAAATGGCCGAATGAGCCTAGTGTAAATATTCACATTTAGATAATTAACTGATTGAGGAGTGAAGATGAATCCAGTTCTCTTCTTACAATTTAAAGAATGCAGGATTTGCTTCTAATTAGTTTTTATATAGTGTTTTTTTTCTCTACTTATAATGAAGAAGTCTTGTGCATATTTTCAAAGTGCTTAATGATGCTCACAACATTCTATCTGGTGAAACTTCCAACTAAACAAGATTTTTTTTAAAAAAAACTGAACATTCTGTTGGCTGTGGAGGATACATGGACACATGTACAAATCCATCAAATATGTAACACACAACTCTGTAGAAGCAGTAAAATGCACCAATGCCAGTGCACAACTTAACTAGAAGAGTAGAGATTTTATTCACCAAAAATGCTCTGATCCCAATCTTCCCCTTGATTTCCTTTGTTCAGTGAGCTGGTAAAAATGGGGCAGACAATTTGCACCTACCATATTGCAAGAGGGACTTGACTAGCTCTTAGTTAGAGGAAATAACCTGAAATTTCACCAACAGTTACCAGAAAGTCCCTGAACCTCCTCCTGGCCAGCACTGACAGAGTTTATAAAAGTGAATATATATATACACACACACACACATTTTTTAATGAGTTTGAGTTCTTAAAGTATTAAGAGAAATTGCCTGACACCAAAACAAATGTGTTGTGCTAAATCTCTGTCATTCAGGACTCTGCAGTTAAGTGACTCACTGTAAAAGAATCTCACTTCTGAAGGAGTGAGTTTAGTAGAAATCATTTTTCCCATAGTTCGTGATCTAAATTTTTATATTAAAACAAATATGTATCTATCATAGAATAAAAGTTCGCATTAATTTCTAGCATGAAAATTTTTAAATTTTCCTTTTTTTTGAGAGCACAGGTTGGAATATGTCCCCAGATTTCCAGAGATCTCAATTGATGGTCTCAATATCAGGAAAATTAATAGAAAAGGTTGTTGTCATCCACGAACCTGCTCACAGAACAAGGTTCAGGAGTGCAGACTGGGAGGGCAAGGTGCGGAATCACCAGGCAGACTCCAGGGAGGTTTCTGGAACACTTCCACTTTATTCAGGAAATGCACAGGCTTATAGAGGGGACCATGGGGGAGGAGCATGGGAGGAACATTTAATGTTTGATGATATCTTATTGGCCAGACATGGTGGAGTGATTTTCTTGGGCAAGACTAAGGAATCATGGACTAAGGTTGGAGGTATAGCCTGTTGGACACAGCATCTATGCACTTAGGCATGTTAGCTTAATAGACAGGAGTGTGGCGCACCTGGCCCAGCCATGCTTGAACTTCTCCCACAATTTCCCTTTTTGTCTTTGACTCCAGAGCCTTGGCCAAGAGATCCAAATTTTTATGAGTTTGTTAATACCTTTTATGGTCTGAGCATCTGATTTTTAAGGTAAAGAGCAATAAAATAATTTCAAGCAGGGTCAACATATTCGGCGATGGCAATATCAATCCTTTAGCCCATGAACTTAGGTTTTTCCTCTCAGCTTGAATGCCAGACCAGATTATCTCTCATATATTAAGAGTAACAACATCAAGAGCCTGTGTGTTATTTAACTGAACAATAATATAACTTAAGGTTTATAAATGTTGATGGTATGGGGGATCCCAGGTTTTTCATATACAATTTGACAGATTTTTATAATCATTACAATGTTGACAACAATAAGGAGTAACAAAAATATGGGTGAAATTTGCATGACAATGGCTTAGAATCTTAGTCTCTAATAGCTGAATTTTTTCCCAGACAGGTTATCTGGATTTGTAAATTTAAAATGGCAGCACAGACACCTTGAAACAGTAGAGTGACAGCATGAGAAAGAAATATAAAAAATGAATGCCCAACAAGGAAAGAAATGAAATCCATTAAACAGATTCAAACAGATATCCAGGAGAATAAAAACTGTATTGAAAGTATATGCAACAGAATAAAAGAATGCAAAGATGGAATCTCAGATATAGAAGATAGGGTCATAGACAGTGACCTTGAAAAGAAAGGTCTCTCAAAAACAGTAAGGGATCATGAGAAATTGACCCAACAACTCCTAGATGATGTGAAGAAGAATAACATAAGACTGATAGGAATCCACAAAGTAGCAGGAGAAATGGCAAATGACTTAAAAAGCTGTTCACAGAATTAATGACAGAAAACTTCCCAGAGGGGAAGAATTTGACATATAGATAAGTGAAGCATATAGGACTCCAACTAGTCACAATAAGGAAAAAAAAATCTACACCTAGGCATATAATAATCAAGATCCCAGAAACCCAACAGAAGAACAAAATCCTATAAGCAGTTAGAGAAAAGAAACAAATCACATGCAAAGGAAAGCCCATCAGAATCACAGCAGACTTTTCAACACAAACCCTCAGGTCAAGGAGAACTGGGAGTGAGGTATTTCAAATCCTAAAAGAAAACAACCTTCAACCTAGACTGATGTACCCTGCAAAGCTCTCTTAAAAATGGGTGGGGAAATAAGGTACTTCCATGACAAAGAACACTTGAGAAACTTCATGAATACCAAACCAGCACCACAAGAAATTCTAAACAATATCCTAGAAAAAGACAATAAAGACCACAATACCATGAGGCCCAACAGAGCAAATCAAATAGTCAAGGCAAGAAACTAAAAGAAGAGGGCAAAAAATTAAAAAGAGTCAACAAAAGGCCAATAAGAGGACAATAACAAGTCAGTACATATCAGTTATAACCATCAATGTCAATGGCCTCAATTCACCAATCAAGACAAATAGGCAGAATGGATTAAGAAGCAAAATCCAACAATATATTGTATACAGAAACACACCTAGTGCAAAAAGAAGCCCACAGACTGAAAGTGAAAGGGTGGAAAACAATTCTGCACGTGAAAGAAGCCCAGAAAAAACAGGGATAGCAATCTTATTCACAGACAAAGTACATTTCAAACCAAAACTGATAAAGACAGACAAAGAGGGCCACTACAATCTTGTAAAGGGAACAATTCAAGAGGAAGAAATGACAATCATAAACGTATATACACCAAATATAAATGCCCTCAACTATATAAAACAAATATTAAGTAACATGAAAAACCAAATAAGCACTAATACAATTGTAGTGGGGGATCTAAATACCCCACTATCACAAACAGACAGATCATCTAGGCAAAAAATCAACAATGAAATACTAGAACTGAACCAAGCTTTTGAATACATGGACTTATTAGACTTCTATAGAGTGTTCCACCCCACAAAATCAGAATATACATTCTTTTTGGCTGCACATGGGTCATTCTCCAAAATAGATCAAATACTAGCTCACAGAACAAGTTGGCATAAATGCAAAAGAATAGAAGTTCTCCCCTGTATATTATCAGATCATAGTGCAATAAAGCTGGAGATCAATAGCTCAAAAAACTGTAGGAATTTGACAAACACATGGAAATTGAACGACACTCTCCTGAACAATCAGTGGATCACAGAGGAAATTAAAGAAGAAATTACACAGTTTTTACAAATAAATGAAAATGCCAATACAACATACAGGAATCTATGGGACACAATAAAAGCAGTTCTATGTGGAAAATTCATAGCACTGAATGCCCACACTAGGAAAACAGAGCAAGTTCAAATAAACAACCTAATGATGAATCTTAGACTCCTAGAAAAACAAAAGCAAGAAAAACCCAAAGCTCGAACAAGAGAGGAAATTATAAAGATTAGAGCAGAAATCAATGCAATGGAAACTAAGAAAACAATATAAAAAAATAAATGAATCAAAGAGTTGCTTTTTTGAAACGATAAATAAAATTGATAAACCCTTAGCAAACCTTATCAAAAAAAGGAAAGGAAAGGCTCAGATCCATGCAATCAGGAATGAAAAAGGCAAAATCACAACACATCCCACAGAAATCCAGAGGATCATTAATACCTACTTGGAGAAACTGTACTCTAATAAAATGGAAAACACAGAAGAAATGCACAGATTTCTAGATACTTATGAATTACCAAAGTTGAATAAAGAAGATAAAAATATTTTAAACACCCCAATTATAATTAGTGAAATTGAAAATGGAATTAAAAACTTACCAACAAAGAAAAGCTCAGGTCCTGATGGATTCACTGCTGAATTTTACAAGACATTTAGAGAACTACTGCCATTACCCTTCAAACTTTTCAATGAAATTGAAAGGGAAGCAACACTTCCAAATTCATTCCTGGAAGCAAGTATCACTTTGATTCCCAAACTAGGGAAAGACACAACTAAAAAAGAGAACTACAGGCCAATCTCCTCAATGAATATAGATGCAAAAATCCTTAGTAAGATACTAGCAAACAGAATACAGAGGATTATCAAGAAGATCATACATCCTGACCAAGTTGGATTTATTCCACAGATGCAAGGATGGTTCAACATATGTAAGTCAATAAATGTAATACACTATATTAACAAAGTCAAGGACAAAAACCACATGATCCTCTCAATAGATGCAGAAAAAGCATTTGATAAAATTCAACACCCATTCATGATAAAAACTCTGCAAAAAATTGGAATAGATGGTCTATATCTCAATTTAATAAAGGCTATCTATGAAAAACCAACAGTCAACATCAGATTAAATGGCCAAAAACTGAAAATGTTCACGTTAAAATCAGGAATGAGACAAGGATGCCCACTATCACCACTCCTCTTCAACATAGTTCTGGAAAGATTAGCCATAGCAATTAGACAAGAGAAAGAAATTAAAGCAATAAAGATAGGAAAGGAAGAAGTTAAACTGTCATTATTTGCTGACAATATGATACTCTACATTGAAGACCCAAAAAACTCCACCAAAAGACTTCTAGACTTAATTGACACTTTTAGCAGAGTAGCAGGATACAAGGTGAACACCCAAAAATTAATAGCCTTCTTATACACAAATAACAGCCTCACTGAGAGAGAAATTAGGGAAACAATTCTTTTTCACAATAGCATCCAAAAAAAAAATGAAGTATCTAGGAATCAAACTAACAAAAGAAGCAAAAGACCTTTACACTGAAAACTACAGCACTCTGAAAAAAGAGATCAAAGAGGATATATGAAAATGGAAAAATATTCCCTGCTCCTGGGTAGAAAGAATCAACATAGTGAAAATGGCCATACTACCAAAACTGCTATACAGATTCAATGCAATGCCAATTGAAATTCCAACACTATACTTCACAGAACTAGAAAGGAGAATCCAAAAATTCATTTGGAACCATAAGAGACCTAAAATAGCAAAATCCATCCTAGGCAACACACACATGGCAGCAGGTATAACAATTCCCAATCTGAAACTATACTACTAAGCCACTGTGATAAAAACAGCATGGTACTGGCAAAGAAACAGACCTGAGGATCAGTGGGACTGGAATGCACAAAAACAAATCCAGATGTGCTCAGCTACGTCATCTTTGACAAAGGAGCCAACCATCCTCAGTGGAGGAAAGATAGCCTCTTTAATAAATGGTGTTGGAAAAACTGAATCTCAACCTGCCACAGATTAAAACTGGACCCTTATCTTTCACCATGCACTAAATTAAAATCCAAATGGTTTAAAGATCTAAATATTAAAACACAAACATTAAACTAATGGTAAAGGTAAGTTAGGCAGAACTCTGGAAGACATTGGCATAGGAAAAGACTTTATGAACAAATCCTCAGTAGCATGGGAACTAGCAGAAAGAATCAACAACAGGGATCTCCTCTTATTAAAAAGCTTCTGCACTGCAAAAGAAACCATCAGCAGAACTAAGAGACAACCTACAATGCGGGAAAAAAAATTTTACCAGATGCTCCTCAGACAAAGGACTATTATCTAGAATATATAAAGAACTCAAAACAATCAGCTCCCCCCAAATAAAAAGACCCAATTCAAAAACGGGCATCTGAAATGCACAGACATTTTTCAGACAAAGAAGTAAAAACAGCAAGTAAATATATGAAAAAATGTTCCACATTACTGGTCATTCCAGAGATGCAGATGAAAACAACGCTGAGATTTCACCTCACCCCACAAAGAATGGCTGCTATCAAGAAATCAAACAAGGCCGGGGATTTAGCTCAGCGGTTCAGTGGCCTGCCTTGCAAGGGGAAGGACCAGAGTTCGATACCCGGTACAAAAAAAAAAAAAATCAAACAATAACAAATGTTGGCGGGGTTGTGGAGAGAAAGGAACGCTTCTCCAGCTGGGATTAGAGGTTCCACTTGACTCAGCCAGAGCTCTGCTGGGTATCTTTCCAAAAGAATTAAAAGAATCATATCACAGTGACATATGCGTACCTATGTTTACAGCAGCACAGTTTGTAATAGCTAAAACTTGGAAACAGCCCATTTGACCATCAGTTGGAAACTGGATAAAGATGTGGTTTTTCTATAAAATGGAATACTTCTCAGCCATAAAGAATGAGAAATTAGCATCATTCATAGGAAAATAGATACATTTTGAGGATATACTCTTAAGTGAAATAAGTAAGTTGCACATGTGTAAATACCGAAACGTTTCTCTGGTGTGAAAAACTATAATAGTAAACAAGATTCTAATGGGATAATTAACAATGCGAAATAGGAGGAAAGGGCTAAAGGTATAGGGAAAGTGGGAAGGGCGGCAGAAAGGGAATAAGGGAAAAGAAAAAAATATGAGAAAATGAAAAAATGGAAATAAAGTGTTTGTAAATGGGGAGGGGAGGAGAGGGTGAAGGGAAGGCAGGGACAAGGGGAAAAAATGAGAACCAAGACCTGTTATGTAAAGGTACAAGATCCCAGTAATGAATAATCTTATATAAAATGTACCAAAAAAACAAAAAAAAAAAAAAAAAAAAAAAAAAAAAAAAAGAAAGAAAGAAACAGCAGGGCGGTTTCTTCAGAGTCCTGTGTGATATTTTTTGTCAATTGGTTGGAGGCAATGGCAGAGATTCCCAAATCACATCTACTGTGAAGACGAAGCATGAAGTTAAAGAGCACATACGAATTCTGACAATCTTTTGTAAAATTTACCAGAAGCCAAATAGCAGGTGGTGTTCTACCTAAATATAGATACCAAAAAGAGGAACGATTAAACAAAAAGGTTTATACAAGGGGTCAAGAAAAATTGGGGTGATATCAGTTGGTTTGAGGCCCACAAATCAAGAATCATTCCCAAAGGGTCTAGGTGCCTGTCCCTGAGAAGCTGACCTTTCTATGGCTGTGGGATATAGGAAAACAAACATGAAAGAGGAAGGCAGACAAGCACTGAAGGGAAGAGAGATAATAGGCCAATGTGTGGTAACAAAGATAGAGATAGGGGGTTAGGTACCAGAGGACACACTTGAGGATTTGGGGAGGGAGGAGGACCAGCCTGTGTTGAATTCACAGTGAGGGTGGCTGCGCAGAGTAGGTACAGTGGGGACTGCGGCTGCAGCCCTGCCAGGAAAGGTCCAGGGTCTCCCAGCTGCCTTCAGAGTGAGGGCTCCCAGGGACAGCCATGTCAGACTTTCCCCTACACCTGCCACACTTCCTCAGTCACAGCCACGTTGCAGCGTGGGCAGCACCAGGGTGATGTAAACAGATGAGGTAACTCTCTGGAGGCCATTGCTCCAGGTCCTGGGATCTCAAATCCTGGAGGAGCTGAGGTTCTGTAGGTGCCAGGAAGCCTACTGCGAGCACCCTGGCCGGCCGTCTGGACCTGGACAGCGAGGATGCCCTGGGCGATCTGGACCTCACCCCGCTGCCTCTGCCGCCCCCTACGGCCTTCCTGTGCCAGCACCCAGCGGCAGCCGGCCCACTGGGGGCATCGCTCATCTCAGACCTGGAGCAGCTGCACCTGCACCTGCCGCCACCCCAGCCGCCCCAGGCCGAGCCTCCACCCGCCCACCGCAGGCCCTCGGAGTCAGAGGAGGAAGAAGATCCACGGGATCAGTAAAATGATGGCACACAGGGTGGAGGCTGCCATTTTGGACCGGAAAAGGTGGGCTCTTCTGGATGCATCAACAGGAAGCGAGAGACCAGTGGGTGGGGCTGATATCTTTCAGGAAGAAGAAAGCAGAAGAGAGAGCCCACCTGCACCATCTTTTTAAGAGGCTTTTCTCTGCCATTTTTAGAGCCCTCAGGGGGCCCTACACTCGCCTGAGTTTGGGCTGGAAATGCCTCGGACACCTTTATGGCATGAGTACCCTTTATTAAGGCGGCCTGTACCAGCTGTTCTTGACTTAACAGATTACCCATAATAGAGATCCTTACCCGCAGCTTCAATATTTACCAAGTATATGGGAGCCCCACATTTGGGCGCCAGCTGTTGTCCTCCATGAGCCCACTGGCCGAACAAGGTCCAGGAGCTCAGACTGGGAGGTCAAGTCGCAGCATCACCAGGTAGACTCCAGGGAGGTTTCTGGAACACGTCTGCTTTATTTAGGAAATGCACAGGCTTATATACGACAACCATAGGGGCGGAGCATGGCAGGAGCATTTAACATTTAGTGATATCTTATTGGCCAAACATGGTGAAGTGATTTTTCTTGGGTGAGGCAAAGGAGTCACAGATTTAGGGGCGGAAGTGTAGCCTGTTAGACCCAGTATCTATGCACTTAGGGGAGTTAGCTCAGCCTTAGCAAGGTCTCCGGGTTAGCTCAGGAGACAGGAGTGCAGTGCACCTGGCCCAGCCAAGCTTGAACTTCTCCCACAAAAGTTTACAAGACCGAAGCCTGAAGTCCATAGACAGAGGAGTCCAGGAGGTATTAATAGTTCAGCTCCCATGTCTGTTCTTGTCAGAAAAGAAAGTGCCATCAATTCAAAATCCTTGGGATAAACATAGGTAATGACATATCATCATATAACATTTGGGAAAATTCAGAATGTATACAGCACATATGTCCTGGCAATATATCTCAACTTTCTTCCAACAATGGACAGGCTTTGCTAGAAAAGAGTATTTTAAGATTTTGATATACAGTGACCTAAGTATATGCTCTATTTTATTATGAAATTTTGTTTTATTATTTCATAGAAGAGTGCTTTTATATTTTCTTTATTAATATCTACTTGTATTACATTAAAATAAAATAAAAAAGAGATTCAGTCTTGAATGCACACCACCTAAATCTGCTAAAAATAATTTATCAGTTGACTGAGTATTTTAACTGAACATCTTATCTTGTAAAAGATGGCAATGTTAGCCTTATCTCCAAGTCCTTAATTATTTGATCATTAGATTTTCTTTGTCTGTATTATTTCTATGGATGCAGTGTCTTTCCTTGGCAACCAAACCTATGACAACTCAACCAAATACAGCATGACAAATCTTCTATTCTTTACACCTCACAGTCCCAGCTTCAACTTCCCACTCCAGCTTCAGAATGCAGTCTTGTACCTTCAGGTATCATCACTACTATCATTCCCTAACTCCTATTCACCTTCCTGGATCAGCTATTTATGTTGTAATCAAACCTAGATCTCAGTTGAAATTTTAAAAAAAAAATTCAGGGAAAATTATTTTGAAATGAAAAGTTCAATAATTTTCTTTGCAGGAAATGAAGAACAAAGTGCCACAACCCAAGTGCTGTTAAATAAATCATAATTAATTACACATGCATCTATGTTTGGATGCTCAATTTATGACTAATTATGCAGAAAATGTAATTGCATAATGAAGTATTCAATCGCATCTCTTGTGCTCTTATTTATGCCAACCCAGGGTTACGGTTTGGGGGCAAATTTTTGTTGTAGTCTGTATGTGCACCTGTTGAAATTATTGAAATGTTGTCAAGACACAGCTAATCACATGATCTCCCCTAAGGTACAGTTGTTCCTGTTGAGAAAATTGCAGAAAGTTCTAAATTATTTCCTAATTTACTCTTTTAAAAAAAAGCATGTGCATTTATGCATTTTACTTGTCCTCTACCAAAATACAATTGCTAAGAAATCATATTAGGATCCCCAGTACAAAAAAATCATATTAGACACATCCTGCCAGCTTCTTTCTCCTAGATTTGCAATATAGACTTTTTATTTTCTTGAAAGAGTCATAAAGCTCAAAGAAAACATGAATGACCATCACAGTTATGTCATCCTAGACAGCTTCCTTTTAATGACACTAAGGGAATTTGTAACCTTTTCTCCATCTTATGATGCCTAATAAAGTGACTATCAAGGAAGCAAAGGAAATAAAACTAAATTTAAAACTTCCTCTGAATAAGCCATGGGACTAGTAGCATTTATGAATATTTTCTCACTGGAAAAAAAAGCGGAGGTAAAAAAATTTCAAAAGCTCTTATACTTAGCAAGATAACAACTACTTTATCAGGTTTTTCAGAAACTTCTGAGTCAACTTTGTGGAGAAGACAAATAAATCCCAGAGTCCTCTGTGGCCCAAACTCATAGAAATATCACCTCTAAGAGACACTCTGTCTAGTCACCAAAAGTACCAGTGATTCCAGTCTTTTTGCATGAAGAGCTGAGACTGGCAGAGCTCACCAGTATACAGATGTCACTCCCAGTTTCCAGAAAAACGATGCTTGCAGCTCCTGCTCTCAGACAGCCCAGGCTGTAGGTATATGTGATGGCTATTTCAAAAGTCTCTTAGCTAAGCCTGGAATAGTTGTGATGTCTCCATGACCTCCTCTCCCCTGCCATTTGTCAGACAAAGTCTTAAGATCAAAGCATATGGAGACATCAACTGACTACATGAAGGGCATCTGCATTAGGAAATCAATGAGACCTTGAATCACCGGACTTTGAATAGGAAATAAATTTTTGTTGTGGGAAGCCAGAGATTTAGGAGTCGTTTGCTACTTGCAAGCAGAAAAACAGAGCCTATCTTGACTTGCCAGCATCAGAGAGAATCCAATTCCCACTCTGTACAGCACTTCCTGACACCTTCTGTCCACTCCCCTTCAAATTCTCCCCTGGATTCCCATGCTCCAAAGCCTCTTTTTATCTCAACCTCCCACCAAATCCAGCCAGTCAGGACTCTGAATTGCTTTTCCTTCCCTTGTCCTCCCTGCTGTCTAATCCTGTCTATCTCAATCCTGTCTTCAGCTTCTGCATTACAAAACTCCAAGAGCTGGATTGATAAAAGTCAAACTCTATTTACAGGGCTGGGAATGGGAAAATACTGAGCTTCCAAGTGGGGAGAATTCCTTTGGGTAAGCAAAGCAGGGAGGAAGAAATAGAAAACTCATTTGGTGAAAATATCCCATTATATTTGTTTTTGGTCTCAAAACAAATGTGTTAAGTTTCAACACCCTAGTGACTCAGTCTTCCCTGCCTCACCTATTGCAGTTGCTATCATACATTTTCATTTTAAGAAAATGTGCAATTATTCTCTGACCTCCATTTTTCAGAGCCCTCAATGGCACACACATCAACCAACCACTGCCTAAATGGACCCTGTAGAGTTGTCCAGGGTGCAATCTGTAGGACCACTCTGGGCCCTGCCTCCATAACACTACTAACATAGAACTAAAAGACTTGAAAAAGAAGCATAAATCACCTAATAGCAAAGCATAAAAAACTATGTGAACTTTTAGGGAGAACTGTTGTTCAATTTCTCAACAATGTTATTGAGAAAATCTACACATATCAGTACCTACTGTTGCAAACATCGTTATCAGTAGGTGCAGAGTTTACAAAAAGATATAAGACCTTGTTCTGAATCTCAAAAAAGTTGCCTCTGCACAGGGAGACAGGACATATTAAGGAAAAGACAAGTACTCATTGAGAATAACATTTGACACAGGTAAAAATAAACAAGATTCATAATGTTATCATCAGAGTGGGCTGAAGTAATCAAGAAAATCAGTGGAACAGGTGAATGTTAAACTGGATCCCAATAGATGTGTGCAAATCTGAAAAGAAAAAAATGTGGAACCTTTCTTCACATCTCAATGATGAGCTGTGGTGTTTGGTGGCAGGACTATAAAATAAGACTATTTGTCATTCTGTGGGGACTAAACCCTTTTCAAGACTACGTAGGACAAACTGAAAAGAGATGTTGCTCTCACATTTCACAGGAATGCTTGGTCGTTACAATTTCACAATTCAGAATGAGCACTCTTTCATCTCCCTAATCAGAAGCATCTAATCCACTCATCTATTGGAAGGTATAGAAAGTGCATCATGTAGATTTGGTCCTTGCTCTCTAGGGGATTACAGCCTAAGATAGGCAAGCTTAGTTCCGACAAGCACGTGGTGTAATTAACACAGATAAGGATAAAGAATGCCTTTTTTTGCAAGCCTTACTGCTGTCAGACAGAACAATTTGTAGTCATCAGTGATCTGAGCTGAATTCAAATGGGCGACCCAAAGCCTCCACTATCTGGATGTTACTTTCAATCTCTTTAGCTATCCAATCTCTAGAAGTTTCATTTTTCATTCTTACTGTGCAGTCATCATCAACTACCAAAGGGAAAGACTGCAATCCAGACACACTAAAAATAGCATTCTTGCCTTTTGAAAGCCAGACTCAGATTTATGACAGTTTTAAAATTTGGTTTTTCATCTTAAAAGTTCAATGTTTTATAAGAACTGTACAAAGTAATACCTACCTGGTCTTTAGAGCATGAAACACCATAACTTGATGCAATGAGAGATGAGGCCTTTATGTAATCCATTTACATTAGGAAGAGATAGCATTTTCTTTTGCTTGACAGGTTGACATGCCTTCATGTGTTTTTCACTTAATCAGCAGAATCATTAAGGCACTGAGGGTTTTGATGGTCTCAGTAAAAAACATCTATTTCTGTAGAACCTATCACTATAAATAATTTAACAAACACACCCCCAAAGACTATAAAAAAGAAGAATTATTCTTTCATACTTAAATCATAGATCTCTCAGAAGTTGAGTCAAAAGAAGCCTAGGCTTGAAATGAGGGCAGAATGATGTCCAACAATAAATCCTAAAGTTGAAATGAAAAGCAGAGTCCCAAAAAGTATAATCAGATTTGTTTTAAGAATGTTTGCATTTATCTTGATACTTGCATTAAAAAGTTCTCAGAGAATTATATCAATATAAACTGTCAACATTATTAATCAGAATGATAACTTATAGTATGGAAAACTTTCACATTCGCTTGTCTTCTTACAATAATCTTGTCTTAGAACATATGAAGGTATGTCCATTTAGGAAATATGCACACACTTATAGACCATACATAGCTACACAAATTTATACCAGTGCAAATCAGGCTAGATTTCACATCTCTTGGCTATGAAGATAATTAAGACTTGGTTGTCAGAACTAATGTGACATTATTATCCTAGGAACCTACACTAGGAATCTAATCTCATTTTGAAAGGTAGAAACACCTCAGGTTAGAAGGGAATCAATCAGGTCACAGTGTATGTCCCCAGATGGGTGACCAGCAGTCCCCATGACACCATTCATGGGAGAATTGGTATATCTCCACAGCATCTTATTTGTGGGTTGGACATGGCAACAGAACCCTCAGGACCATTTTTACACTGATCTCCAGTTGTATAGCTTGGAAATGAGTGAGAGAGGTGTTCATGTGGTTATGTTTCAGGACAATCTCATTTGCAAACCATGCTTCTTTGGGAGACTATTATTCCACTGCTAAAAAACAGAAATGGTATTTCTTCTGGTGCCCCTATTCACAGGAGAAAAAGTCCTATCTCACCTGAAAACCATTTATAATAACATTTTGAAGGAAAATGTATTCCAGGTTCCATTTGAAATTCCTGGACAGAGGTTCCCTTTCCTCACATCTTACCTTCCAGGGAGGAAAAGAACATCTTCACCAGTTCAAAATTACTGTTAATCATCACCATGGAAAATGAGGTCAGCATTTTCAGTTTATTTGGAGAGATAGGACTGGGACCAATGAGAATAAATAAGGGAAGGTTGAAAGTAAGAGTTTCAGGGCAGAGTAACTGTGGAGGCCATTTGTCCCAGTTTATTTAGATGGTTGATTTAGGGGGGTGTGCTGC
The DNA here is from genome assembly GCF_012274545.1 of Fukomys damarensis. Classification (NCBI taxonomy): domain Eukaryota; kingdom Metazoa; phylum Chordata; class Mammalia; order Rodentia; family Bathyergidae; genus Fukomys; species Fukomys damarensis. Next base: position 46,990,105 of record NW_022900913.1, read on the forward strand.
AGTGCTGAGGGGAAAACCCAGGGACCAGGTCATTTTAGACAAGTGCTCTACCACTTAGCTGTACCTCTAGCCCTTGGTTAGGTTTTTATTTCCAGCTTTTTTGAGGTATGTGTGTGTAATGTGAGGTGTACTGTGTGTCACTTTAATGTAAATATACCTTGTGTACTTGTGCAATATTTCCCACAATTAAGCTAATAGTATATAATCACCTCACATAATTGCCTCTGTGTGTGTGTGTGTGTGTGTGTGTGTATGTGTATGTGTTGAAAGTAGTTAAGGTCTACTTTCAGCAAATTTTGAATGCAAATTACATTAACTATTATTTGCCATGCTGTGCATTAGATCTCTAGAACGTACTGATACTTGAAAGTCTGCAGTCTTTGACCAGCATCTCCACTTTTTCTCCACCCTCTTTCCCTGGCAGCTACCACTCAATTCTCTGTTACTCCAAGTTAAATTTAACATTTTTAGATTCCACATATAAAGGTTATCATGCAATATTTGTCCTTTTGTGTCTGGTTTATTTCACTCAGCTTATTGTGCTTCAAGATCATCCATGTTATCCCAAATGACAGGATTTTGTTCTTCTTAAAGGCTAATGATATTCCAGTGTGCAGGTGTCTGTGTCTGTGTGCCTGTGTAAAATTTCTTTGTCCCTTCATCTGTGGGTGGACATATTGTTTCCATATCCTTGATACTGTGAGTGATGCTACAGTGAACATGGAAATTGAGCTATGTCTTCAAATATTGATTTAATTTCCATCAGATATATACTCAGAAATGAGGTGTAGGGTCATGGTAGCTCTATTTTTCATTTTTTGAGAAATTATCATGCTGTAAATTGTATACAAGGGGTCCCTTTTCTCCGTATCCCTATCAACATATATTATCTCTTTTCTTTTTGATAGTAGCTATCCTAACAATTATGATGTGATGTCTCACTGAACTTTTGATATGCATTCTCATGATAATAATCTCATGATAATAATCAGTTTACATAAACCTGATGGTCATCTGTATGTCTTCTTTAGAAAAATGTCCATTGAAATCTTTACTCATTTTGATTAAGTTTTTTGTCACTCAGTTGTATGTATTTATTATATTTTTGTTATTAAACTCTTTCCAGGGATATGTATTATAGTTAATATTATATATCAACTTGACAAGATTAAGAGATATCTAGATAGCTGATTAAGCATTATTTCTAGATATGAAATAAGAGTGGTTCTGTCTGGAGAAGACTGGCACATGAGTGAGTAGACTGAGTTGGAAAGATCCACCTTCAACGAGGGTCTCTCCCTCTATTTTTCTGTGTGTGTGTGTGTGTGTGTGTGTGTGTGTGTGCATGCATGCATATACTTGTCAGAAAACCCTGATGGTAAGACCCATCAATGAAATCACAGATTCACAGATATAGAAGGAGAACAGAAAGGGGTTAAAGAAAGTTTGGCAAAAAGATTTCTTTGAAGAGAAATTATTTTGCCATGAGTTACAGCTCTCCCTTCAGGGAAAGGTTTGAGGTATTAATTTCCACCCCAAGTCAAGTGCCATTGGCCCAATTCTTAGCTTTGATAATTGTGATATGGATGACAGACTGAGATCTGTTACTCAACCACTTCCCCAGGGAAAGTTAGGATAGAAGAAGGGCTGACTAAACCAATTGCTTCTGTGACTGTCCTTGGAAAGGCTTTGGGCAATGAATAGGATGAGCCTGATTTTGCAGTCTGGCATGGGATGAGTGATGGTTCTCCTTAGATCAAATGTAAGCAGGAAGAGAAAAATGAGTTTTTATGTCTAATAGAGCCATCTGGAGGTGTAAAGAGACCTCAAGAAGAGCCTTAGAACCTCATATGGACAATTAAGAAAAGGAGTCACAGAAAATTACCCAAAAGAAAGATATTTTCTCAGTAAAGAGAACTGGAGTACAGAGACTCCTATCAGAGTATCTCTGAGAAGCCCACAAAGGATGAAGACGATTTAGTGGTCATCTATCAAAGCTAACTAGGAATGCTACCTTCAACTGCTTCCTGGGTCTATAAATCCCAGAGCTAAAAGCTAAGAAAGAACTTTGCAATGCTAGTATTTTTCTGTCCCTCCTGAGCTTCCAGTTCCTGTCACTCCTGTGACAACTGGCCTCAAATCTCACACTGTGTGGATGACAAGTGTTGAGATGATTGCTTTTGCTTTTGGATAATTCCCAAGGAGAAAAACGCCATGCATGTGGCCTGGAGAGCAAATACTTGGACAAATGCTAAGAACAGAACCCAGACCAGTAGCAGAGGGAGGGACCTCTAGACTTTACAACCTTTGTACCTCCTTTTATTCTTTGCTAACTTATAGAAGAACAAAGTCATATCAATGTAACAAATTAGATATATTTTTTCAGTAAGAAAGTTAGGGTCACCAAATGTCAAAGGACACTGGATTTCTTTTATTCTTCCCTTCAGTATTCCATCAAATAAACTGAGATAGTTCTTTCCTTGTGGTACTGGGGATAGAACCCAGGTTTTGTGTGTAGATAAGGCAAATGCTGTATTTGAATTATATTCCCAGTCTCCGCCCAAGGACTGAGGCACTAAAAGAAAAGAGGTAGAAGCTAAAGCTCAAGGTAATTTGTTATACAGAATAAGAGAAGGCAGAAGGAAGAGGAGAGCTATCTCAGTGACAAAACATCAGAGAGTCAAAGGAGAAAAAGTAGAGGAAGCCTAAGAAGGGCTGATAGCACACACCTATAATCCCAACTACTGGAGATGGGGGGTGTGGTGAGGCAGAAATATTGCAATTTCAATACTAAGTTAGGAAACTTAGCAACTTAACAAGACCCTTCCTCAAATTTTTAAAATATTATTCATACTGTTCTAGAGGAAAGAGCACCCTCCATCACTCTAAGGAACTCAACCAGGTTAGTATCTGTGTTGCTGCATGGCCAGATAACACTCCTTGAACATATAACCTCAACAAGACAGCAAACAGGTGAAATACAGAAGTAGGGGAAGCCAACACAGTACCTCAGCAGTATTTGGAGCCAATGCCATTTTATAAAATTCCTGGAATCATCCTACCCATGGAGGTGGAAGCCTGCTTATTTCTCACCCTAGCTACAATTGAACACAATGCATGGGGAGCCCAGTGCCATTCCAGCTGGGTTGTGGGTCCAAGAGACTGAGATATTTGCACAAGGGAGGGTCTTCCTGATTCTGGGCACTGTGGAACGCTTAACCAGACAACCCCACAGAGGAATAGGACAGAGCTAGAAGTCAAGATCACCAACCTAGACAGCTCAGGCTTGGGCTTGAGTCTCTACAGCACAGACCACTGAGGCAATTAGACCCAGGGAGAGACTCAAGGGAAGAAGGCAAAGACAGAAGTGATAAACACTAGAGGTGGTGAAAGATGATCCAGGCTGGGACTTTTATCTACCCCTCTGCATTGTATGTGGTAGGAACTGCCACCGAGAGAGAAATCTGAAGGAATGGGGCAGATGGCTTTCACATACATTGAGATTGGAGTGAAGCTTGTTATGCAGGCTGTGGACAACATGCATCCTGAGACCAGCCAGAGACAGCTCAGAGCCCACCATGGTAGGGACAGGGCTGAGGCCCTGAGTTGAGACACAAAAGTGGCTCTAAAGAGTCTTCTGAATGTGGTGATCTGAAGATGGCAACATTGACAAACTGCTCCAGAATTTTCACCCTAATTAACATAGCAAGACAATTGTCCTGTTTTATATATAAATAGATATAGATATAGATAGATATAATTTTCCATTTCTCCCTCCTTTTTTGATTTTTTGCTTGTATATTGATACTTTGTTGAATATAATTAACCATACTTCCAAAACTAATATAAAGAGTTAATGCAATCACAATCAAAATAGCAGCACTATTCCTCAAAGAATTAGAGAAAATAATCTTAAAACATATATGGAACCATAAAAGACCTAGAACAGCAAAAAAATATTTTCAGGAGGCATCACAATCTTGGTTTTCAAGTTATACTACAAAGTCACAGTGATAAAAACAGCATGGTGTTGGGGGAAAAAGAAGACATGTGGATCAATGGAATAGAACAGAGAATGTAGACACAACTCCAGACACATTCAACTACTTGATTTTTGACAAGCAGACATGCTGGAGGAAAGATAGCCTCTTTAACAAATGGTGCTGGAAAACTGGCTATCCTCATGTCTAAAATTAAACCTAGATCTGTATCTCTTGTCATGTACTAAAATAAAATAAAAATAGGTCAAAGTTCTAAATATTTAAACAGAAACACTTAATCTACTAGAAGATAAAATAGGCAAAACTCTTGAAGACATAGGTGTAGGGAAGGACTTTCTGAATAGAAACCCAGTCGCACAAGAAATAATACCAGGAATCAACAAACATAATATCAAAATTAAAAGCTTGTACACAACAAAGGAAATAACCAACAGAATGAAAAGACAACCTACAGAATGGGAAAACTTTTGTCAGCTATTTATCAGAGGACTACTATCTAGGATATATGAAGAACTAAAAACAAATTAGACACCAAAAGACCCAATAAAAATATAGCCAATTGAAATTGATAAATAGTTCTCAGAAAAAGTACGAATGATCAATAAATACATGAGGAATGTTCAATATTGCCTGCCATTAGAGAAATGCAAATTAAAACAACATTGAGATTCCACGTTTCTCCAGCAAGAATGACTATCATCAAGAAATCAAATAATGACAAATCCTGGCAAAGCTGCAGGGAAACAGGAACTCTTCTACATTATTTACTGGAATGTGAACTAGTACAACCACTGTGGAAATCAATGCAGAGATTCTTCAAATAAGTACAGCTACAAATCTATTCAATCCAGCTACTCCCCTTCTAGGTATCTCCCCAAAAGAATTAGACATCATATTACAGTGATACAGTGATGTTACCTGTGTTAATAGTAGTACAGCTCACAATAGCTAAATCTTGAAAGCAGCTTATATGTCCATCAACAGATGAATGAATAAAGAAAATATGGTATTTATATGCAATGGAGTACTTCTCTGCCATAAAGAAGGATAAACATGAGTCATTTTTAGGAAAGTGGATGGACCTTGAGACCATAATACTAAGTGAAATAAATCAGATGCACAAGCTTATCACATGGCTTCTCTTATATAAGAAACCCAAATGTAAATAAACAGCAAAATAATACTCCAAACAGCAAGAGCAGGGGAAAAAAGTTATTCTAATTTCTGACAAAGTTGACATCTAACCTAAACTGAAAAGAAGGCAACAAAAAACATCATTATATATATTAAGGGAGCAACTCACAAGAGACAACTGTAAATTTTTATGCACCAAACATAGGCACATTCAATTTCATAAAACAAAGATTATTTGACACAAAAGGACAGATAGACACCAAAACTATCATAATGGGGGGCTTCAATACCCCACTCTCTCAAACAGACAAGTCTACAAGACAAAAAAAAAAGAAATATCAGAGTTAAATTATACCATAAAACAAACGGATTCAACAAATATTTACACAGTGTTTCATCCAACACCAACAAACTACACCTTCCTCTTAGCAGCTTATGTAACTTTCTCCAAAACAGATAATATTTTAGGCTATAAGGCATGTATCTATAAATACAAAATAATTGAATAATCTCTTGGATCCTGTCACATCATAATGGAATGAAACAAGAAAGCATCAGCAAAAATAATCACAGAAACCACAAGAACATGGAAATTTAAAAAATACACTCCTGAACAAAGGGTTATAGTAAACATCAGGAGAGACATTTCAAAATTCCTAGAATCAAATGATAATGGTAAAGGAACATATTACAATCTGTGGAACATAATAAAAGTAATTCTAAGAGGGAAGTTTATAGCTGTTAACAACTGTTAGAAAAATAGCAATCCTAAATAAATAATCTAAGAATGTTTCTCAAGATTCTGGAAAAATAAGAGCAACCCAAACCTAAAACAAGTAAGAGAGAAATTATAAAAATCACAGCAGAAATTAGTAAAATTAAGGCTTAAAAAAAATACAAAGGATCAACAAATCAAAAAGTTGGCCTTTTGAAAGGGAAATACATTGGTAAACCCTAAGCCAAATGTACCAGAAGTGAGAGAAGATTCACATCAACATAAATACAAATGAAACAGAAAATTAGAACAGACACCACTGAAATTCAGAGGATGATTAGAAACTTTTGAAAATTTATAGTCAATATAAATTAGGGAACCTGAAAGAAATAGATAAATTTCTAGACACATATAACTTATCAAATTCAACCAAGAAGATATATAAACCAGTAACAGGAAACAAAGGTGATGCAATAATAAAATTCTATGAACTAAGAAAAGACCAGAACACAATGGATTCATCACTGATTTTTGCCAGAACTTTAAAGAACTAAAATTAATATTCCTAAACTTTTCCATGTAAATGAAAGAAAAGGAATACTTCCAAACTCATCTCATAATGCCAACATTATCATAATATCAAAATCAGATAAGGACTCAACAACAACAACAAAAAGGAGAACTGTAAGCCAATATCTTTGAGGAACATAGTTGCAAAAAATCCCTAATAAGATACTTGCAAACAATTCATCAAATCATTAAAGAGATCATTCACCATGACAAAGTCAGCTTCACTCCAGGGATGGAAGGATGGTTCAATATACATAAATGAATAAATGCAACATCACATAAATAGAATCAAGGACAAAAATCACATAGTCACCTCAACAAATGCAGAAAAAGCCTTTGATAAACTCCAACAGCCCTTCATGATAAAAATCTTTTTTTTTAGCATTTTTTTCATATATTTATTGGTTATTTGTACTTCTATTCTTTTTTTGTTCAGCTTTAATTGAGTTTATTGGTAAATTTTAGGGATACAGTACAGTAACATTCATTGTTGGGATCTTGTACCTCTACATGACAAGTCTTGATTCTCATTTTTTCCCCTCTTAATGAACTTGGGCATAGTGATAATCCCAGCATGTTGGAAGCTGAGGCAAGAGGATCACAGTGAGTTTGAGGCCAGCCTGGACTACATAGTGAGACGGTATCTCAAAAAAACAAAAAAAATTGAATAAATCCTGATAAGAATAGGAATCACAAGCTGATAAAAGCCATATATAACAAAACCACAGCCAACATCATATTGAATGGAGAAAAACTGAAAGTATTTCCTATAAAATCAGGAGCAAGACAAGGGAGTCCACTCTCAGCACTCTTTTTCAATGCAGCACTTGAAATCTTAGCCAGAGAAATCAGGATAGAGAAATAAATAAAAAGGATATAAGTAGAACATGAAGAAGTCAAATTACCATTATTTTCAGACAAATATGACCCTAAATATAGAAATGCCATAAAATTCCAAAAGGAAACTCTTAGAGCTGATAAATTCAGCAAAGTGGCAAGATACAAAGTTAGTACACAAAGTCCAACTGTTGCTGTACACCAAAAGTGAACCCACCAATAAAGAATTCAGGAAAATAATTTAATTCGCTCTAGCTTCAAAAAAATTAAGTTCTTAGGAATCAACCTAACCAAGGAGGTAAAAGACCTCTATAATGAAAATACAGTATCCTGAAGAAAGAGACTTAACAGGATACAGGAGAATAGAAATATATCCCCTCTTCCTGGATAACCAGAATTAATATTGATAAAATAAGCATATTACCAAAAGCAATATATAGATGCAATGCAATCCCTATTAAAATACCAACAATATTCAATGAGTTAGAAAAAAGTTCTGAAATTTATATGGATCCAGAAAAGACTCAGAATAGCCAAGGCATTTTTGAGCAAAAAGAGCAAAGCAGGCTGGGCATGGTGGCACATGCCTGTAATCCCAGCATTTGGGAGGCTGAGGCAGGAGGATCGCTGTGAGTTTCAGACCAGCCAGAGCTACACCATGAGTTCCAGGTCAGTCTCCACTACATAGTGAGACCCTGTCTCAAAAAAAAAAAAAAAAAAAAAAGAGAGAGAGAAAAGCAGGAGGCTTCACAATTCCAGGCTTCAAGTTATACTACAAAGCTATAATAATAAAAAACAATGGGATACTGCCTCAGTGAAGTAAAATGGAAGACACAGAAACACTCGCAGGTAACTTCAGCCATCTGATCTTTGACAAAGGGACCAAAGCATATGTTCAAGAAAAGATAGCCTCCTTAAACAAATGGTGCTAAGATAACTGGCTATCCATGTGAAACTGTCCATCTCTGTCACTCTATAATCAAATCAAATCAAAACTGACCAAAGACTTAGACATAAAACAAAAACACTGAAGCAGTTGTAAGATGGCTTAGTGGAAACACTGGAAGCTATAGGCACAGGCAAGGACTTCCTGAATGCAACTCCACCAGCACAGGAAATACAGGATGCAACAACATAAAAACAAAACAAAACACAATCACCAGAATGAAGAGACAAACTGTAGAATAGGAAGAAATGCCAGCTACTCTTCTGATAGAAGGCTAATACCTAGAATATATAAAGAGCAAAAATATAAACCTTCAAAAACAAATGACTCAAAAAGGGAAGTAGAAAGACAGATCTTTCTCAAAAGGGAAAAAAAGCAAGACTTAGAAGAAAGAGGGAAGAGGAGAGAGGGAAAGGGGATGAAAGAAAGGAATTCAGCTATATTATGTACATACCAATTCACACAAAGAATTTAAACATTAGGTACTGCAAAGGTGTACTGATAAAAATTTTAAAATATTAAAAAATAAAGAAAGAAAAATGAACTAAATAGATGCTTCTCAAAAGAAGAAGCATGAATAAGTAGTTAATAAGTATGTGAAAAAATGTTCATCATTTTAATCCATTAGGAAAATGTAAGACAAAACAATTCTGAGATTCCATCTTATCCCATTTAGAATGCCTATCATTAAAAGCCACCCCCGCAAATGTTGGCAAGGATATGGGGATAAAGGAAAACTTCTACACTGTTGGGAGGAATGCAAGTAGGTACAACTGCTATAGAAATCAGTATGAAGATTTCTCAAAATACTAAAATAGAAATTTTATGTTACCCAGCCATGCCTCCCTGAACACATTCCTAAAAGAGATAAAGACATTATACTATAGTGTTAAAATTATAGTGACATTTAGTGTGCCCATGTTTATAGCAGTAGAACTGACAACAGTCAAGCTGTGGAAACAGCCTAAATGCCCATCAACAGATAAATGGACAAAAAAAAATGTGGTGTATGTGTACACAATCTAATATTACTTGGCCATAAAGAAGAATAAAATTATGTCATTTGCAGGAAAATGGATGAAAGTTGAGGTCATAGTTTTAAGTGAAATAAGTCAGACACAAAAGTTAAATATCTCATAGTTTCTCTTATATGAGAAGCCTAAAACATAAAGAAAGATGGGGAGGCCATGGGAAGGATAGCCAGGCCCTCTCCCACTGGAACCCACCATTGCTCTGGCTCCAGGAGGGCCTGCACTCACCTTGGGAGAGATAGCCACACCCTCTCCCAGAAGGAGCCTCCATCACTCCAGCACCAGGAAGGTAGCTGTGTGGGCGCCCCTGAACCCCCACAACTCCCCCAACTCCCCCCCCATGCACTGTCAGACCTCCTGATTGTGCCAGTCTTTGGACCCACTCTGCAGAGGCAGAGGTGGTCATAAAGGGTATTTTTCTGAGTTCCCAACTTTGAACATCTTTAAAGAAAGGGCATGGGAAACCTGTAGTAGAATGGTGTGGAGTTCAACCGTTCAGGTGGTCGGGGAACTTAATCTGGCCTTGCAGTTCAAGGTCAGTCTGCATCATGGAGTTCTGCCATCAGCTAGCTGAGATCAGGGGTCATGGTTCTGCATATGGCTGCAGAATATACATGATGTATATCATGACAGCAGAGATAAAGTTTGAAAGAGGCCCTTCAAATCCTTTTTTTTCTTTCTTTTCCTCATTTCACTCTGCAAATTCTTTCTTTTTTCTGTCCTCTTTCCCCAACTCAGTCTCTTGCTCCACCATATTATCCTTCATCTCCTTTTCTGTTTCTGCTCCTGCCCTAACTCAGATTTCTTCTTTTATCATTTTTTCTCTTTTCTTTATGCTTTTTTCTTCTGTCATTCTACCTCAAACAGGGGTCAGTGAGTTCAAGGGAAAGTGAGACCCTATTGCTGTTAAGGGGATATATTCTTGTCCTTGTACTTCTACTCTGTCTATCCCTTTTGAATTCAACAGTTTCCTGAATACTGTGTGGTCATTCTATGTCCTCTGGCTTCACTTGAAACCTTCTCCAATTCTTTTACTTATCTACTCCTCTCGTCCTAGCTCTGTCTGAGCCCTCATCCTAAATGGTAAATATGCTATATGGAAAAGTTTATTCACTGCAGACATGTTTTGGACTGCTTCTTGATTTCAATTTAATTCACATGGTTTAAGGGTGATAGACCAGTGACTACCAGAAGTGGTCAGTTTCCAAGTTGCGCTTGATCATATTGTGTTGCTGATTGTATCAGTTGGGATAAAGGGTTGTGGTTGATTTGATGAGCTGTTTTCTCTGATGTTATGAAGATGAGAATGTCTTTGGGTTGTTAGAAACCCAGAATTTAAGGCATAACTATATCAGGAAGATTTGGGTGATAACTGAGAGATTAAACCAAGGACAGCCCAACAACAAAAATAAAAATGAGAAAACACTTAAGCAAGACAAAAAGACAGAGATGTGGTTTTTCTATAAAATGGAATACTACTCAGCCATAAAGAATGAGAAAGTAGATTCATTCATAGGTAAATGAGTACATTTGAGGATATACTCCTAAGTGAATTAGATAACTCATACATATGCAAATACCAAATAGTTTCTCTGGTGTGAAAAACTAAAATAGTACTCAAGATCCTAATGGGACAATTAGCAATGTGAAATAGGAAGAAAAGGACCAAAGGTCTAGGGACAGTGAGAAGGATAGGGAAAAGGGAACAAGGGAAAAGGAAAAAAATATGAGAAAATGTAAAAATGGAATTAAAGTGTTTGAAGGTGGGGAGGGAAGAAAGGGGTGAAGGCAGGGTGGGGACAAGGGGAAACAATGAGAACCAAGACCTGGCATGTAAAGGTACAAGATCCCAGTAATGAATGTAACTGTACTGTCTACCTAGAATGTACCAATAAATTCAATTTAAAAGACAAAAAAAAGACACAAAGACAGACTTCCAGTTCATCAATGGCAAACAGTAGGGCAAATGAGGATGAAAAGGCCAATAGTGAACCACCAGGACACCATGAACTCAAATCACAGGAAGTAACAGAACAGATCAATCAGGCTCTAGAAAAATTCAAAACAGAAATAATTTCCCAAATAACCATAGAGATGGTGAGCAAAATGAAAGTCATGATTCAAGATTCTAGAACAGAAACTAACAAAACAATAGATGAGCTCAGGACCACGATAGAAGCCATAAAGGCCCAACATAAGAAAGAAATGGAAACAATAAATGCCCAACATAGGAAAGAAATGCAATCCATAAAACAGATTCAAGCAGATATCCAGGAGATTAAATACTCTATTGAAAGTGTACACAACAGAATAAAAGAATGCAAAGATAGAATTTCAGATATAGAAGATAGGATTGCAGTCAGTGACTGTGAAAAAAGAGGTCTCTCAAAAACAGTAAGGGATCATGAGAAATTGATCCAACAACTTCTAGACAATGCAAAGAAAAATAACATAAGACTGATAAGAATCCATGAAGTAACAGGAGAAAACACAAATGACTTAAAAAAGCTGTTCACAGAATTAATGACAGAAAACTTCCCAGAGGGGAAGAATTTGACATACAGATAAGTGAGGCATATAGGACCCCAACTAGCCACAATAAAAAAAAAAATCTACATCTAGACATATAATAATCAAGATCCCAGAAACCCAACAGAAGAACAAAATACTAAAGCAGTAAGAAAAAAGAAATAAATCACATGCAAAGGAAAGCCCATCCGAATCTCAGCAGACTTTTCAACACAAACCCTCAGTCAAGGAGAGCCTGGAGTGAGATATTTCAAGTACTAAAAGAGAACAACCTCCAACCTAGACTGATGTATCCTGCAAAACTCTCTTTCAAAATGGATGGGGAGGGGCCAGGGATTTAGCTCAGCAGTTTGGTGGCCTGCCTTGCAAGCGCAAGGACCCGAGTTCAATCCCCGGTACCAAAAAACAAAAACAAAAACAAAAACAAAATGGATGGGGAAATAAGATACTTCCATGACAAAGAACACCTGAGAAACTACATGAATACCAAACCAGCATTACAAGCAATTCTTAACAATATCCTAGAAAAAGACAATGAAGGTAACAACACCATGAGACCCAACAAAGCAAATCAAATAGGCAAGGCAAGAAACTAAAAGGAGAAGGCGAAAAAGTAAAAAGAGTCAACAAAAGGCCAATAACATGTCAATAATAAGTCAGTACATATCAGTTATAGCCATCAATGTCAATGGCCTTAACCCACCAATCAAGAGAAATAGACTGGCAAAATGGAATAAGAAGCAAAATCCAACAATATGTTGTATACAAGAAATACACCTAGTACAAAAAGAAGCCCATAGACTGAAAGTGAAAGGATGGAAAACAATTCTCCATGAGACAGGAGCCCAGAAAAAAGCAAGGATAGCAATCTTATTCACAGAAAAAGTAAATTTCAAACCAAAACTGGTTCTAGTGTTATAGATGTAGGACAGTACTGTATCATACCTCTATGAATGTAAAATATCTTGTACCTGCTTTATGATATGTAGTAGTGACCATTCTTTTAGCTGTTTTTAATGATGTTACTCTAGAATATTCTCTTTCCAGATGATGATTAAGATGCTAATTTAAAAAATGGTGCCAGGTACCACAACAGTAACAGAACCTTGCTGTTTTCTGGGTATTATTCTTTTCTTTGTTTTTTTGTTTTTGTTTTTTTAATGGAGTGTTTTGAATGTCTATAATTTTGTTCAGATGACTGCAGAACCTGGAAAAGCTGTTGCTGCTATTGATGCATAACATACTGCTATTATTGGTCTTTTAATATAAATATAAATAATAATAATATTTTATATAAATATAAATATAATTTGAATTTTTGGGAACTTTGTGCTATCAACTTTGGAAGAAGTTATCCAAATTTACTGTGTTGAATTGGCATTGTACAGAAATTAACAGCCATATTGGTCTAGAAATGTTAATTTTTTTCCATTTGTACAGGGGTAACACACTGTATTAAATATGTAAGGTCTTATCTACGTGGGTTTGATTACAGAAACTAATAAAGTATTCTCTAAGTAATGAAAAAAAATAATGAAAGACTACAAGAGCAAGAAGCAAATTAAATATGTTCAGAGACCATTTTCATCTTCAGAATTAAGGATTATTTTAATTTTACATCATTGCCTTTTCTCTTTTACTTTCCTTTTTAGTTTTATCATTTTAGGATTCCTTATTTTTAATTTTCATACAGAGATTTCTTTAACTGATCATTATAATTAAGCATAAAGTTATAAATTACAAAGTCATATTTTGCTGAATCCTAGAGTTCTAAATTATTCATTCTACTTACTGTTTTTAGATTAGTTTATCTGAAAATATCATTTATTGTTATGGTTTTTTATTTTGTATGAATAAGGCAGAGTTAGAAAAGAAAGGACATATGGAGATACATCAAAGAGCTGGGACTAGAAGTTCCATTTGACCCAGGCATCCCTCTGCTGGGTGTCTTTCCAAAAGAATTAAAAGAATCATACCACAGTGATATATGCACAACAATGTTTATAGCAGCACAGTTTGTAATAGCTAAAACTTGGAAACAGCCCAATTGCCCATCTTTTGGAAACTGGATAAAGAAGATGTGGTTTTTCTATAAAATGGAATACTACTCAGCCATAAAGAATGAGAAATTAGAGTCATTCACAGGAAAATAGGTATATTTTGAAGATATACTCTTAAGGGAAATAAATAAGCCACGCATGTATAAATACTGAATAGTTTCTCTGGTGTGAAAAACTATAATAGTACACAAGATCCTAATGAGAAAATTAATAATGTGAAATAGGAAGAAAAGGGCTAAAGGTGTAGGGAAAGTGGGAAGGGTGGGGAAAAGGTAATAAGGGAGAGCAAAAAAATATGAGAAAATGAAAAAATGGAAATAAAGTGTTTGTAAATGGGGAGGGGAGGAGGGAGTGAAGGGAGGGCAGGGACAAGGGGAAAAAATGAGAAGACCTGTCATGTAAAGGTACAGGATCCCAATAATGAATGTAATTGTATTGTATAACTAGATTGTACCAATAACTCAATAAAAAGAAAAAAAGGAAAAAAAAAGAAAGGTGGGGAGGGAAGAAGGGAGGGAGAAGGGGGAGAGGGAAAGATGTGGCGGTCCAGCTGTCACAACATGAACATGCCTGAGTCAGGGAGTGGGGATTGAGAAAGGAAAGAACACTCCAGCCTGAGTGGAGATGAAGAGAAGTCTGCTTTATTTCACAGAAACAACTCCTTTTATAGGCTCACATCAACAGGAAGCTTTTAAGGGCGCACAACAACAGAAAACACCAAGCAATTGTTTTTATCTTTATGCAAAGACCTGATTTATGGAGAGCCTCATGAGATCAGGCCTTGACATAAGCACAGCCATGATTGAACTTTGAGTCACCTCCCTGGCACCAACGTGCCGTCGCCCATAGCAATGGGCTAGTTCAGCTGGTGGTCTGACCTGTTGCCTAGCTAATGTAACCCATAATAGTTGTTTTGCAGAGCATTGTGACCTTTGCAGTCAGCTACACCCTATTCACACTTTTGGTTTCAGTTTTAGCCTATATATACTCCACCCTGAAAAATAAATGGGGCCTTGCTATGAAGAGAGCATGAGCCTGGAACCAAGTCCATGAGACTGTTTTCTCTCCTGTTGTCCTTCCCTCGGGTTTTGGGACCTGCTGGCAGGATCCTGATGTTGCGGCTTGCAACACGGATTTCCTGACTCTTACAGATAACATCAGATCTTTGGCTAACGAGTTTCCTGTTATGTCAGGGTCAAAGAATCAAAACAAGCTCAATAAACAGTATCCTTGAAAAGTAGCAAATGTTGATGCCTTAATTATACAGGAAGAAGTTATTTTCCAAATGTCAAACTCCAGTGGGCCATGACTGGGCCCTCACATATCCCCCTTTTTATTATATTTAGAGAAGGGACTTTCCCAGCTCAGGAGAAAGACTGTGCCTGTCTTAGGTGAGAAATGTCCAGAGAAATCCCTTACCCGTCATCAAGCCATAAGAATTTTGATACTCATGCTCTGTCTTAGGTTGGATATTTCTCTACACTTCTCTTACCTGTCTTTGACTACCAGCCTCTGCAGGGGTTAGATCCTAGGTTGTGGAGGCTTGACATGTAATTTTTACAAGCATCATTATGAAGAGAGGTTGTCTCAAAACCATCACAGAATGAAAGGAAGTCATCATTTTTGAGAATATACAATTGGTCAATTTATAATTAAAACAGCTGTTGTTATATTCATTATCAGTTTCATAAGCAATCTCTATATTTCTTACCAATAACATATAAGGAGGATTAACACTAGACATTATCTTTTTCTTTTGTTCTTTGACTTGAGATAACACAGTATTTATGGTATTTCACATATTAAAAGTCTCTA
>NW_022900913.1:47007333-47015198 GCF_012274545.1 Fukomys damarensis
ATAAATGTAACCACAATAAAGGTCCATTTTGCCACAAAACAGCTGTAGGGGAATGTTTGGTTAGAAAAATAAAAGCTTCTAAGGGTTTTTGATAATCAAAATAAAATATCTGTTGATTAGAAATGGCTATTTCCACCTTTTGAAGAGCCAATCGTCCTTCATATGTGAGGGTCCTGAGGGAGGAATGATCAGGATCTCCTTGCAAGATATCAAATAAAGGTTTTAATTCTCTGGTAGTTAATTTTAAATAGGGACATATCCAATTCATATCTCCCAATAATTTTTGAAAATCACTCAAAGTTTTCAAATTATCTTTTCAAATCTGTAACTTTTGGGTAAATATTTTTCGAAGATCTAGCTGATATCCCAAATATGATAAAGGAGACTCCTGTTGAATTTTTTCAGCAGCAATAACTAACCCATAATCCTTTAAAACCTTTTGTAAATGAACAAATACAGTAAGCAATAATGATTCATCTTCATTTGCTAAGAGAATGTCATCCATATAATGCATCATATAAACAGAAGGATAACTTTGTCTAATACAGGAAAGAGCCTGCGCTACAAACTTTTGGCATAGGGTAGGGCTATTTGCCATACCTTGAGGCAAAACTCTCCATTGGTACCTTTGCATAGGTCCCTGGAAATTAATAGAAGGGACACTAAAAGCAAATCGTTTACAATCTGTAGGGGCTAGAGGTATAGTATAAAAACAATCCTTTAAATCAATAACTATTTTAAAAGTATTTCTAGGTATTGCAGAGGCAAGGGGGAGACCAGGTTGTGATGCTCCCATGATTTCCATAGTTTCATTAATCCTTCTTAAATCTTGTAATAATCTCCATTTACCAGACTTTTTCTTTATAACAAAAATTGGTGAATTCCAAGGAGAGATAGACGGTTCAATGTGGTGTTTATCTAATTGTTCCTGCACTAACTGTTGGGCAGCTGTTAATTTCTCACTAGTTAAGTCATTGGTCAACCCAAACAGGTTTTTCATCTTTCCAGACTATTGGATCTGCATGGGGTGCAGGCATGTCAGTGACCCCTAGGGAAAATATCCCAGGCCTTGTTTAGGAGGATGAGCTGACAGAGTCACAGGAAATTGAATTCCTTGACCTTCATTTCCTAAACCAACATTAGGCAAAAATCCTTGATCAAACATTTGATTAGAGACCTTTTGATTAGGGCTATATAAATAAACTCCCATTTGTTGCATGACATCCCTTCCCCATAGATTAACCGGGAGGCCAGGAATAACATATGGTTGAAAAGTCCCACAATGTCCTTCTAAATCACTCCAATTTAATATATCAGTACTTTGTTTAGGATTTCTACTTTGACCAATGCCTTGTAATTGAGAGACAGTCTCCTGAAAAGGCCATGTAGAAGGCCACTGGTCAGCAGTTATAACGGAGACATGAGCACCAGTATCTAATAACCCAATAAAAGATTTTCCTTGAATTAACAGTTTTATCTCTGGCCTATTGGCTCCAATAGATTGCACCCAATAAACATCTGAGGACCCAAAGCCTTTATTCCCTCTAATGGCTTTTTTATATTTTCCTGAAGTAACTATCCTGGGTAAAAGAACCAGTTGAGCCATGCGCTGTCCAGGCTGAATAACAGAAATTTGAGAAGAAGAACAAATCATAATTTTAATTTCTCCAGTACAATCCTCATCGATAATTCCTGGGGAAATTATGAGTCCTTTCACGATGGAGGAACTCCTACCCAATAAAAGACCTAGGGTACCCCTGGGTAACGGCCCAAAAACTCCGGTGGGTAATGAATGCGTTCCCATTTCAGGGGTTAGTACTGCATAGGAGGGGGAACTGAGGTCCAATCCTGCACTGCCTGGGGTGGCTTGGAATAAGTCCTGAATGGATTTTTTGACTGAGGGAGGATCCAAGGGTTTGGATCCTGAAATGCCCCAAAAGTTTGATACGGGGCCTGAGGCTGGCCCCTTCGCTCATTTCCTGACTGGATAGGATTGCCCATAACATCCCTTTTAGATCTACATTCATTGGCCCAATGATTCCCTCTTTTACATCTAGGACATAAACCAGGTTCTTTAGGCGGCTTTGAAAAAGGTCTGTTTTCCTTATGTTGTGGGCAGTCTCGTATTAAATGTCCTGCCTGACCACAGCCAAAGCAATTTCCATTATTCCCCCTTTTTGGAGGGCCACTTCTATGTTGTTGAAATAAGACCTCTTTTACAGTTTTTTCTTGAAAAGCTGCAGCCATAGCAAGGCCCTGAGTGTAAGAGGGACCTATATCAGCACACAAATGAACATAATCTGATAAATCAGGCTTCTTTCTAAAAGGACGAAGGGCAGCTTGGCAAGCAGAATTAGCATTTTCATAGGCCAACTGTTTAACTAAGATAATTTCTGCTTCTGATTCTCCAATTATTCTGCTAGCTGTTTGCAACAAACGATCTAAAAAATTTTGGAAGGGTTCATCGGGCCCTTGTCTGATTTTAGAAAGATCCTCTGTAGCCTGTCCAGAGGAAGACAATTTTCTCCAAGAAGCTTTGGCAACTGCATTAATTTGAGTATATACTCCTAGGGGAAAACCCAGTTTGTGAGTAACATCAACATAAGGTCCCTCTCCTGCTAGCATCTCATAAGTTGCATTAAGTTCTCCTTGCTGTCGATTCAGGTCTGCTATTCTCTGGCATTGTTCTGCATATTCAGACTTCCACAACAAATAAGCTCCTCCAGCTAGGCAAGCCTTAGCAATCTGTTTCCAATCAAAAGGCAGCAAGGCATCAGTTGCAAGAGAATCTAGCATGGCTAATGTAAAAGGGGCAGTTGGCCCATATTGGGTACAAGCCATTTTCAATTCTTTTAATTATTTAAAAGGGATGGGGGCGTGTTGTCGAACAAGGTTTCCCTGACCATCCTGAGCCTCAAAAACTGGGCAGGCCAGAGAAAATGCAGATACATCCTCACCTTCTTTAAAGGCTTGCTGTAAACTCTGCTGAACTGGAGATTTAAGGAGTTGGGAGTTTACTCTCACAGGCTTCCAGCCTTCAGGAGGTCCTGAAGCCAAAGCAATTAAAGAAGGCTCCTTTTCTAACCGATTGTCACAAGGAGAAGGATCAAGATCTGCTATTGTACTAGTCTTGTTTTTAGGGGGTTTATGACTAGTCCATTGAGCTTCCATTTGTTTAGACAGATTTTCTATCATTTTTTTCTATTTTTTCCATCACTTTTTCTATTTTTTCCATCCTGTCTTCTAACTGAACTTTTTGTGAATCCTTAGTATGGGCTGCTGTCACTAAAGGCAGCCATACATTTTCATAATATTTAGCAGTTTCTACCTCAAAACCTAGAGGTTCCAGAGGAGCCGTCGGAATGATACTTTCACTTTCAATTTTACAATTATCATACTCAGGTTCCTCTACACTCAATAAACTTTTAAACATATATACAAAAGGCAAGCGACTGTTGCTAGCTCCCATTTTTAATATTTATAAGAAAACTCACCGCTCCTCTTTTTGCCTTCCTTTTGAAGGTCCTCTTCTTTCTTTTCGTCGAGATCTCCTTTTATTCTTTATCCAGCGGTGTCCTTCACTGAATCCCTCGATACTCAGGTCCCTGTTCAGGCGCCACTTGTGGCGGTCCAGCCCTCACAACACGAACATGCCTGAGTCGGGGAGTGAGGATTAAGAAAGGAAAGAACACTCCAGCCTGAGTGGAGACAGAAGTCTGCTTTATTGCACAGAAACAGTTCCTTTTATAGGCTCGCATCAACAGGAAGCTTTTAAGGGCGCACAACAACAGAAAACACCAAGCAATTGTTTTTATCTTTATGCAAAGACCGGATTTCCTGACTCTTACAGATAACATCAGATCTTCTGCTAACGAGTTTCCTGTTATGTCAGGGTCAAAGAATCAAAACAAGCTCAACAAACAGTTTCCTTGAAAAGTAGCAAATGTTGATGCCTTAATTATACAGGAAGAAGTTATTTTCCAAATGTCAAACTCCAGTGGGCCATGACTGGGCCCCCACAGAAAGAATAAGAAATCAAAAGGCAGACCTATTGGGGAAAGTATGGGGTGTGTGTGAAGGATTGAAAATGATCAGCATATTCTATATGTAGCCCCAAATCCCTCAAAATGAATATAACTATGAAGTATTACAAACATACATGAAGAGAAGGGAGAAGGAGAGAGAGAAAGAGAGAGAAATACTGCTATATAAAAAGATTGATAGGGCTGAGGGTACAGAAAAAAATGAAAAATAGAAAGAACTGGAGGTGTGGCTCGATGGTACAGTGTCTCCAGATTCAATCCCCAGTACCACCAAAATAATAAATAATAAATAAATAAAGGGGTCGATACAGACATGGATTCATCAGCTTTCCCATTGCTGTGGTGCACACAACTTAAAGAGGAAAGGTTTAATTTAGCTCACAGTTTCAGGAGATTCAAACCATGGTCAGCAGGTTGAGAAAGCTGCTAAGTTTATGATGTCCAGAAGCAGAGCAGGGGAGCTGTGACAGAGAGGAAGGTGCCAGGGACCCTGTACAATACCCAACTCCACACTTCTGTGACTCACCAGACATAATCAGGACTGTGCCTTACTAATGTGCTAGGTATTTCTTCCAGTGACGTCAACATATCAGGATTAAGAGTCACAAGAAGCGACGTATTCCATGGGCCACCAGTCACCTGACTTTGGGCAGCTTCACTTTCCTGAGCCAAGACTCTAGTGTATAGGAAGAACAGACAGAGACGCAACCTCTTGGAGCTATTCTGTAACCTATCATCTTTTCCATCTCTGACTTTGATCACTTATACTCAAGATAGAGCAAAATAGCAATGCGTTGTAACCTAAATCATTTTACTGAAACTGACAATAAGATAAGCTTCCTTTCACAGCAAAAAGACAAATCGTTTATAAAGTCAAGTTATCACGTTGCAGTCTGATCAGGATGCCTTTAAATCTATGCATGCACATTTCTTGCTGAACATGTTATTTAATAAGGCCTAAAGTAAAATTGGAAGCGAAAACATAGTGAGTTTTATGTTCCTGACTAAAGAGATAAATTTGGTAGTTGTTTCTCAGGTAACTAAACTTTGCTGTCTGACTTAGATTTTTATGTATTTAATTTGCCCTTAAACCGAGATTCTCTGTAAAGTTCCATAACTGCTTTAAAATATGAGCTTTATTAGAGATGTGAAAACTGAGAATGTAGTAATATTTTCTTCTTATTAACTCATCACACAATACTAAAGCAAGGAATGGAGACTTAGAAGGCCTGGGAAAAAATCGGGAAGAATAAAGGCCAAGGACAGTAACCGTCTGTCTTCATGACCCTGAAAATAATTGAGGTTTTAGAAAAAAGAACTTGATTCCTTCACCTTCAAAATTCTCTGGTTTTACAGCTAAACAATGTAATACTTCATTTCAAAAAGAAAAAACAAGGTCATCTTTTGTATTAGGATTTTCAGAGGCTTTCTTGCTCGCTGGTTGGTTGTGTTGTTGTTCTTTGGGGTTTTTTGCACCAGGGATCGAACTCGGGTCCTTGTGCTTGTGAGGGAGGCAGTGGAAGCACTGAGCTAAACCCCTGGCCCTTTTTTTTTTTTTGCAATTTTGTATTTGTTTTTGGAAGTAAACATTTGCTTTTTAAAGTTTCATTTGACAAGTTATCTTTAGAGCAGGTTGGTAAATAGATGCTACACATCTCACTTTTAAGAAGACCCTATAGGTCTTGGGAAGCTACAGTCCATTCTTCAGGTTGACTCAAATTCCAGAAAATCAGGTTAAGTCACCATCAAGCATCATCATTCATTGCTTCTATCCCAAGTAACATCTGACATATAGTCTAGGCAAGCAAATAGCTATGCCGTACAGTTCAGAATGTATAAAAATCCTAACATTGGTACTAAATGCTTCAGATCAGAGGAGCTTTACAAGCTTGACCTAATTAAACAAATGAGTGACTTCAAAGTTAAGGGTATCTGAGTTTTGTCCTTAAATGTGACAGGAGCAACTCTGAAAGTTTTCCTCATTGAGAAAAATACTGAAAATAATATCTACTCTATAAGATTAAATTACAGAAGGGAAGCATCTAGCACAAAGCAGGTCCTCTGTAAATGCTAGCCTCTACTGCCCAAAGGGCGACATGCTAGAGCACATGGTTAGCTCTCTACACTTAACAAAGACAGGTGACAGGTCATTTACTGTCACTCAGTTTAGAGCTCACGATGCAGTCACATGCCACTTCTCTGTGCAGTTAGTTGCACCTCCCTGATAAACCTGCAAACAGCCAGGACCGGTGGTACATACCCATAAGTCTAGCACTCAGGGAGGCTGAGGCAGAAGCACAGCAAGTTCAAACCCCGACCTGGGCAACTTAGTGACTTAGCAAGACCCTGTCTTAAAATTAAACATCTTTCAAGGCTGGGGATTAGCTCAGTAAAAAGGAGTTCAATCAGGAGTTCAATCCCAGTACTACAAGAGAAAAGCGGTGGGGCACATCCGGCTCCTGGTCAGGGAACCAAAGACGTCACATCTGGCAAAGGAGCACTGCTGCTCTGCTGTCTGAGCAGCACACCAGGATGGTAAACTCAGCTTATGTTTATAGAGGACTAACTCCATTATTTGCATAGAGGAAAAGGAAGGAAGAAGAAAGGAGAAGAGAGCTACTCTGGTAAGAATCAGGGTACAGGGCTTTGGAAAGATGGAGGACCTGTGGTATATTGTTTTGTTCCCAGCTGCTTTATAGGAGGTCAGAGAGCACCACCACCACCCCACTGAGAATTTGCCATAACTGTATTGGCTTCTGGGCACCTCTGCCTAATGTCATTTCTTCTGGTGGTCTATGTGCAGCTTCTTTCTGTCTGTTTACTTGTCCTTGACCTACTTTTTCAGCCCTTATCTTCATGCTGAGCTGCTAATTGGCAAGAGTTTCTTATTCATGCTTAGCTTAGCATTAGTAAGGGAGCATATGGATATCTATTGTACTCTATAATAACTCCAGAGTGAATAATATAGTGACTCTAGAGTGAATACACATGTATAGAAGTGTTGTGTTAGTGCACAACTACAGATACATACGGTCTTGAAGTATGTTTCATCCATATTTTATTGGAAGTGGGGGAGTCTCATTATTTGTGTACTTGTCTTTCTCCCTGTGTCCTGCTTGTCAGCTCTTGGTTTTTGTTTCTTGGTGCAAGTCCTAGATCACTTGATACCACAGTTTGCATGGCTGAAGGGTTCATGGAGTGAGAAACTATAGTAGGAGACTAAGAAAGTCAGACAAAGAAGAAGACAAAGATGACAGTAAAGTTTATGAAGCTGAGGAAAGATAGAAACCCTTTGTCCTGATGAGACACAGGCTTGGCTTGTACCCTCAGCACCTTTATTTACAGTGTAGGTATGGCAACGGAAAGGGGATGCCTGATTGGAGCAGGGAAAATGGACAGGTCTGCAGGAGAAAATGCTTGATGTTTCTCTGGCAAATGGGTAGAAGGAAGACAGTCCTCTTCTTGGTCAGGCCTTGCTCCATCATGCCTTCCTGTTACCTGTTCTCCTGTGACAGGGGCCTGACTCATCAGCAGAAGGAGGTGAGCTAAGTCTGCCATAGTGATCTACAGTGAATCACTCCCAGCGATTTGGTGCCTTTTTATTTAACCTGATTTTTCTCTCTTTCTCTACCCCATCCTTGACCTGCTTCCCAGGGGAATCTCTAACAAAGTTGTTTTTTTTTTCCTTTTAGTCAGGTTTAGCTAGAAAAACCTAATGAGGCTCCTACTCTATTTTTTTTTTCCTGTCTATAAACCCTGACCTTAAAGAAAGGAAGAGAGAGAGAGAGAGAGAGAGAGAGAGAGAGAGAGAGAGAGAGAAAA